>NW_022992344.1:2118470-2578250 GCF_902827175.1 Gymnodraco acuticeps | reverse complement strand
AATACAATAAAGATTTGTCTTATAGAGTGGTTCCTAAAACTATCCTTTAATGGTGATCAATATTGTAACCAATGAGATCACTACTTTATTCACACGTGAATAAAATGTCTTAAAGAATTTTGTGTTACATGATGAAATATTGAAGAATATGGTCTACTCTGTCCAGTGTGTTTTAGGATGATTATCATTTTACTTTAATAGTTTTCCTCTTTACTTCCTGCTATTTTTAATTTACCAATGATTAATAATCTTTCTGTCTTTACGTATTTATGAAGTTAATTCAAGTTATTTAAATGTGCGTTTCGTGAATAAGTGTGTTATGTGTAACTCACTCATTCCCGTTCTCCTTTCCTCCTCCCCTGGTTTTCTCAAGCCGTGACCCCGGCCTCCTCACTTCTAATCGACCAATGCCAACTCCTCTGATTCTGTCTTCTCTTCAGTCCATCAGCTGTTGAATCCATCCGCTGTAACTTTTTAGGCAGCCATTGGCCCAGTCACATCTACAGCCCATCATGCCACTGTTGTTGCACTCCCTCCTTTACAGTCTCTCTGCTGTTTTTATGGAGGGCGGATTCTGCTCTCATGTCTATTGTGCCAAATCTCGCGGCGCAGTTTGGAACTTATGTCCTGTTTGAGGGACCGATGGAGTTTGCCTCTTTGTCAGCATGCTGGTTTGGATGCCTCAGGTCGTTGTTGGTTCAGCTCTGGTTCTCTGTCTGTACGATGGAGAGGAGGAGTCTCCTGTTGGGTTAGGTCTCGTTGTCTGCTTGGAGGGTCGGGATCAAAGCCTTTCTAACTCAGAGGGGAGTCCAGGTCTCGGTACACATTACCTATAAGAAGTCTAGCCCACTGATGGTTAAATAATCCAACCCTTTCCTCTGTGTCTTTCTAATCATACTATCTGTCTTAGTTGTTAAATGCCATCTAAACAACATAATTAAGTCTACTTATGATATTACAAAACTCACTCCAAAATGGTTTCATCCATTGTTACATATTTACCCAACAACTCCGAAATACTTACATGTTTCCAGCATCACATATTCCACACACATGAAAGAACATCTCCATATTTTCTTCCCAATTTTTAAATCCACTGTTACTTCGAACAATAGTAAACCTGCAGAGCACACCAATCGGATCACAGTAATGACATTTGAATCAAGTGTAGCCTATGTCTTCTTTCTGAACATTTATTTATTGTCTAAATTCCTTGTCTATGATGTGCAAACAGTTCGAGTGTAAAATGTGTTTTGCACATGGTATTTACACTCTACAGATTCTTGAGTTTTTCCTACTCATCTCCTGGTGCTGTCGTTGTAAAAAATGTTCAATCCCTTATTGTTTTGTACCAGTTTTCCAAAATCAGTTATGATTAATATACTGGGAACGTGCTTCCCGTCTTCATACCGGCCAGCATGTAATGATTAAACTTTAAGCTCGCAGAAGTTTCAAGGGTGTATCCCCTTTCAGCCACTAGATGGCAGCAGCAGAAGTTTCCAGACAAAGGGAAACGCTCTCCCGATTTAATATATACAGAGCTCTAGCTTTAAGCTTTCAGCATTGGTCTGTTATTTAAACCCCATTTTTAAACGGGCGACTCGATCTGATTATCGAGTTTCCAGGTTTTTGTCGTGCAGGACTCAAACCTCGCATTCCAAACAAACTGCACCATCTCCACGCCACTCAGGAATAAACTACCTGCAGATCCACGCCAAACTGCTCTATTTTACGTCACGCAGGACTTTCGTCTACCTGTCGATCACGTTTACGTTTTGTATATAACTTTCCTAACATAGTAAAATATGCATTGTATATTCCATTTAAACTTTAAAAACCACTGTGAAACGCCTTACAGACAATCCTAAAGTTTTAGCGTATCCAATACAGACAGGCGATTTTCATCGTCTGCTTACCTTATTTGCAAGAGTTGCAGGAGTCCTGCTGATTGTCTGAGATGTTTGAAAGCGTTCTGAATTCTTCCCAGCTTCGTTATATCTAGACGTCGGGTCACCATTTTGTTGGAGATTTAAAGGGATATCTTGATCCGCTTTTTCCAATCTCCGCACGTTCCTATGAAGCTGGTTATAATACAGGAAGGAATCCATATCTACAAAGTAACCGTTAACAATAATCTACTTTAATGGCAATATGACAATGCAATACAATCATTACAATACAACATGATATATTACAGTTATATTGTAATGCTTAAGGAGTAATGCCGGCTTACTCCTGCCCTGGTTCGCGTGCTGCGGACATCCTTCGCTCGAGGCAGCATGTGAAGAGAGACCGCACGCAGGGATCCACCGGAGATATACCAGAGCAAGAAGGAGGGGTTTGGTGTTAGGTCAGCTGGTCATCTTTTCAGGTCATCTCATTGGGAGACGCAACGCTGGCCAGCAGGAAACCAAACAGGCTCACTTTACAACAAAAGGTCTCAAGGCCTGCATACCTACACCTCCCCCACAGAGCAATAAAACCCTGTTTACTCCAACCAGCCCAGAATGTTTATAGCCATTTGTAGTCCTTACATTTATGAAAGGATAAAACAGAGGAAATCAATATAAAACACAAACACAGGTATTGTTTTGAACAGTATTCACTTAACTGGCTACTATTGATAACCACCAGAGAGAACCCAAGGGACCTCTCTTAATATCCCAACCACTGTAGCTCGTTTCTAAGGTTGATGCAAATCAGGACATGCTCTCACCTTCCCCCATCTTCCTTTGTCCTCAAAAACACATGTCAACAGGCCCCCCAAATGCAGCTCACAGTTTTACCCCAAATTATTCCCATTTTAAGCTTGGCCATAGTTTGCTAACATGAATAAAATACACATATAACTCTACAGTGTGTGTGGTGTGTGTGTGTGTGTGTGTGTGTGTGTGTGTGTGTGTGTGTGTGTGTGTGTGTGTGTGTGTGTGTGTGTGTGTGTGTGTGTGTGTGTGTGTGTGTGTGTGTGTGTGTGTGTGTTGTGTGGGTTTGTGTTTCTGAGTGTTTGTTTCCCTATAAAACAGCTGCGGGCAGCAGGTTACTCTGAGAGTCACGGACATTAATTCATAGATCAAAGCAGACTGGTTTACAGACTCGCCAGTGTTTTGCCAATCCGGTGCTTAAACCAATAGCTCTACACCCCTGGCCGAAATGTCCATAAAATTAAGTCTGACTTCAAAATATATCTCAAATAATGTATGCACTGTCATTTCCCCACGTAAACATAACAGTCTGCAATGAAATGGGTTGTCTCGTGTTCCACTTCCTCCTTGGTGCATCGGTAACTTTCTAAAAAAAACAAAGTCAGGAAAACGGATTTGTTTCTCGTGCGTAAGAAACAAATCCGTTTTCCTGACTTTATTTTTTTTCTCTGTATTTTTTTTTTTTCCATGTCCCTTTAGGGGCTCCGTACAAGTCAGACTGGAGGGGTCTCTTATCGCAGGTAGATGACGGGCCGATCACGGTCCGACCACGGCCCTCCGTTTCAAACTGTCCTAAATAAGCTGCTACATCTGTAGCTACCATCACATGTACCATGGAGCAGGCGGGAGTTGAACTCTGACGTCACTGTCAAGCCGTTAGTGGCCGACTCCGCCTACTAAGGGCTTCTCTGCAACTCTGCAGAATCCTATGGGTGACGTCACGGACCCTATGTCCATTTATATAAGTAGTTATATTCATGCAGCATCAAATACATTAGTATGCATAAAAAGTGACAGATGGGCCCGCCCATAATTATGCTAATGAGCTAAGTCCCGCCTCCCTTTGTTCGAGGTGTATCACACGTAGGTGTGATAACCTTTGATGTGAGGGGTGAGGTGTCATCACACGTAGGTGTGAAATGCCCCCCTGTAGTAGCGCCTTTGTTGTCTAATCTAATTAGCCTTTGATGTCTGTCCTTTGATGTGAGGGTTGAGGTGTTATAACATGCAGGTGTGATACCGCACCGGCATGTTATAAGCCTCTGATGTTAATCTAGGTGTTAATTAAGGCAGTCTCTTTGAAGTTGTGCTTGAGACTGTCTCGCACCCCGTCCCCTCACACCCCTGCCTCCCGCCCCTTCCTGTCACACCCCCCATGTGAGGTGTGATGTGTTATAGCGTGTATGTGCGATATGTCCCTGTGTAGTGCAGCCTTTTGTTGCCTAATCTAATTAGCCTTAGATGTCTGTCCTTTAATGCACCCTGGCAGTAGAGCCTTTGTTATCTAATCTAATTAGTCTTTGATGTCTGTCCTTTGATGTGAGGGTTGAGGTGTTATAACATGCCGGTGCGATATTTCGCACCGGCATGTTATAAGCCTTTGATGTTAATCAATTTGTTGATTAAGACAGTCTCTTTGAAGTTGTGCGTGAGACTGTCTCGCACCCCGTCCCCTCATACCCCCTGCCTCTCCCCCCTTTCTGTCACACCCCCCTTCCTTTGGCTATGAGGCCAGAAGATGTGGGGAGTGGAGTTAGGTAAAAAAATAAAGAAATCCGTGCAGACTAGATAAAAAGCCAGTCATTTCCACTCATCAAGTCACCTTTCAAAAAAGAAAAATGGCCAAGAGACGCATCGATATGGGTTTAATCAGCGAGACGCCTGTGACAACTTACCGCCATCCGTCGGGAGCGCCAGTCAAGAAACGGATGCAGTATCTGTGCCGGGTTCAGACCCTCTGTCTGAGGCTCTTCATGAAAAATGGAGTCTGGATGTGTGAGACTGTCTCCCACATTACACCCCCTCTTCTCTCCCGCTTTCTCTCCCCCCTCCTGTCACCCCCTGATTTTGCTGTTATCCTATGCCAGAAAGATAGGGGGGTGGAGTTAGTTTTAAAAAGAAATACGCTCAAACTAAATAAAAGCCATTAGTTTTCACTCACTAAGTCACCTAAAACTTGTATTGTCCTCTCTAAATTAGATTCGTTTTTTAATATGATTTGTGTTAACTAAAGATGTTCTCTTTTTAAGTTGTATGGCTTGTGAACTAATGTGTAATTACTTTATTAACTATAAGGAAGTCTCTTTTATGAAGAGGGGTAATCATAATTTAAAATATCTTAATGACCCCCTGATCTTGTATTTTTAATGTTTAATTACTTCACCAACTTTAAAAGCCCCTATGAAGTTGTTGTTAACCAAGGATGTTCTTTTTGAAATTGTATGGCTTGTGAACTAATGTTTTAATTATTTTATTAACTACAAGGAAGTCTCTTTGAAGAGGGTAATAATAGTTTAAAGATCTTAATGCCCCCTTGATCATGTCTTTTTTAATGTTTAATTACGTTATTAACTATAAGGAAGATTCCTCACAAAGGAACTGTAAGATACACGTTTATGTATGCAAAAAGTTAAAACTAGAAAAAATGAAATACTTTGTCTAAATAGATTTATTTAAGAATGTGACTCTAAAGGCAAGTTTGTGATTTTAACACTTTTTACTGACACTAGGCAGATTTAGCTTTTTTTATCTTGTTGTCTTTCTCTTACTTTTGGATAGAGTTTTATGTATGACCATTTTACAACTGGTAGAAAGTTAAGTACTTTTCTGAAAAGATTTTCTTTAAGACTGATCTCTTAAAAGGCACTTTGGGATTTTAAGACAATCCAGTTTTCTGGAAATAACTTAAATGATTTGGAGTTTTTCTCCTAAAAAGATACTTATAGTTACACTTTATTGGATGGCAAAACTTATAACTTGGTAAAATATTTCATTGATTTGTAATGAATTGAGTTTCTTAAAGAATCAAACACTACATGGAAGAGTTTGTGATTTGACACTGTTTCGATGAAAACAATGCAGTTTTGATAACTTGACTTGACTACCCTTACTTTTTAAATATATGTTTTTTAGATGAACTTTACTGATTTTTTGTTTTTTCTGCAACCAAGATACTTTTAGATACAGTTTGTTGTCTGAAAAATTTTTACAACAGGTAGAATGTCAATTACTTTGTAACAAATGTATTTTCTTAAAGACTGTGGACTCTAAAAGGCAAGTTTATGACTTGTAACACTTTTTTACTGACAATAGGCAGATTTTGGCTTTTTTCTCTTGCCAAGATACTTTTAGACACACTTTGAGGTATGCAAAAGTTAAAAAACTAGAAAAATCAAATACTTTGGTCTAAATAGCTTTTATTTAAGAATGTGACTCTCAATGGCAGCTTTTTGATTTAAGTAAGACAATCCAGTTTAAACAATGTGGGTTTTTTGATGACTTTACTGATTTTTTGCTTTTTTCCTGCTACCAAGATACTTTTAGATACAGTTTGTTGTCTGAAAACTGTAAAACTGGTAGAATGTCAATCACTTTGTAACATTTATTTTCTTAAAGACTGTGACTCTAAAAGGCAAGTTGTGATTTTAACACTTATTTACTGACACTAGGCAGATTTTTCGCTTTTTCGCCTCACCAAGCATACTTTTAGACACACTTTGAGGTATCCAAAACCTTAAAACTAGAACCATGAAGTATATTGTCTGAATAGATTTTCTTTAAAGGCACTTTGATTTTAACGCTATTTCAGTGGAACAATCCAGTTTTTGTTAACATCAAGGATTTTCCTCTTTTTCTTGCGTTACTAAGATACTTTTAGATACAGTTTGTTGTCTGAAAACTTTACAACTGGTAGAATGTCAGTCACTGTGTAACACTTTTATTTTCTTAACCCTTTGGAGTCCTGGGCTAATTTGGCCGTTTTCGCATACTTTTGATTTGTCTTAATAAACCCCATTAAGAAATGTTTGGCATGTCAACGTTTGGTATCTTTTTTTTAAGGACAACCCCACCTATATAACCTGATAGTTATTTATTTCATTTTGAGATACTATATGAACATTTTGGACCCAAAATCACAAAAAAACGTAAAAACGGATTTTGAAAATGATATTATTTGTTATATAGGTAACACAAACATGCACAACGAAACAATTTGAAAGCTGAACATATATACATGGGATGTCATTATGATAATGTGAAAGTTTGATTGAGGTAGCATGAACCTATATACAAATTTGATGAACAAATAACAGGTGTATCCATAGGCGTTTTTTCCTCATTTCTCAAGTTCTGTCAACAGTGACACAGTAGGCACAACAAAACATTTAAAAGCTTAAATAATGTACATGGGATTTTATTCTGATAAAGCAAAAGTGTTATTATAAATATAATACAAATATATATATATATATTATATATATATATAATATATATATATATATATATATACACATTATGTACAAAAATCTGTTTTTCTTTCTTTATCTGTGCCACGCTTCAAAGCAGTTTCTGTCAACTACGACACAGAGGGCAACATCACAGGCCTTGCACTTCCAAAGTGTGAGGTTCCTTCTCCCGTGAGTTTCATGGCAGTGTTTGCAGGTTATGCGTCCTTGTGTGGCCTTTTCCCTCACATCTGTTGCCGCAGTGATAGCAACAGGAATATGATGAGCGCTCCTGTTGATGGGCAGTCCTGTCTTTTCAACTCCACACAGCTGGGGACACCCAGATCAGCCATGACATTTTTGTGGGTCATGTGCTGAACTTGCTGTGTGTTGCTGACGTCACAGTGCAGGATGTATGAATTTGTGGTGGTGATGTCCACAAAGTGCATGAAGAGGGTTCGATACCAGCAAGCTGTTTTGCAGTGGGTGGAGTAGTACTGAATCAGTTGGTCAGACAGGTCTACTCCACCCAGGTTCTTGTTGTAGGCAATGATGGGGGCGGGGCAAGGAATGTCCTTCACTGCCCAGTGTCCATCTTCACCCTTCACTCTCTTCTGGACTGCCTCAACCTGAAAATGCCGGATGGATTGTGGAGCACACAGACACTTCCCGTGTGTCCATCCATCCATCCATCCATCCATCTTCTCCACGCTTATCCGTGGTCGGGTTCGCGGGGGTAGCAGTTTC
This sequence comes from Gymnodraco acuticeps, assembly GCF_902827175.1. NCBI lineage: Eukaryota > Metazoa > Chordata > Actinopteri > Perciformes > Bathydraconidae > Gymnodraco > Gymnodraco acuticeps. The sequence goes on along the minus strand of NW_022992344.1, from coordinate 2,570,356 downwards.
CAGCAGAGAGCCCCAAACTTTCTTTTCCCTGGCGACATCAACCAGCTCTGACTGGGGGATCCCAAGGCGCTCCCAGGCCAGCGAAGAGATATAATCCCTCCACCTGGTCCTAGGTCTACCCCTTGGTCTTTTCCCAGTGTGTCCATCCACTTCACAAAAACCAGGGGGCCCTCTCTGATCCATCTCAGTGCACCTCTTTCAGATTTTTTAATGAGGGCATTTTCTCGCCCACTTGGACACCCTTTCCTATTGTCCCTGTATGTTCCACACGCTCCAAACTTCATGCTGGCCAAGTCAAGGAACAATTTGGGACTAGTATAAAAATTGTCCATGTAAATGTCGTATCCTGTGCCGAGATATGATGGTTGGATAAGCTCCATAACAGCATCATAAGAGAGTCCATGTGCAGTGTGTGTGTGTGTGTGTGTGGTGTGTGTGTGTGTGTGTGTGTGTGTGTGTGTGTGTGTGTGTGTGTGTGTGTATGTGTGTGTGTGTGTGTGTGTGTGTGTGTGTGTGTTGTGTGTGTGTGTGTGTGGATGTGTGTTGTGTGTGTGTGTGTGTGTGTGTGTGTGTGTGTGTGTGTGTGTGTGTGTGTGTGTGTGTGGTGTGTGTGTGCTTTACCCATGATAAATATTAAAGTTAATTGTGTAGCCATTCCTTGACTCAGCCAGCACGAAGAGCTTCATCCCCCCATTTTGTGGGCTTGTCCCTCATATACTGAGTCATCCCAGTTTTTTGCCTTAGTGGCTACCATCCTCTCATCCACAGCCAAATTATTTCCAGAGGAGTGGGAAGCCTCCCCGGGAGTGAGCAGGGCCTCGTCCTCCACCTCTTCATTGAAGAGGTTAGCCGAGGCCGCGAGTGACATGGCATCCTCATGCAGAGGTGCGGCAACCGAAGGAGGGGCAGCAGCAGCCAGACGCTCCAACTCTGCGACTCTGGCCGCTCTGAGCGCCGAAGGCATGCAGCTACAGTTCATGCAGGCATCCTGCGTGAGACCCTCCCTCAAATGCTCGAGACCAAGGCAAGAGGAGCAGCGGTTGTGGACATCCTCGGGCTTGAGAGAAGCCATACAGGCGCTACATGGATGAGCCATCATGTAGGTAGCCGGATGCAGCGTAACCGGGAGTGGGGTGCGAGAACACAGCCTTCACCAGTTACCTGCTGAACGGAAGGAGTAGAGCAATGCTCCTACTCGCCGAACACGAGAGGGGTGTAATGTCCTACACCCACGTTACTAGCAGAGGGAGCGGGGAGCGAGAGCACTGCCTTCATCTAGCTGAGTAAACGAAGCAAAGAGCTACCAAATAAGGAAGCTTAACAGGGCAGCTAGCCAGCCGGCTGCTGCTCACAGTCAAGAAACACTCTTACCAGGAGCGGGGGTGAAAACACTGCCTTCACTGGTTGAGTAAAATAGTGAAACACAAGCTAAGGAAACTGGCTTCTAAAGAAAAAACAGCACGGGTAATCCGGTGCTTACCTCAAGCGTCAGCCAAAGTGGCTGACCGGGCAGGACACAGTTAGGCTGAGCCGCGCTACTGCTAACTAGCTAAACAAGAGGACACGACAAAAGCTGGAACTCAAGATGCTAATGATAGCTTGGCGTAACGCCGCGCTATCAGAAAAGTGCAGAGAGTGCAACAAGGGCAACTCCTGGAAGAGGGGGCGGAAACGCTGCCGTCACCAGAAAGTTCAAGCCAGGTAGCAACCAAGACAGAATCAGGACAACTTAGCTGGGAGAGGGAGTGGAAACACTGCCGTCACCGACCAAGCCCACACCAACCTGTCCGTTGAAGTTTTCTGCGCAGCCGGCCACAGCTCCTGGAGGATGGGTAACCCTGCTTGTGTGACAGTCAGACAGTGAATACTTTACAGCGGCCGCTGCCGTGAGTTAACGGGAGAATAAACTCCAGTGGAAAAGCATTACTGCAGCGGTCGGTAAATGCTGCTGAAACACATTAATAAACAATGAACCACAGCACTCTGGAGAAAAGTATAAGGGTTGAGAAGTAGTTATTTAATTTAATCTGGCTTCGTATGATTAAAAGTAACACGATCATCGTCCCCCATTGTTGTTGTTGTGAGCGGCGTCGGGGAGAAAATCAGCGACGTAAACAGTGCAGCCGCGGCAGCACCAGTCGGGCTCTGGGCGGTGTGAACAAAACGTGGGCTGAAAAGAAAAACCGGTTCCGAACCAGAAGAGCACTAGCACGGAGCTAGAACGAGAACCGCGTTGGTGGGAAAGGGGCAACAGTCTTATAATCCATACAATCCATTCAAACTCTCTGTCCTCTGCAGATTGTGCGATGGCCTAAAATCGTTCATTGAAACATTCAATATCACTTCAGTCTCAATATTTGTGCTACTTGCCAGATAGATTGCTAACAGAATAAGCTCATTATGTTAATTGAAACATTACCCTGTTGTCATCACATTTCATTCAAAACCTTTAAAACATATTTCCAAGGAGACTAATTGACCTTCATTACAGGTAACCTTTAGTTTGTGTGAAGGATGAAATAAATAGGTATTAAGTAATTCATAGAACCACATTGTTTTTCTTTTTTAGTTATCATTTATTTTAGCCAAAAGTCCACAGTAATATATTTGCATATTTGGTCCCACCTTTGGTCGCGTCAACAGCCCAGTGATTGGCCGGTTGCATTCTCAAGGCTGTTTTTGTTTTGACAAAACAGATAAATCGTTTGGTGCCGCCACATTTAACTGTCACTTCTTTTGGCCACACAGCCTTGGATACTCAGCTCTCTGCAAACTACTGGTAACTGTGTCGTTTGGATTTCATTCTAAATGTATGTGGTGAAATGGGTTTGAGAAATTAAGACCAATTGAAGATGTTTGAAAATGTTTCTTCTGCCACAGTGTTTACTCTTTCAGGTTTATATTTTACATTTGAAGAAAGAATGACCCTCTTCTGCTTGACTTTACTGTGGTATCTTATGATCATTTTTGGAAATGTTGCTCTTATTGTTGCTATTATTATGGATAAAAACCTCCATGAGCCTATGTATATATTTGTGTGTAATCTCTGCATTAGTGCTCTGTATGGAACTGTCGGGTTTTACCCAAAGTTTCTTCTGGATCTTCTGTCATCTCATGTCATTTCCTATGCTGGTTGCATGCTTCAAGGTTATGTGATACACTCCTCATCCTGCTGTGATTTTTCTATCTTAGCTTTGATGGCATATGACAGATATGTGGCAATATGTCGACCTCTAGTTTACCATTCAGTTATGACCAGACAGAGAGTCTCACTCTTTGTTGTTTTATCTTGGTTTTTTCCTCTTTTCCTTATGTTCATGAACTCAGCATCCTTATTAGGAATACGTTTATGTGGATCACACATAAAAAGGATCTATTGTGTCAACTGGATGATAGTTACTCTTGCTTGCTCGCCTCCTAAAGCAAATTCTGCAATCGCATATTTTAACATTTTATTCTATTTTGTACATTTCGTGTTTATTGTTTGGTCTTACATGTATTTGATAAGAACGTGCGTATCCTCCAGAAAATGGGGGAAGTTTATACAGACATGCTTGCCACATTTAATCTCTCTAATCATTTTTACCACAGCTGTGCTTTTAGATGTAATGTACATGAGATTTGGGAAAGTTGAGTTCTCTCAAAACTTCTATAATTTCATGGCAATACAATTTCTGCTTGTTCCTCCATTTGTGAATCCATTTATATATGGTTTCCATCTGACCAAGGTTCGCAACAACATCTTGAAGTTCATTTGTTTTAAAAAGAGAGATGCAAAGTGTCATGTCATGACTTTTCATATCAGAGGCAAGCTGTCAAACTGAGATATAATACATTGAAAATAAATGAATGCATTGTTTTGATTTAAAAATGAAATGTTTTTGAGTCTACATTTATTTGTGAAATATGTATGTTACAAATTGTTAGTTGACGAGGTAGATTATTGTTGATGTAGTATAACAGGACTGCTACTGCATGTTGACACAGAAATTACCTTTTATTCCTCTCACATGATGTATGTATCCCCTTTAAATTGTTTGTTTATAACACATTCTTATTATAATTATTATTCAGCAATCACTTTTGCCATGATGACTGGATGGTTCATGTTACAATTGATTTGTAAATGTTATTTTTAAAGATCTGATGTTAAGGACAACATTTATCTGTTGAAGGATTATTAATGTTACTGATATTTACTGTAATGTGTATGAGCTTTTTCTTCTGTAAAATGTCATATTATCCAATAAACTACATGAAACCAAATGATCTACAGTTGTTTTGTTTGTAATGTAAATCATATAAACTGGGTATTACTTCATCTTAGTAAGCATACTATTCAAAATAAAAATGAATCTCTGTAAAGATGAAAGAGCAGGAGATATACTAAAATATAAAATGTAAAATCGAGTTACTTACATATTAATATTTTTCATTCCACCTTATATTTTATATGCATCAGTGTTCTTAATCATTTAAATAATTTGACTAACAATAATTTTAAAGAATCTTGGGTTCACAGATGACAAAACTATAACCAATGCTTAGAAAACTTGTCGTGGTAAAAGTCAACCATAAAATGCGTTGTTTAATATCATTTATAAGAAAATCACTTACACAATTTCAAATATACAGTTCATTCCTTAATTTAGTCCCAGTAAAACTAGTACAGTAACACTGATTACCCAAATATTACACGTCCTATTTATCAGGAGACAATAATTGGAATTAGATTTGAAAAATTAAAATGTTTTCTGTGTTATGCAGGCAACACAGAGGTGTTACAGCAGGGGTGTCAAACTCAATTTAATCGTGGGCCACATCAGCATTAAGGTTGCACTCAAAGGGCCGGTTGTAACTTTAAGAATATATAAATATACATATATATACAATCATTTTTTACATTACATTATTGCCTCTGCATTGGATTATTATCGGATAGGGTAATAACTTCATAATTAACTACATCTGAGAACAGAAGTCTAGGGCAAATAATTGCAAAGAATTGCAAGTCTCTTCAGTGCGCATGTCACAAAATGATATGCATTGTGGGACATGTCGTTTATGGACATCGTGCTTCTGTAAAGTGGCATGAAACCGTATAATAAACGTATTCTATTTTTTGCATAGCTCTTGCGGGCCAAATAAAATGAAGTCGGGGGCCGGACTTGAGTTTGACACCCCTGTGTTACAGAATGGAGGTTTAAGGGGGCTAAATCTACAGCACATATTCACTTTCCATTTATGGAGAATGTGCTTGTTAGCAGTGGTGCAAAGTAACTAAGTACATTTACTCATGTACTATACTTAAGTAAAATGTTTAGCTACTTTAACTTTACTTGAGTATTTCTATTTGTTGCTACTTTGTATTTTTACCCCACAACATTTATGTAATACCTTTAGTTACTTTGCAACTTTGGTTTGATAATGTGAAATATAATCAAGTCTTGAATCAGACTTTAGTTACACCTGAGTACATTCACAATCAACCCTGCTTTATACAACGTTATTAAAACTAGCTGCACCTTTACCAGCTTTGATAACACTTTAATGCATCAATAATAATAATAATAATACAAAAAACATATAATATATATTATTCTGAAATTGATCCGCATAATGACTACTTTTAATTGTGGTACTTTTAATATGTTTGGAAGGCAATACTTTTCTAAGTTTACTTGAGTAACATTTTGATTGCAGGACTTTGACTTGTAACAGAGTATTCCTACACTCTGGTACTTTTACTTTTACTCAAGTACAAGATCTGAGTAATTTGTTCACCACTGCTTGTTAGCAACATACACAGTTTATGGTTAGCAACTGTATGAGACTGGAGCTGTGTGTCAATATTGCAAACGGATGGGGACGGGGAAAAGCCCATAAAATGTATTTAGCATTAAAATAATAAACTTTTCCTTCACCGACAAAAATCAAAAGGATGTTGGGGTACACTGCAGGATCTAGGTCACAGGTGTCACACTTTAGGCTAGTGCCACCTCATTTGATGCCCGTCATCATTTTCATTATCATAAATTATATTAAAAAGTACGGGGTCCAAATCTCCACGTCCCACAATGCATCTCTATGTTACATGCGCACTGAAGCGTCCCAAGCTCAGTTTTCAGCAACGGGACTTGTTTCTTTTTTTTTCATTCTTTTTTTTTTTTGCATTGCTCATACAGCAAGCAGAAAGACATAGGAAAGCTCATTCAGATCGTTGATTGGCTGGTTTGAATTCCCAGCTCATGTGAAGTTGTAGTCAAACTAATTATTAATAACTGTGAGAGGAGGGAACAGAGTCAGACACTTTGTTACTGATGGAGGTACACTGAGCAGGTGAACAAATTATGTTTTCTAATGAAGTTTAAATGACACAAAGTACCATCAGGTGGCTCTTTTCTCTCTCTAAGGAAGGGGGTAGACAACACAGGGGAAGGAAAAACATTATTTCTGTTATAACATTTGTTCAACAACATTTTCTGATGGATAATGTCTCTCTCATAACTATGTTTGTTCTTTCAGGCTTTAATGAAACAGAAAACTACCAAGCTTATATCTTTGCTCTCACTTTACTGTGTTACTGTTTTATTGTGCTGGTAAATGTTTCTCTGATTGTGACTGTCATCTTGGACAAAAACCTGCATGAACCAATGTACATTCTACTGTGCACATTTTGCATGAATGGAATTTATGGGACTACAGGTTTCTACCCAAAGTTTCTCTGGGATCTGCTTTCTCCTGTTCATGTTATCTCTTATTCTGGATGCCTTATTCAGGCTCTGGTCATGTACTCATTTGCCTGCAGTGATCTGTCCATTCTTGCAGTCATGGCATACGACAGATATGTGGCTATATGTCGACCCCTGCAGTACAACTCTATAATGTCAAAGCAAGAGTCTTTCTGTTAGTCTGCTTTTCCTGCTTAACACCTTTCTGCATTATCGGCACAAATATTGTTCTAACGTCTAGATTAAAGTTATGCAGCCCACATATTGCCAGACTGTTCTGTGTGAATTGGATTATTGTTAAACTTGCGTGTTTCCCAGCTGACACTTTGGTTAACAACATAGTTGCATACATAACAATAATCATTTATGTATTTCATGGTTTATTTATCGTCTGGTCTTACATGTATCTCATCAAAACATGTGTGCATTCTAAAGAAAACAGAGCTAAATTCATGCAGACATGTGTGCCACATTTAATCTCCTTAATCACTTTTCTTGTGGCTATCCTTTTAGACATTATGAATATACGATATGGTTCCAAGGATTTATCTCAAACCTTTCAAAACTTTATTGCAATAGAATTTCTTATCATACCTCCAATCGTAAATCCTCTCATTTATGGTTTTAAATTGACTAAAATTAGAAAAAGAGTTATTGGTGCTATTACTTTTAAAGTTAAATGACGTTTGTCTTGCAAGGCTGAGAAAATAACAAGTCCTATAATAATGAACCTATATTTTTCTTTTTGTAGAATATATTTGAATCGTATGTTTTGCATGCAATGTATTCTTTGCAAATGTAGATGATCTGCTTTTACCTTAACATTGCAGTAAATGTAGAGCTTATTGTATTTGTAAGTACATCTTAACCCTTGTGTGGTGTTCATATCTGTGTTACTCAGCCAGTGTTCGTGGGTCTGGTGGACCTGCTGCCTTTTTGGGGCTTCAATTCAACACAATCAAACTATCTTATGTTAAAATACTCAACAGATGTTTACTTTCTCTCAATTACAAGCAATATAAACAGCATATGGTTAATATTTGCCCTTTTACATTTATCCCAAACACCCTGTATGTAATGTGAATGCGGGGGGTGTGTTCTGATATATGTTCCTCACAGAAAATGAGCCAAGGTCATTGAGTGTGGGTTTGAAAAAATAATTTATCATTTCATTTTTCTTTAGCTAAATAATGAAAACAGGTCCCACAGACCCGAACACCATACAAGGGTTAGATACTCTATGTATACCAAACAGTTTGCTTATTGTATATTCACACTTATTAATTGTGCATGCTTCCTTGTCTGTTTGCCTCATTGCAGTAAGGAATAAAATGAATGTTTACATTAAACTAAAATTATCTCTTTTTTTCTCCTCATTTTCAGTAACTTGATTTGAGACTATACAAATAATTCCAAACAGAATTCTGGTTGTATTTTATTAAAATTATTTTTGTCTAGTTTTTTAAATGCACAATTGCTTTGCATCAGAAGTCTTTAATTTGTAACTATAAACTTTGTATAGTGTTTGTTTTTATTTTTAGCCGTTGGTCATCGTACAGTTTAATTGTGTGCATATCTCAAATGAACTGTTTTCACAAAATATATTTGCACTTTTCACCTATGTAATTCATGACAAATGTTGCCTTGTTACACTGTCCTTAAGACAAAAGTTGTTGAAGTAATGTGGTTTGGTTAAAAAACTTTAGCTCAAACCTTTCACAACGTTTTGTTAGTACAGTTTCTTCTCATACATTATAACCTTAAATCTCTCTTTAATGGTTGGAGTTTGAGATGTATGGATGTTAATACTTTTTTTTCTAAAGGCACTGCTTGACCAGCTTGTGGCTGTGTTTTACTGGATGTTTTGCACATTTGGAAAATGTTAGCTTGGTATGCCTTGAAAAATCAGCTGAAAACTTCAAAACCCCGAAATATCCACATTTAGCTGAGTCTAGTCAGTTGTACAATGATTTATATTGTTGAAAATGTTGTTGCACAACTAAAACACTTTGGTCTTTTAAATAAGAGAATCCACTCGATGGCCATTTGACTGTTTTCTTGTATTGAGGTATAAAATAAATTGAAAAAAACAGAAACGTCATTATCCTACTTAAGTAAATAAGTATCATTGTGATGCTAACATAGCAAAAAAAGAGAAATAGGTTAGCTTGGGGATGTTAAATAGTTAGATATTATGTTGTAAATAAATATGTTTTATTGTTACATGTCATTTGGTCTTGTCTCAACCTTGTTAGCTGTTAAGCCAGGCTGTAACATCTGGGGGCTTGTTTCGGATCAACTCCGGTTCATCCAACAAATTCAAATCCACAAAGCTTCCTGCACTAAAACACTAATATAAACAAATGCAAACCACGTAAAAAAAATCCAGACGAGCCCCCACATGTTACAGCCTGGCACAATGGCTGCAGCAAAGATGGGAGACAAGACGAGTTTACGTGTAACAAGAACATATTTATTTACAAGTAACAATTGAACGTGAACGTCAGTTATCAGTTATATTTAAGGGTGTGAAAATATGCATCAAACTAAGTAGCAGCTGTGTCCAAAAGAAAAGTGAGCTCCAGTGTGGGATGGTGTTGGGCTTTTTATCCAAGCCGCTCAGCTGTGGATCAGCAGACCTGGCTGAATTGGAGGTCACACAAAGGGCCAAAAAGTAGAGAAACCTGAAAGGAGGGTGTCCTAACAAAGTGAACTAGTAAATATGCAAGGGCTGATGAGGGAATGATTCACATCGGTTAAGCAAAACAAGGTGAGGGGGGCTGAAATTGCAAGGGCCGAGAAAGAGGCAGGTTCTGACTCAACATGAGAGCAAATGAGTTATTAATAATACATTTTATTTATCAAGCGCTTTATCAAGTGCTCAAAGACGCTTTACAGAGGTAAAAATAAATCTCTAAGTAATTCTAATTAAAATAGAGCAATAAAACCGCATTTGTCACAAGGACATGTCATCAATCACACATTAAAAGCTAGTCTAAAAAGGGGGGTTTGGTCAGTGTTTTGAAGGTGGGAAGGTCAGTACAGCCTCTGATTTGTTGTGGGAGTGAGTTCCAGATGTTACGGTTATCTGAGAGGACCGAAACGCAGGACACGGCAGAGTGTTACAAAGGTTTTATTTTGAGGAGAAGGAGCGTGGAGAGTAATCCGGTTGCTGGCAGCTGTTGAGGTGGAGGAGCGTGGAGAGTAATCCGGTTGCTAGCGGCTGTTGAGGTGGAGGAGCGTGGAGAGTAATCCGGCTGGAGAGTAATCCTGGAGCACAAGAAGAACAGGTAAGAAGAACATTCAGGTGTAGCGGAAATAGCTAACTAATTCTAAGAAGGCTGAGAAGGCTGAGAGTTTTACCACTGGGGTTTAAACAACGATCTGGCGCTGACAGGTTGTGGAGCCTCCGCTGATATGCCATTAGTAATGGCTGATGGAAATCAGGTGTGTAGCAGAGGAGGGTGCCCAACTGATTGCAGCAGGTGGAGGTTGAGCCGGGAGCCAGGAGTGACAGCCACCACGCCCACACAGACAGGGGAAGGGAAAACACACACAAGGGAGGTGGCTGGAGAATACAACCACCACAGTACCCCCCCCTTAAGGGACGCCTCCAGGCGGTCTACCAGGTCTACCAGGTCTTCCAGGGTTATCCCGGTGGAAGTCCCGTACCAGAGATGCGCCCACGATGTCTCGCCAGGGAACCCAACACCTCTCCTCTGGACCATAGCCCTCCCAATCCACAAGATATTGGAATCCCCTTCCACGGCGACGAACGTCCAACAATCGCCTGACGGTGTAGGTTGGGTGATTATTGATGATGCAGGGGGGTGGGGGAACACTCACTGGAGGAGACGAAGGACTGCTGGCAACAGGTTTCAACAGAGAGACATGAAATGTCGGATGAACCTTCATGTGTGCAGGGAAGCTTGAGCTTGACTGCAGATGGATTGATAATAGAGTCGATGATGAAGGGACCGACATACCGTGGAGTACGTTTCTTCGACTCTGTCTTGAGTGGGAGATCTTTGGAAGAAAGCCAAACACTCTGACCCGGTAAGTAGTTGGGGGCCGGGGTCCTGTGGCGGTCTGCGATGAGGCGGTTGCGGGCAGCGGAGCGGAGCAGGGCTGCTCGGGTGTCCCTCCACACCTTACGACAGCGACGGAGGTGGGCCTGAACGGAGGGAACAGCAACTTCCTCTTCCTGGGCTGGAAACAGAGGTGGTTGGAAACCCATGGCACAATGAAAGGGTGAAATACCTGTGGCTGCACTTGACAGGGAGTTGTGAGCATATTCGATCCATGGCAGATGTGGGCACCATGACGAAGGGTTCCTGAAAGCCACACAACGAAGGGCCGCCCCCAGATCCTGGTTGGCCCGTTCTGTTTGCCCGTTCGTCTGAGGATGATAGCCAGATGACAGGCTCACCGATGGTCCCAGAGCCTGACAGAAGGCCTTCCAAATGTGGGAAATTAACTGGGGACCCCGGTCAGAGACGATGTCGGTGGGGATCCCATGAAGTCGAACTACATGGTTGACCAGAAGATCTGCAGTCTCTCGGGCAGTGGGAAGCTTGGAAAGAGCCACTAAGTGTACCATCTTTGAAAATCTGTCCACAATAGTTAGGATGATGGTATTTCCTTGTGAAAGTGGAAGTCCAGTAACAAAATCCAATGCCACATGCGACCAAGGGCGACTAGGTACCGGCAGCGGGCGAAGCAGGCCAGAGGGAGACTGGTGGGAGGACTTGGCACTGGCACATACTGTACAGGCAGCAACAAAGGCCCTGGTGTCTTGAGCCATGGAAGGCCACCAGAACCGTTGTCTGAGAATAAACAGTGTGCGATGGACACCAGGATGACATGAGAGACGAGAGGCGTGTGCCCACTGCAGGACCTTGGAGCGAACAGGGGTAGGCACAAAAAGACTATTAGCTGGGCAGTTACCTGGGTTAGGCTGCGTTCGCTGAGCCTCCCTGACCAATTACTCAATCTCCCAGGTAACAGCCCCCACCACGCAGGAGGCAGGCAGGATAGTGTCTGGACTGGCAGCTGGTCCTTCGGAAGCGAACTGGCGAGAGAGAGCGTCAGGCTTGAGGTTCCATGACCCTGGACGGTAGGTGAGGGTGAATGAGAAGCGGCTGAAATACAGGGCCCATCGAGCCTGACGGGAGTTAAGGCGCTTGGCAGATTGGATGTACGCCAGGTTCTTGTGGTCCGTCCATACAATAAAAGGGAGATCAGCTCCCTCCAGCCAGTGCCTCCACTCCTCTAGGGCAAGTTTGACAGCGAGCAGCTCTCTGTTACCCACGTCATAGTTCTTCTCAGCTGGGGTGAGGCGGCGAGAGAAAAATGCACAAGGATGCAATTTTTGGTCTCGTTCCGAGCGCTGGGAAAGAACTGCCCCTACCCCGGTGTTGGAGGCATCGACCTCCACAACGAACTGGCGAGAGGAATCAGTGTGGATGAGCACAGGGGCAGTAGTGAAGAGTCTCTTTAGCTCTGAGAAGGCTGCATCGCACTCTGGGGTCCAGGAAAAAACAGTTGTAGGGGAAGTGAGTCTGGTTAAAGGACCCGCCACCTTGCTGTAGTCCCTGATGAAGCGCCGATAGAAATTGGCGAAAACAATAAACCGTTGAAGCTGTTTAACTGAGGTTGGTTTGGGCCATCCCCGCCACCGCTTGGATCTTCTCAGGGTCATTCCTAAGCTTTCCTTCCTCAATGATGTAGCCCAGGAATGAGACTGTGTTGACATGGAATTCGCATTTCTCCGCCTTCACAAAGAGTCTGTTTTCCAGGAGTCTCTGCAGCACCTGCCTGACATGGATAATGTGCTCCTCCTTGTTACGAGAGAATATGAGGATGTCATCCAAGTAGACAAAGACTGACCGGTTGAGGAGGTCACGGAGCACATCGTTCACCATCGACTGAAAGACTGCTGGGGCATTCGTCAGTCCAAAAGGAATCACCAGATACTCGAAGTGACCGAGTGGTGTGTTAAAGGCCGTCTTCCACTCATCCCCTTCTCGGATTCTGACGAGGTGATAGGCATTGCGGAGGTCCAGTTTGGAAAAAATTGTGGCTTCCTGGAGGGGTTCAAAGGCGGAGTTAATGAGGGGTAGTGGGTATTTGTTCTTTACAGTAATGGCATTGAGACCCCTGTAATCAATGCAGGACCGCAGTGAGCGGCCCTTCTTGGAGACAAAGAAAAAACCAGCACCGACCGGGGAGGAGGATGGCCGAATGACACCGGTAGCCAGGGAGTCATGGATGTAATTCTCCATGGATTTTCTCTCAGGGCGAGACAGGTTGAACAGACGTGAGGAAGGCAGCGGGGCCCCGGGAAGGAGGTCAATGGGACAGTCGTAGGGTCGATGAGGAGGAAGAGAAAGAGCTCGCTGTGTACTGAACACCTCTCCTAGGTTCAGTGGGAACAGATGACAGGTCAGGCGGCTCGATCTTGGGTGGTGGAGAGGCGGCCTCTGCTGGCAGTAGGGCAGACTGCAGGCATGAGGATAAGCAAAAAGAACTCCGACTAATGATTTTGCCAGTTACCCAATCAATCTGGGGGTTGTGTGTTCTTAACCAGGGATGGCCCAACACTATGGGGGCATGAGGTGAGGAAATTAGGTGAAACTGAATAAACTCACGATGGTTTCCAGACAGAATGAGGTTTACTGGCTTGGTGCGGTGAGTGATTTGGGCCAGGAATTTTCCATTTAGAGCATTAACACTAAGAGGTGAATCTAACACTTCGCAGGAAATTCCTGCCTGAGCTGCAATGTCAATGTCCAAAAAGTTCTCATCCGCCCCAGAGTCCACTAAGGCGAGCAGGGGTAGGGACTGTTGGTCGCAGCAAAGCATGGCTTCTAGCTGCGTTCTGGGTCGGGGGTTGAGAGAGGAGGAAGGGCTCGCCAGAATCCCCACAGCTACTGACGAGCCTGACCTTTTGGCAGATTAGGACAGGAGGAAACGAGATGACTGGTTTGGCTACAATAAACACATTCCCCAGCCTGGATCCTTCTAGCACGCTCAGATGGTGAGAGGCGGGCCCTTCCCACTTGCATGGGCTCATCTCCAGGGGATGAGACTGAGTAAGGAGTCGGGAAAGATCTGTGGATTGGGGTAGTGGCAGTGCCAATTTGGGGATCAAGTGAGGAGTCGCTGGGATTGGAGTGATGGCTAGTCCTATGCCTACGTCTCTCTCTGAGGCGATTATCAATCTTAATGGCTGTGGCAATTAAATTATCCAAGCTACCTGGATCATCCCTAGCCGCTAGCTCATCTTTAATTGCTTCGTTCAGCCCCTGAAGAAAAACATCCTGCAATGACTCGTTATTCCAGCGTGAGTCGGAAGCAACTGTTCTAAACTCAACTGAAAATTCGGCTACACTACGGGAGCCCTGCCGGAGAGAAAGAAGGCATCTGGAAGCGTCCCTCCCCCGTACCGGGTGATCAAAAACTTTTTTCATTTCGGAAATGAAAGTATCATATGACCAGCAAATGTGTGGCTGGCTCTCCCTAACAGCTGTAGCCAATCTAAAGCCCTCCCCCTCAACAGACTCATTACATATGCTACCCTAGCCCCATCTGTGTGATAAGTACTAGGCTGCTGCTCAAAAACTAACGTACACTGGAACAAAAAGGCTCTACAAATACCCAAATCTCCAGCGTATCGCTCCGGTGTGGGAATGACAGCCTCTCGTAGCTGATGGAGGGGTGCGGCAGGAGGGGGGGGAGGGGCTGTCGGCTGTGCAGCGGGCTGCGGGGGAAAAGCCTGTGAGGTGAGCAGTTCTACCTGTGTGCCGATCCTTTGCACATTAGCGGAGAGGTTCCGGAGAGTCTCCACTGCCTCACGGAGAACTGTATCATGATGCCCCACGAGAGCGCCTTGATTGGCCAGGGCTTGGCAGAGTTCGTCCGCAGTCTTGGGCTGGTAGCCGGTGTCTGCTGGGTCCATACTGGCCAGATCGTTCTGTTACGGTTATCTGAGAGGACCCAAACGCAGGACACGGCAGAGTGTTACAAAGGTTTTATTTTAAGGAGAAGGAGCGTGGAGAGTAATCCGGTTGCTGGCGGCTGTTGAGGTGGAGGAGCGTGGAGAGTAATCCGGTTGCTGGCAGCTGTTGAGGTGGAGGAGCGTGGAGAGTAATCCGGTTGCTAGCGGCTGTTGAGGTGGAGGAGCGTGGAGAGTAATCCGGTTGCTAGCGGCTGTTGAGGTGGAGGAGCGTGGAGAGTAATCCGGCTGGAGAGTAATCCTGGAGCACAAGAAGAACAGGTAAGAAGAACATTCAGGTGTAGCGGAAATAGCTAACTAATTCTAAGAAGGCTGAGAAGGCTGAGAGTTTTACCACTGGGGTTTAAACAACGATCTGGCGCTGACAGGTTGTGGAGCCTCGGCTGATATGCCATTAGTAATGGCTGATGGAAATCAGGTGTGTAGCAGAGGAGGGTGCCCAACTGATTGCAGCAGGTTGAGGTTGAGCCGGGAGCCAGGAGTGACAGCCACCACGCCCACACAGACAGGGGAAGGGAAAACACACACAAGGGAGGTGGCTGGAGAATACAACCACCACACCAGAGGGTGGGGGCAGCAATGGAGAATGCTCTGTCACCCCAGGTGGAGGTTGGCTTCTGATGAGCAAAAGCTGCGGGAAGGGGTGTGGTTGTGGAGCAGTGAGGTAGATGGGGGCCTGGTTGTTGAGGGGCTTTGTGGGTTAGGAGGAGGATTTTTAAATGTATTTGTTGTCGGACGGGGAGCCAGTGTAGGATCTGGGGCCTCATTTATAAACGGTGTGTACGCTCAAAAGATGGCGTACGCCAGTTTCTAAGCAATGTTTGCAATTTATAAAAAACAAACTTGACGGGAAAATGTTCGGTCCTCCACGCAAACTCTGACCCATCCGTACGCGGTACGCACAAAAACGGGAGAGACGATAAACTATGACACCGTTGGCAGAAGGAAGAATGGAGAGAAATATGTGGAAATAATACCATAAATAGAATGTTACCTCTCAGAAAAGATGGCGACGGAATTCAAGATGGCGCCTGTGTCGGCTCGCCGCTCCACCAGCTCTCTGCTTTTAGCTATCCTGTTTATATTTTTATTTTATGTTTGTCAGAATGTCTCTGCTCTGTTATTTTATGATCGCCAAGCTCTCCTCCACCTCAGACCCTCACTGGAGCCTATATTACTGCCCGGACATGCTTCTGTAGAATGTTACCTCTCATTTATCATATATGAAGAATTCATTTTCAAAAATTGATTATAGCCAATCTTAAAGGTCCCATGTCATGCTTTTCCGGTTACTACCCGTCCCCCCTTGTGTGTTATGAAGGTTTTTATGCATGTAAACGGTCTGCAGAGTCAAAAACCCTCAAAGTACAGCCTATAGGGAGTAAAACGCTCTGTAAAACGCTACCTCCCCAAAACGCCTCGTTGGAGATTTCTAATTTTCCAATGTTTTCTTCCTGGGTATCGCAACGTAGGGATACCCAGTAGCCACGCCCATAACTATGGCCGCACCCTCTGCCAGCCGAACATATATACTGTTGGAAGCTCAGGTTCAGTTCAAAACTGTATCCAGTCATGCCAACGAGGGTCTGTTTCCTGGCTTGTGAGGGGAAATCTTCAATGTATGCCGAGGGCAGAACCACGACGAAGTCAGTGGTTGACATTTCTTGTTAACACTGTTCCTTCAGATGTTCGAGCCGGTATTGTACTGTGTGCGCGGCATTTCACGGACCAAAGCTTCGCAAATGTTACGAACTTGGATACACAAGGGAAAAAAGGACTCAAATGCACGACCCGGGAGCCAGAGATAAAGTACAAGTAATATACTTTATTTGCCAAAAAGGATATCCTAAAAAGATAACGGCACTCTTCACGAGGCGAACAAAAATAGGTTTCACAAAGGCACAACAAAAAATCACTCACAACGTGAGGAACAAACTTACAATAAGTTTCAGGAGCATGAATAAGGCATGTAACAAAAAGAGCAAGCGTTGATGAGCAGAGCTCTGGCATGAGGACAGGACAAGACGAACTGACACTGAACACTGGGAGACTGGGGGATTTAAACACTCGAGAACAAGACACAGGTGAAAACAATCAGCGGCGGGGCTGACGCTGATGAGCGCGGGAGAACACATTAGGAAAGGGA
Organism: Gymnodraco acuticeps; assembly: GCF_902827175.1. Taxonomy (NCBI): domain Eukaryota; kingdom Metazoa; phylum Chordata; class Actinopteri; order Perciformes; family Bathydraconidae; genus Gymnodraco; species Gymnodraco acuticeps. The sequence continues at coordinate 2,553,462 of NW_022992344.1, read as the reverse complement.
GTCAAGGAACCTGAAATGAGACGTGACACAACAAAACGAGAAGTGAAAAATAATACAAAAATAACAACATGAAACATGACTGACTAACACTTTTGGCGGTGCACAACAGCAAACATTGCAGCGATTCATGCCGGATATCCACAGCGTAGGATACTGAAGGACGATGCTGTTCCTACTTTGTTTGGACCAGCGGGAGATTCGGGTACACAACCTGTAAGTATGCATTGTTGTTTGTGTATTTATGATGTTTAAAACAAACAAGGTATCTACCACGACTGTTTAAATGGGTAAACGTTTTTCGGGCTGCTAAGCCATTGACACAGTGCTAGCTGGACACAGTGCTAGCGTTTCCATACAGACCCGGCGCCAGAACAAATCTAAAGGGAAGGCATATGATTTTCATGGTACAAGATCCACTACACCTCTATGGTACCCATGTACATGTCAAAATTCTTCCCAAAGGTCAATGAATACCATGATCATAACACCAGAGGAAGCTCCACAAATCATGTGAAACCCAGATTTGGCACAAAAAAGGGGGAATACACGTTTCGCAATTATGCCACATCAAGGTGGAACGCTCTTCCCACAACTGTAAAGGAAAGTAAAACTATACTTACCTTCTAAACCTCTCTTAAAGAGCACCTTCGGGGGAGAGCATTGCAAAACTGGCCCCGGTAATGGTACAAATCTCAACCTGTCGTACAATGGACAGCTTCCCCCCCCATCTATGTATATACTCGCATTTTAGACTCTGTTACTAACTGTATATCTGTAGACTTGGTATGTCTTAAATGTCCGGTTAGGATGTATTAGAACGAAATCTAAAATGAAAATTGTAAATAAGCAATCTGTATGTAAAAAACCACCTGTATGTAAATTGTAAATAAGCCATCTGTATGTCAAATATGTCTTATATGTCTTAAATTATATGATGAATTGGAAATGGGGGACCCTGATGTAAACAAGAAGAAAGTCTTTCTCTGGTCTGCATCCCCTTAACAATTGTATGTTTTGAGCTGTACTGTACTGTACCCAATATACAAGCTGTTAATAAACTTTTCAATCAATTCAATCAATCAGGGCACACAAAACCGTCATGTGCTGCGGGGCCTGCGGCACAATATATATCAAACAGCAAGGCCAACAGCATTGCGCAAAGACGCACACTTATCGCAAATACATACACAAATAAAGGGCAACATAGAAACCACTTTTGAAACATTGTGTGCGTGGCAGCACAAACACTGGTAAATCATGAGCAAGGCACACTGGTTAAGGATGGCAGCTTCATCATCGTTGCACTCGGAGAGAAATAGTAGAGACGGAGAGGATGAACTGTTTAGCCCGCCTTGGGCATGGTGTTATTTTCCTATGCACTGTGCATCCTTTCGCTCAGCCGAGCTAACTTAGAACATTATTTTGGCCAACTCTGCATCTTTGTGCAGCGTATATACTCAAACAGGGATAGGAAGAGCCCACTGCCTGACTCGGACATGCTGTGGAGTGAATCGTGGTCACCTCTGAGAGGGAGTTGGTTTACAGCTAAAAAAGCTATAATATCAACGACAGCTGACACGTAATAATGGTTCCGTGCCAGCTGATCTGCACCAAAGTACTAATTTCCTTATTTGTTTCCTCGCGTATCTGTCTCTCTCTCCACAAACTCTCACATGAAATGTGTTCTTTTGATGCGGCATGTCTTAGCAGTCCTTTATCAATATGTAATGCGTGTTTCCAGTCGCAAAAACCGTTGACAGTAAAAGCCGCATCAGATGAAGACGTATTTACTTTAAACTGTCTACAGGGGAAACAAAAGGCCGCGTCTGCTTTTAACGAATCTTCAAGTCATGGCTGGTCTACCTGCATGTGCCATCCGACCTCTGCAGCTCACCCAAAATGCAGCGGCTCGTCTGGTCTTCAACCTTCCTAAATTTTTCCCACACCACTCCGCTCCTCCGCTCCCTTCACTGGCTTCAGGTAACTGCGAGAATCCACTTCAAGACACTGGTACTTGCTTACCATGCTGCGAATGGATCTGGCCCTTCGTACATCCAGGACATGGTTAAACCGTACACCCCAGCGCGTGCACTACGCTCTGCATCAGCCAAACGACTAGCTGCACCCTCGCTGCGAGGGGGATCCAAGTTCCCATCAGCAAAAACACGTGGGTTTGCTATCCTGGCTCCAAGATGGTGGAATGAGCTCCCCATTGACATCAGGACAGCAGATAGCTTGCACATCTTCCGGCGCAGACTGAAAACTCATCTCTTTCGACTCCACTTCGAGCGATAGAACTATTAACAAAGCACTTATATACTAATAAAGGGCTGGCTTATCTAAAGCCAGTTGAGTAGCACTTGAAATGTTTGGCTCTATGAAACCTGATGAACTTATATGATTCTGTTTTCTTCAAGGTTGTGTCTTCCTGGTCGAATGTACTTATTGTAAGTCGCTTTGGATAAAAGCGTCAGCTAAATGCAATGTAATGTAATGTAATGTAATGGTCTGTTGTACCATGCAGTGGCAAAAGTGCGCTTCTTTCCTGAAAACAATCTCCCTGGATAACGATCCAGTTTCACCTGGTTGGGTTTATTGACCCCAAGATCATCTGGGGCTGTTGGTCTTTGAGCGGTTGCTGGCCCAATAGTAGGCCTACCTGTTGATGTGCTGCTAGGTAGCGTCTGTAGTGGAGGCACCGGCACGGAGGAGGAGGATGCTGGCGGGTGTGGTACAGAGTGTGGCAACGCAGGTGGTGATGGTTGGGGCACAAGCAGCTGTGCCTCGGAGGACAGCGTTGGTGGCGGCCGCCTTGATGAATCAAGGCTCGCTAACTCTGCCCCGGGGTTTGCCGAGGTCAAGCTTGTGACATTAAGGCGTGCTGCTGCAACGGCAGGTGCAGGGTCGCCAGCAGCTGCATCGGCTGCAGCTCTTTCATCGCTATTTCATTTGAATAAATCCTTAGACCTTTTGAGCCCATTTCTGATGTCCATTTTGTAATTCAAACAGAAATGGGAGTCTACAGATTGTACAATAAACAAATCCAGAATAGGCGGCAAAGTGTGACGCTGTGATTGGTCTAAATGTGGACGAATCACAAATCACAACAGACACATGAATTTATTTGACATAGCAATTTTTTTTTTATAGTTACTATCTGACATCACATACATCATAGCATAAAAGTTCACAGTTTATTTATAATTAAAAAATGTTTAAATGTTATAAATAATAAAAAAACGTGTTTATTGGGGGAGGGCAGGAATGTCAAAAGGGAGGGCCTGGCCCTCCCACGGCGCCGGGCATGTTTCCATATATCAACTCCAATGTCAGCAGATGGCCTTACATGTATCTCATAGCAGGAGAATGTCTGCATTCACACACGAAATACTCATGGACAGTATACTCCGGGTGATTTACCGTACGGCCAGTCGCAAAACTTAATTACATTATAGTTGGCGTTTCTAGCGTAAGGTGACCAGATTTTCAAAATTAAAACCGGGGACATTTTGAGTTTTGCGGTCAATATATCATTAACATATCCAATTTTCTTCACTGTTAAAGAAAAAAGGGAGACAATTCTGGTTTAATGTAATTCGAACATTTGAACTGTTGGATACAAACAGAAGGAAGATATATGAGACTTCAAAGGTCTTTTATTTTGAAACTCTACATCAGATTGTCCAGATTCTCTCTGAGTGACTAGATGGGGTCTCCTGCTATCACCCTGAAGTGAAATAATTATTTGATTTACTTCGAATGACTCTTTGATTATGGACGGTTTCCATTAAATAATAATCAAAATATAGATGGACAATAGATCTAATTTGAGATTTTAAACAGCATACATTTTAAATTGTGCTTCAGAAAGTAATGCTATTTTAGGACTGTTGTGAGATGGTGTCAACATCAATTGAAATTAGTCACCCAGTGGAAATGTCAGATATGTCTTCATGACTGTATACTTACATTTTACATTCACCAAGGGCGCCGGAAGCGGGGGGGGCCAGGGGGCCATTGGCCCCCCCACTTTTCAGCCCTGCCCCACATTTTCACAACGGTGGATGCCGTGTACAAATCCCGTTTCAATAATTCCCCTCTACTCTAAAGTCACATCTAAAACGCAATCTGATCTAGCTGTGTATATTTTGTTATTTTTTATTGTTATATTCAATCTCATTAGCTACAGGCCTTTTTTAAGCTTGTAAAGGGAAGATGACAGCTCGCCTCTCACGTGCCACTCTGCTCTTCCACAGCGCCGCTCCCCCTCCCTCCCGCTGAAATTATGAATGTAAGGCGTATAGTAATCAGATAACACGGCAGCGTCCGTTACAGTTTTTTTTATCTGATTTCAAGTCTTGGCTTTCAGAATATTAAACTTGTTTCGGCAAATTCAGATGATAAATACAACTACAAGCGGAGAACGGAGTAACTTTACGGCACTGCAGGCATAACAACAGCCGGTGTTTCTCGTGAGTGTTTTCCCCGGGAAACAAACACAATACACACACAAACGCAAAAATATACAAACACACACGTACACGGCGCGGAACTCCCGTTTCAATAATTCCCCTCTACTCTAAAGTCGCATCTAAAAAGAACGCCATCTGATCTAGCTGTGTAGGCTATATTTTGTTATTTTGTATTGTTATATTCAATCTCATTAGCTACAGGCATTTTTTAAGCTTGTAAAGGGAAGATGACAGCTCTCACTCGCCACTCTGCTGTTCCTCAGCGCCGCTCCCCCTCCCTCGCGCTGGAATTATGAATGTAAGGCATATAGTAATCATAGATAACACGGCAGGGTCCGTTACAGTTTGTTTTTATCTGATTTCAAATAAACAAAGTCTTGGCTTTCAGAATATTATACTTGTTTCGGCAAATTCAGATGATAAATACAACTTTGAAGCTTGTAACGGCATAATTACAAGCGGAGAACGGAGTAACTTAACGTCACAGCAGGCATAACAACAGCCGGTGTACACAAAATATACAAACACACACACGTATACACTTGCGAGTTTCCCCCCAGACCAGTAATCCAAACGAAAATATCTTCCCTCCGTAGTATTTTGATCATTTGCTCCGCTAATAATCAATCAGATCGATCCAGAGAAGAGGACACTTTGAAGGCCTTTTTCTCAAAATGATGACTCTAGTCATTATATAGGCTAATGTGACATATTTTGCTTAATATTTGGAGTACAAAAACAATCCTGATATCATTAGAAAGCTCGGAATCTCCTCTTTCCAACAGTGTATACAACTCAAAATGTGTCTTCGGGTCAATGCGACTGATTTCGATAGAGCAGGTCACTTTGCATAAGGTAAAAATAAAGCAGGCAGACATAACAGGAAGAATATGTACATTTTAACCCAATCAAATAGGACATTGTCACACGATTCAAATGTATCCATGTAAATTACAACCAATAAAAAAGCTTAGATTTGTTTATTTGTTACGTTGTTTACTTTATTTGTTAAGGTGGCCACAATCGCGGACAATTGTATTTCTTCATTTACTGTATTTCTGTATACTCAAGCAATCTTTCTCTGCAGAAACCTCTATGTACAGAGCATAGCCCATAAAAGATGAAAGTGCTTTAGATTATGCTCAGCAGTGTGTAGTTGGGTGGTCAAACAATCTAGTATTATGAATGAAGTGTGTTATATTTGGTGCAAAAGTTTGCATTTGGTAAGTGTGTATGTAGTTTTGAGGGCAGTTCTTCATTAAGCAGGAGAAATTAGGTGTTTTACACTTTGGGTGTGTGGTTATGTGAATTGTGTTTAGTGTTCTGAGAAACTGAGCAATTTAAAAAAAAATGTGTGTTAGCAATCGAGAAAAACTGTATTATACATCCATGGGTATTATGAGCGTTGTGGTTCAACCGATCTGAATCGCTTCCTGAAGCAGTCACGTGGTATCTACAGGCAGCAAGGCTTCGTTTGTCATCGATGACGTCACTGGCCCAAAACGATACAAGCCTCGATACATGCTTCACAAAAAGCTTCGGGGATTACTCGACACACGCTCCGAAGCCTCGGCTCAATACGTAACATCACTAATATTTACAGACTGTTGCAAAAACTAAGAAGCTTATAAACATCAGGTTTAAAACTAAAAGAGCTTTACAAAAAAGTAGGCTAACACAATTAAAGATGTTTGGAGTTTTATTTGAGTTATTAATTTACATTTTGTGTCAAAGAGATGCTGATTTGAAACCGTTGTTACATACAGTTACGGCATTTCCTGTTTCTGCCGGAGAGAGGGGAGGCCGTCCCAAAGCTTGCTGCTGTATTTACTCCCTCCATCTGACAGGAGGGAGCCTCGTTGAGCTGCGAATGTGGCTACAGATGGAGTTCACTCCGTCACGGAGGGGTAGGGTCGAGGGAGTGGTTTGGGATTGGGCCTCACTCCCTCCATCTGACAGGAGGGAGCCTCATGTGTCACTCCACGGAGTTCACTCCGTCATGGAGGGGGAGTGTGTAGGGGTAGGGTGTAGGGCGTGGTTTGGGATTGGGCCATACACACGCACTTTTTTGCCCCCCCCACTTCTAAAATGAATTCACTCAGTTATAATGTGGTAGTTATACGTAGTTTGTTTTAAATTATTATTGATCACATTATATAGTACATATTTCTTAATTTAAGCTCCAGTATGAATATGTGTGGTGTGTTTTTTAGGTATATTTGTTATTGACCGAGTAAACGCTTTTATTTTGAAGGCAGTTTTTACAGGCCTCTACCGTAATCCATAGGATATTCGCGCACCGCAATACAACGTGTGGGCTGGCTTGACTGTGTTTTCCGAAATGAAGGCTGGCTCAACCACAGTCTGTTTACCCAGTGTTTCCTGACATGAAACGTTTTATTTCACCTTGCTATGTGTTTTTAACGTATATTAAAAAACGGGGACATTTCCGGGGACAGTTTCAACCGGGGACAGGCCAATACAAACGGGGACTGTCCCCGGAAAACGGGGACGTCTGGTCACCCTATCCTAGCGTGTATGCTACCGAGCTAAATAAGAAGGCTACCAAGAGCTATACATGCTAGGGATAACATTGTTTTTATGCCAGCTACAATGAATGACCGAACGTAGCAGACTACCCGTATAAGATTGCAATTGTAAACATGTTCTTGCTAGCCTAATATGAATCACTAGCTGTTGTTCATAGTAGGTTGGCATATTACACTGAACAACTAGCAAACGTAGGTTAGCATATTAATCTAGCAAGCTAACAAACCTAAAACAACTAAGTTTCTCTAATATTTTGTGATTTGCATTTGATTTCGTCCAGCCAGATCAGGAAACTCCTGGCGTATCTGGCGGACAACACATGACGGGATGACCACTCTGATGCCTTGTCCTAAAAAGCCCCAGCACCAGTTTACAAAGCTGCGATAGGCAAGATGCCGAAAACTCCTATAAAGGGAGGAATGGATGATATGCAGTGTATGTATATTTACACATGTTCATTTTGTACATTTCTAAAAATAAAGTTGGATGGAAATACTTAGTAGCCTTTCTTCCCTGAATTATTTGCTCCTATAACATATCATTGCTGATGTTCCGCAGAGCCGAAAAAAGCACTGTGTTAGACATGGGCGGAGCCTCTCTGGTGGTTGACTTATCAGAACAGAGTGGCCGAGCTGACCAATCGGAGCACACTGGGCTCACAGGGAGGGGGGGGCAGGAGCTCCAACAAGGCGTTTAGGACAGAGTGAACACACATACTATACAGAGATGCTTTATCAGAAACCAATGTGATTTTGGAACATTGAGCAATGTAAATCTATTCTAGTAGACCTCAACAATGATCAGTATAAATGGCCATGACATGGGCCCTTTAAAATGATTAAACAAACGCCTATTTGAGACTCCTCAGTGCACACAAAAACATAACTTGGAGAAATAAATAAATAAGGAAATGTTATTGATCACCCCTCGATTATGTTCTCTTGTTAAGAAATGTATTCTCATAAATGTTGCGGTAAACAGAAGGACATAATTACTTTAAACTGACGCCGTTTTGCTTTTCTCCATAGGTTGTATAGATACGAGCATGGTGTATACTATCATGTTTAATCATGTTTGAACTGTTATGCCATTCGCCAATATTTGATAAGTCGCTCGTAAAACGCAGGAGGTATGGAAACTAAGAACACCATATGTGGTAAATTGTACAGCTGATATACAGTAACACAACACATTTGTTCTCATTCATAACACTCCGTTCGATGTCTCACTATGGGATGCGCCTCATCGCGGAGCAAACAGAAGCATCAATCTCATTACGCCAATCCTGATTGGCTGGTGATCTTGACGTCAGCGTCAGGGAATTCACCTCCTATAAGTAGCTTGCGCCACGACGCATGTGTCATTCAAACACCTCTTCTCGCTTCAGAGCACATCTCTATAGTAGCCGGACAAGCTTAACGGTCCACAGACTGAACCCAAATATAACCATTTCGGTCGACGGGCGCGTTTCACCCGAAAGAGCCTCCACCGACGGCTAGCACACCAAGCTAGCTTGTTGGAACAGGACTCCCTCATGTCCACTGATTCGCCGTTTGGCAATCAAGACACGGGGGCGTCCGCCGCAGAGACTGAGCCCCTCACTGTGTCGGTCTGGGGCTCACTAACAGCGGCAGCTGCGAAACCGGGATCCCACGCCGTGTCAGGCCGGGACCCGGTGGCGGAAAGAGACGCGGGAACGGAGCTCCACGCCTCACCAGGCGGGAGCTCCCAGCGAGACCTCACCATGGTCTCGCCCGCGGAGGATGTCCTGGAATTAGACTACATGGAGGACGAAGAGGACACCTCTGAGTTCCTCCTGTCTGATTCGGATGAGCAAGAAGAAGATATCTTCATGTCATCTGCTCAAACGGCAAAGCCGGGAGCGATGGCTGCTCTCCCGGGCGATAGCACACCAGCTTCGCCCTGTCTGAGCATGGACCTGCAGGCCGCGTGTCAGCGCGCTGCATCCAGGCTAGACATCCCGTGGCCGAAATGGCCAAGGAGACCGCCAGGTCCCGTTACGAGGGGAAACATTCTCCCCAAGCAACGAGGACAAGGAGGCAACTCCTCCCGGTCTTCCCGGAGATGTTGGATGAGGTGTCGGTCTCGTGGAGGGACCGACCCTTTAGCAACAAGGCCCCAATCCAGGGTGCCTCCTCCCTAGACTCCTCTCGGAGATTACTCGACACACGCTCCGAAGCCTCGGCGCAATACGTAACATCACTATCTGTTAGCATCTAGCTCTCCTGCTTACAAACTTTTAGCCATCCCTGCTTATACAAGTAGTAGTTTTAGTTATCTGCGATCTGCGGAGGCCTACCTGTGAGTACGGCTGTACTGAGGTGTTTTTCCTCTGGAGATGTCGCGAAGAGACGGAGCGGCTCCACCTGTTGCTGCATGCGATCTGCGATTTACGGAGGCCTGCTCGTCGCGAAGAGACGGAGCGGCTCCACCTGTTGCTGCCTGCGATCTGGGATCTGCGATCTACGGAGGCCTGCTCCCACCTGTTAAGTTTGGCTGTACTGGAGAGGTTTTTACCCCGGAGACGTCGCGGAGAGACGGAGCAGCTCTACCTGTTGCTGCCTGCGATCTGCGATCTACGGAGGCCTGCTCGTCGCGAAGAGACGGAGCGGCTCCACCTGTTTGCTGCCTGCGATCTGCGATCTACGGAGGCCTGCTCCCACCTGCACGGCTGCACTGGAGAGGTTTTTACCCCGGAGTCGTCGCGGAGAGACGGAGTGGATCCACGCTTCGGGCTTGGCCTGCTTCCACCGGGCGTGTGCTGCTGTACGGAGGAGGATTTTACCACGGCTGGGGCCTGCTTCCCACCTGTCCTGGTTCTGCTGTAGCAGAGGCCTGCTTTCACCCCGGGGATACCACGCTGCTGCTTTCGCCTGTCCTTTGCTGCTGTGCTGATTTTGCTCCAGGAACATCGCGGTTCCCTGGTCTGGGAAAATGGCCCATATCGGGATTCTGCTGTGCCTGTTAACTATTTTGGACTATGAGAAGATCTCTAATCATTCTGAGGAGTCTACTGGATTCAGGTCTGTTCTGCCACCCGCAGTGGGCATCCCCTGCAAAGGTTCGGATGTGTTACACAAACAATTACCGGTTGCCTTGTCACAGTCAATCTGCTCAACAAAATATGTTTGTCTTTTTTTGTTTTCCTGCGATGATGGTTCTTCAGGACTGCTTCTTAAGCTCTAATCACACTCTCGCAGACTTTTCAGGTGATTCTAAAGTAGATGACAATGTATGTGTGTCGCTTAAGAGGAAAAGATGCCTGGTTTTTTTGTTGTTATTACTGTCAGGAAATGTACAACCTAACCCTGGTCCGCCCAGTAGTAGTAGTCAGATCGCTACTCCTGCTGATTTTAAAGCTAGATCTGGGTTGGGTTTCATCCACTTGAATGTGCGCAGTCTGTTAGGTAAACTAGATTTTGTCCGTATCTGGGCGAGCTCGACTGACGCTGACGTCATTGTTTTATCAGAGACGTGGCTAAATAAATCTATTTTGGCCTCTGACATTGCCTTAAATGGTTTTAATGTGTATCGTACCGACCGGCCTAATAAAGGTGGCGGCGTTGCCATTTATGTTAAGAATAAGTTCAGTGTAACTGCTGTAGTTTCCAAATCTATCAGTAAGCAATTTGAATTTTTAGCCTTAAATATAGAAGTGGCAAAGGGTCAACAGGTCATGGTCGTGGGCTGTTACAGACCCCCCTCAGCTGTCAAAGACTCCTTGTCTTCGCTAGCAAATATTTTATCGCAACTAGACTACAAGGAAATAGTGCTACTTGGAGATTTTAACTGGGACTGGTTAACTGCAGTGTCAGAGGATTTAAAAAACCTTTGTATCTCTTTAAATGTTACTCAGATTGTTGACAGTCCTACTCGCCCTAATATTAAGTCCCCAAATAAATCCTCCCTAATTGATCTCATTTTAACTAATGTTCCCTATAAATACTCAGCTGTGTGAGTATTTGCGAATGATCTGAGTGACCACTGTGTTGTAGCCACAATTAGGGACACTAAGGTCCAAAAGGTTAAACCTCGTATTATCATCAAGAGAGACATCAAACATTTTGTGGAGCAGGGTTTTGTACATGATCTGTTTGGGTTTGATTGGGGAAAAATCGATCTGTGTGCTGATGTAGAAACCGCATGGTCTTATTTTTATCTTGGTTTTATGGAAATTATAGATAGACATGCACCCCTGCGTAAATTTAGAGTGAAGGGACGAGACAATCCTTGGTTTTCTGCTGAATTATCTATTCTCCTACATGAGAGAAACAAGGCCTGGGCAAAGGCTAGGAATTCAGGCTCAGAGGTAGAATGACTGCGTTTTAGGCAGCTAAGAAATAGCTTCACTTCACATGTCAAAAGTGCTAAATCTAAGTATTATATGTCAGTTACCACAAAGAACCTGAACAACCCTAGAAAATTCTGGAAAAACATAAAATCGATATCCACCGGTGATATCCGTAATGAGCTACCTCCGTGCCTTACCACAGTATCTGGCACTATATCGGATAGGACCACCATACTAAATTGTTTTAATGAGCATTTTGTGTCCTGTGGCTCTCTGTTTCATTCTGTTTCTAATTCTGCTTCTGTGAACACCACAGTCGGTGACTCAGAACAATGTGGTCTGGAAAACCCCTTCAGTTTTACTCCTTTTACTGTTGATGTTGTTCGTGAAGTCTTAACCAAGCTAGATCCTAAAAAGCCGGCTGGTCCGGACAACGTAGAACCTTTATTTTTAAAGATAGCTGCAGATTTTATTGCTCCACCTCTTACTACTCTTTTTAACCTCTCCCTCAGCACGAACAAAATCCCAAAAGTATGGAAGTCAGCTTATGTCCTGCCACTACTAAAAGGAGGGGAGGCCACCTTATTAAACAATTATAGACCCATCTCTAAATTGTCAGTTCTGGCCAAGGTTCTTGAACGCTTAGTGAGTGAACAAGTAAAGGAGTTTTTATGTAACAATGACATCCTGTCTAAACATCAGTCAGGCTTCAGAAAAAAACATAGCACCATCACTGCCACAATGAAAGTGGTGAATGATATTACGAGTATTTTAGATAATAAGCAGAGTTGTGCAGCTCTATTTGTTGACCTATCCAAAGCTTTTGATACTGTCGATCATTGCATTTTGAAGCAAAGGCTGGTCAGTATAGGCATGTCCAGCCATGCAGTAGGGTGGTTTGTAAACTACCTCTCTGAAAGATCCCAATGTGTTCAGTTTGATGGGCTGTCTTCTGAGTGGTTAAACATCACTAATGGTGTACCACAAGGTTCAGTTTTAGGTCCGCTATTATTCTCTATCCATATTAATAGTTTAGGTGAAAATGTCGAAGGAGCAACCTTACATTTTTATGCGGACGATACCGTTATGTACTGTGCAGGTCCCTCGATTAACGAGGCTGTTGTTAAATTACAGGCTGTTTTTAACATTATTCAGGCTCAGCTCTCTGAGCTTAAGCTTCTTTTAAATGTGGATAAAACCAAGGTAATGCTCTTTTCTAAAGCTAAAGCTAAAAATACACCAGAGACTGCTTTGGATATTGTAACTACGCAAGAAATACAACTTGAAGTGGTTACCTGTTACAAATACTTGGGTATCTGGCTTGATGACTGTCTCACTTTTAAACTTCATGTCAATAACCTGCTTAAAAAGCTGAGGGTTAGGCTAGGTTTCTTTTACAGAAATAAGTCCTGTTTCTCGCTTGAGGCCAGGAAAAGGCTAGTCACTGTGACCTTTTTACCTGTGCTGGATTATGGTGATTTGTTATATATGAATGCACCTGCCAATTACCTGAGCAAGTTAGATGCTGCATATCACAGTGCACTGAGATTTTTGACAAATTGTAAAGCACTTACGCATCACTGTACCCTGTATACCAAGGCGGTTATGCCATCACTTACTGTACGGAGGCTCAGTCACTGGTACTTTTTCATTTACAAAGCCATGTTGGATAAACTACCATCTTATATCTGCTCCCTGATCTCTCTGCGAATTGAAAGTACTTATTGCCTGAGATCGCATGCTGTGGTTTTATTAAATGTGCCAAGTGCTAGGACTGTCTTAGGGAAGAAAGCTTTTAGATGTGCAGCTCCACTAACATGGAACAGTCTGCAAAAAGAATGGAAAATTACCAAGCTAGTACCACTACATGTTTTTAAAGCTCGGTTGAATGCTACAAAATCAGATGCTGTGACATCTCAGCTGGCTCTAAGGAGCATACAGCGGGAGATGCTCACGACATCTGCTTGGGTTTCTCAAGACAGTTACACGGAGCTACAGACTCCAAGTCACCGTCACCCCCCCTCGCTTCTCGGGCATTCTGCATTCGCAGGCCCGAGGAGAGTCAGTCCATATTCTGGAGAGAGAGATTCTCTCACTCCTAGAAAAGAGGGCTATATCTATTGTACCCGCCAGGGCGGCTTCTATTCCAAGTACTTCCTCGTTCCCAAACGGGGAGGGAACGGAATTCGGCCAATACTTGATTTGAGGGCTCTGAACAAATATCTAAAAAGATATAAGTTCAGAATGCTCACTCACACATCTCTGCTGCGGCTCGTGCGACAAGACGACTGGTTTACATCAGTTGACCTGAAAGATGCGTATTTTCACATCCCAGTATATTACCCACACAGGAAATATCTGAGATTCGCATTTCAGGGGATCTGTTATGAATACAGAGTACTCCCCTTCGGTCTGTCTCTCAGTCCAAGGGTGTTTGTACGATGTACGGAAGCCGCGATAGCCCCGTTAAGACAACAGGGTATTCGCCTGGTGACCTACCTGGACGACTGGCTGCTTCTCGCACAGTCGGAGCAGGAGGCTGTTACGCAGACAAATGTCCTCGTAAAGCACCTGCTCAACCTGGATTTCATAATAAACACAGAGAAGAGCATGTTTTGCCCCGCGCAGACTCTTCCTGGGTTTACGCCTGAACTCGGTGCCCTTTTCAGCTCGCTTGTCAGCGGAAAGAGTGAATGCTTTCAGAGCTTGTCTCGCTCTTTTCCAGCTGCGCAAACATGTTCTCTTCAGATCATGCCTGCGATTGCTGGGGCTCATGGCGTCAGCCATCCTGGTCGTACGACTGGGACGCTTACACATGAGGGAGTTTCAGCGCTGGGTGGCCGCCCTAAAACTAAACCAGAGAGTGATGGTTACTGTGAAATGCGTAATGGCACTGCGCCACTGGCTGCACCCGACTTTTCTAGTACGAGGTGTGCCTATGGGTGCTGTCCTTTCACGGAAAGTGGTCACCACGGACGCATGTCTGACAGGTTGGGGAGGTATTTATGAAGGTCGCCCGGTGAGGGGTCTCTGGAGCAGAGACCTCAAGCGGGCGCACATAAATTACCTGGAGCTTTTAGCTGTGTTTCTCACCCTAAAACGCTTTCTGCCTTTCCTCAGGGGACAGACAATACGACCACAATATCGTATATTAACCGCCAAGGGGGTTTGCGTTTTCTCCAGTTACACACATTGGCGCGCAAACTGATCCTATGGAGCGGTAGACGTCTCCTCTCTCTGAGAGCGACGCACGTACCGGGAGTGATGAACCTCAGGGCAGATCTACTGTCCAGAGGTATACCACTTTATGCAGACTGGACTCTACATCCAAGGATTGTGAGCCAGCTGTGGGTGCGTTACGGCAGAGCCGCGGTGGATCTGTTCGCATCGAAAGACAACGCTCAGTGTCAGCTGTTCTTTTCGATGCGCGATCTAAATGCACCGTTAGGCACGGATACACTCGCGCACGATTGGCCCCCGGGCCTTCTGTACGCGTTCCCACCCCTGGCTCTGATACCCCAAACTCTGGCCAGAGTGAGAGAGCAACGCCACACACTTATCCTGATAGCTCCGCACTGGCCAGCTATGTACTGGCTAGCGGAGATATATCAGCTGCTGTGCGGGCAGTCATGGCTGCTCCCACTACGCAGGGACATACTGTCCCAAGCGGGGGGGGCGATCTTTCACCCACACCCAGAGCGCTTGGCTCTATGGGCCTGGCCCGTGAGTGGTACAATCTGAATACAGTGTGACATGAAGCTGACCCTGGCAGCTGCCAAGCGAGCCAGTGGCACTCATGCGCTATCTGTACAGTCTTCATGCACTCAGTTCGCCCCAGGGCAAACAGAGTGTGGTTGAAGCCTAACCCTGCCTTTATCTTAAGGCGGTTGGTTCAGGTACCACATTTGACATTGAGGCATCCTCCCCGCCACTGTATTCCTCCGGGGAACAGCGGCCGAATTTGCCGTGTCCAGCCCGTGCTTTACGCACGTACAGGGACAGATCAAGGGTGCTTCGTCATAATGACCAACCCCTTGTGTCCTGGGCTAACCCTTATAAGGGCAAGCCTGTTACTAAGCAACGGCTCTCCCACTGGTTTGTGGAAGCAATTGCTTTGGGGCCCATACGAGTCAGAGTTCGCAGGCACCCTCGGGTCCGCGAGCTCTTTCGACTCAGGGTCTGGCTGCATCCTGGGCTCTGTCCAGGATGTCTCCCATCCAAGACATTGGTGCAGCGGCGAGCTGGTCCTCGCCGCTCACTTTCGTCCGCCTCTTAACAGGCTGGACGTTCTGCTCCCAGTGTGACTCAAGCAGTACTGGGCACCTTGTTGAGTCAGAGCTCTACCTGTTAAGTTCTGGTTGGTTTGGTGATTTTCGAGATAAGCTCGTCTGACAATACGGGAGCTACAATTTCCCATAGTGAGACATCGAACGGAGTGTTATGAATGAGAACTATAGGTTACTTAGGTAACCCCAGTTCTCAGAGTAACATGAAGTGAGATGTCTCACCAGACGGCCCTCCTTGCTATGGTGAAGCGAGAAGAGGTGCTTATTTTTGAATGACGCAGGCGTCGTGGCGCAAGCTACTTATAGGGAGTGAATTCCCTGACGCTGACGTTAAGATCACCAGCCAGGATTGGCGTAATGAGATTGATGCTTCCGTTTGCTCCGCGATGAGGCGCATCCCATAGTGAGACATCTCACTTCATGTTACTCTGAGAACTGGGGTTACGTAAGTAACCTATAGTTTTATTTCATTTAAGTGGTGGATAGAGTTGCTGCGGGGGGGGGGGGGGTTGAGACACACAGGCTGCAGTGGAGACGCTGCGCACAGCTGATTGACAGCTGGAACACAAACCACAAACAAAATTTAGATTCAGTCGCCATGACTCCACTCCGGAGGGATTCCCCGATAATTTCTTACAGTTTCTCATCATAGGGGGTGTCTCCTGTCTCCGGCACAAACACACTGACAAACTGCCTGTGGAAGGTTATGTGTATTTATTTTGTCATTAACTTTTTTCGGATCACTTATTTATTTATTTGGGTGACGATCCGACCTCCATGCGGCTACTCTGGTTCAAACTGCATCCACCAAACAAAATGATTTGTCTCAACCTCCCCAAAAGAACCAAAATCTGATACAGTGTGAAATGTCTTTTTTAGCTGTTCTGTCGTCATTTCCTGCTATCGTCTTCATAAAGTCAGTCAAAATGAATATTAATACGGGGCGTTTCTTTGACTATTTATAGGCAAATATGGGCGTTACATGAAGCCCACAAAAGCTGCGAGTTGATTGTGATTTATAAAAGGGAAACCGGCGTAGGACGTGCGTGCGCAGTGTTTTATAAATCGGAAAATGTCTATGTGTATTTATTTGCTTTGTCCTACGTAAGCAACCTTCCCACGTGAATCCTACGCAAGTGTTACGGTGTGTGCAGGAAGCAGGACCCAAATGCAGTTTAAAGTGTCAAAAATAACTCCTTTATTTCAAGGCTAAACTATAAACGAAGACAGAACAGAACACTCACCGAAGACCAAGTCATAACACAAGACGAACCGACAAAGACAGACAGAAAAACCAGAACTTAAATACACACAAGACTAATCATATAAACAAGACACAGATCTTGACAGTACCCCCCCTCAAGGGATGGATCCCAGACGTCCCGAAAAAAAACAATCCATCAGGGTGGGTGGAGGGGGACCGGAGGAGGGACACAAAACTAAGACCAACAGGGTGTGTGGAGGGGGTCTGGAGGACGGGCTTGGGCTGACAGCGGAGGACCCGAAAGGGGTCTCGGGCGGACGGCCCGGGGGCAAGGCAGAGATCAAGGATGGGGTCTCGGGCGGACGGCCCGGGGGCAAGGCAGAGTTCAAGGAAGGGGTCTCGGGCGGACGGCCCGGGGGCAAGGCAGAGTTCAAAAAAGGGGACTCGGGCGGACGGCCCGGGGGCAAGGCAGAGTTCAGGGTGGGGAGAAGGCCAAACAAATCCGGAGGCCGGGCAGGACCCGGTGTCGGCCGAACAGGAACCGGAGCCGGTGGGACAGGCTTCGGCAGGATCCCCCACGGAAGAGGACCAGGAGTTGGCAGCACCCCCGGCGAGACAGATGATGGCGGAGCCTCCAACGGAACTGGACAAGGGATTGGCAGGACCCCCGGCAGAAGAGTAGACGGCGGGACCTCCAACGGAACAGGACAAGGGATTGGCAGGACCCCCGGCAGAAGAGTAGATGGCGGGACCCCCAACGGGACAGGACATAGGGTTGGCAGGACCCCCGATAGAAGAGTAGTTGGCGGGACCTCCAACGGAACAGGACATAGGTCTGGCAGGACCTCCAGCGGAACCTCCAATGGCATGGGACATAGAGTTGGCAGGACCTCTGGTAGAAGAGTAGTCGGCCGGGACCTCCAACGGAACAGGACAAGGGATTGGCAGGACCCCCGGCAGAAGAGTAGTCGACGGGGCCTCCAACGGGACAGGACGTAGGGTTGGTAGGACCCCCGGCAGGAGAGTAGTCGGCGGTACCCCCAACGGGACAGGACATAGGGGTTGGCAGGACCCCCGAAAGGAGAGTAGTCGACGGGACCCCCAACGGGACAGGACATAGGGTTGGCAGGCCCCCCGGCAGGAGAGTAGTCGGCGGGACCCCCAACGGGACAGGACAGAGGGTTAGCAGGACCCCCAGCGGAACCTCCAACGGTACAGGATATAGGGTTGGCAGGACCCCCGGCAGAAGAGCAGTCTGCGGGACCTCCAACAGCACAGGACATGCGGTTGGCAGGACCCCTGGCAGAAGAGCAGTCTGCGGGACCTCCAACGGCTCAGGACATGGGGTTGGCAGGACCCCCGGCAGAAGAGTAGTCTGCGGGACCTCCAACGGCACATGAGTAGGGACTTGAGTGGGAACTCAAGAGAGGGCTTGAGAGGGAACTCGAGAGGAAACTTGAGAGTTGACTTGAGAGGCGACTTGAAAGGAATTTCGAGAGGGAACTCGAGAGGGGACTCGATAGGGAACTCGAGAGGGGACTAGAGAGAGGGCTTGAGAGGGGACTCGATAGGGAACTCGAGAGGGGACTAGAGAGAGGGCTTGAGAGGGAACTCGAGAGGAGACTCGAGAGGGGACTTGAGAGAGGACCCGAGAGGAAACTTGAGAGGGAACTCGAGAGGAGACTCGGGAGGGGACTTGAGAGGAAACTTGAGAGGGGACTCGGGTAGGAACTTGAGAGGGGACTCGGGTAGGAACTTGAGAGGGGACTCGGGTAGGAACTTGAGAGGGGACTTGAGAGGGGACTTGTGTCGGTCGGTACGCCGACAGGACACGGGGAACTGGCGTTGCCTGGAGAGCCAACAGGAGACGAGGTGCTGGAGTCGGCCGGTACGCCGACAGGACACGGGGAGCTGGCGTCGGCCGATGAGTCAACAGGTGACGAGGAGCCGGAGTCGGGACCATGACTGCTGGGGCCGGTACTTGAGCCGGAACCATGGCTGGAACTGGGGCCGGAACCATGGCTGCTGGGGCCAGAAATGGGGCTGGAACCATGGCTGCTTGGGCCAGAACTGGGGCTGGAACCATGGCTGCTGGGGCCAGAACTGGGGCCGGAACCATAGCTGCTGGGGCCAGAACTGGGGCCGGAACCATGGCTGCTGGAGCCAGAACTGGGGCTGGAACCATGGCAGCTGGGGCCAGAACTGGGGCTGGAACCATGGCTGCTGGGGCCAGAACTGGGGCTGAAACCATGGCTACTGGGGCCAGAACCATAGCTGCTGGGGCCAGAACTGGGGCTGGAACCATGGCTGATGGGGCCAGAACTGGGGCTTGAACCATGGCACTTTGGGCTCGTGCTGCTAACCTGGCCTTGCGACTCCTTCTTTTAGGAGCCGTTTGGAGGCTCCGTGGACCTCCAAAAGCGAATGGCTCACGAGTACCAGCGAATGGCTCTTGGACTGTAGCAAATACTGGGTGAGAAGCAGGGGCTGACGCCAGACGGACCACACCGATGCGTGTGGTATCAAAAAGGGAATTGGGAGTCCTGGGTCTATCAGGATCGGGAAAACAAACCGTGAGGTAATCCAAAAGCCAGGCAGGTACGAATTTAACCAAATCTTGATTCTTCATTGTAAGGTTGAATGCTTCTGCCAGAGCAGCATCTCGCTGTTGAACCCTGACCGCTCCTATCCATCGATGAGTGCAGTCAGACAAAGAAAAGGTATACTTGCTCAAATGGATCTGCTGGGCCCATATCTCGGGTCGGTTCGTAATATTACGGTGTGTGCAGGAAGCAGGACCCAAATGCAGATTAAAGTGTCAAAAATAACTCCTTTATTTCACGGCTAAACTATAAACGAAGACAGAACAGAACACTCACCAAAGACCAAGTCATAACTTTTTTCTTTTATTAGAAAAATATAAACATAGTTACATTCCAACACATAATCCCCCACCTTACTGATCCCCAAAAAGAAAGGACCCCAAGGCTTTCAAACAGATCAATTGCCCCAAAATCTCAGCTTTCATGAATATTTCTCCAATACACACGTGAACTTCTTATCTATTCCAATCATAAAGCATTTCTCTCCATCTCCACACTCCTGCATATCATATATCATTAACAAATCAAAACATACACAGAAACCTGCAGAACAAACTCAGCTTATATCAAGCATTCTCAAACATAGCAGACACTTATTCACCCCATCATGCACTTTTGTCATACATCACACCCATCAATTACTTTTCATCCCATTTCCCACTTTCCACATCTCTCCTCGTCTCAGCTATCGCCCATGCCCTTCTCTTTTTTAACAACCAAATGTAAGTGCTTGAAAAAAACACCAACGATACACACATTCCAACATTACACAGAGCAGCATGTATAATAAATCCTGTGTAAACATGAAAACGGTTCATTATAACTTGCTGACACAACATTTTTTTTTTGTATTATGTATACGACAGTCACAATTATTTTGTAACTAAATACTAGATGCATTCCTTTTGACACTGCCTTATGGCATGTTCCAATCATACATGATCGATGGCGGCATGCTATTCAAAATGTGTATGCATATTTATAGCATGACTTGCACACCAATATAGACCAAACCAAAATAACAATATTGTATTAGCCTGACCAAAATTGCATAATGCGAATTTTCTTTTTATTTATGTATTGTGCACATTTTATACCAACTGTAAGCTACAAACAATCCAATCGTTTTTGTTTATGTTTCATAATAAAGGAAATGAACCCAACCGATTTATGATTTCTAAAGTATACAGTTTTACAGTGTACACAATCATTTCAGTGAGAAGTACCAAATGTAAACAGAAGTGTGTTGTTTACAATAAAAGCTTTACAGGACATCTTCGACTTCCATGAGTACTTTGCCAACAGATGTGTAATCAATGTGAATAGAGGTTCTAGCTAACAGCTTTAGGGGAAGCCTGGTAAACTGTGAATGCTCATCCTTCTCCCAAATGTAAGTACCTGAGTATTTTCTTTATGTGTTCCCTGCAGACATATTATACTGGTCCCACATAGACTTATCGCCCGTTCTCTTCTAATCCTACTTTTGAGGCCATTGCCGTTAAAGGAGGAGATGGTTGCCATCAAAAGGGATGTTTTTATAATAAGTGTCCTTAACATCGTTACCTTAAGCTGATTTCTTTCTCGAGCTCCCCCTCTGTTGAGCTCGCTCTTCTTATCGCCATCTCCCTCTCCTTGTCCACTTTGCGTCTAGCACTCCGCCCGGCGTTCTCCGCTGAGGTCTTCTTCTCATCCCCACGTCCGTTTCTCCTCGTGCCGCGGCCCCTCTGCTCATCCTTAGGGTTCCCGAAGACCATGGCGCCCACAGGGTCCTCCTCCAGCACTTCCTCCTCCATCTCTGATGCCTCCGAGATGTCCTCCACCAGTCCAGGACTCCAACACTTATTTCCCCCGCCGCTGCTCCCTTCGGCGCCTCCGCCGCTCTGCCTTGCACTTTTCTTAGCTCCATCCTCACCTCCCGCCGCTCCCCCACACAGGCCTTCATCCTCATCGCTGACCTCCTCAAAGGGTCTTTTCTTCGCTCCTTCCGCCCCTTCCTCGTTGTCCCCCTCCTCGTCTTCCTCCTCCTCATCTTGCTCCTCGTCTTCCTCCTTGTCCTCCTTCTCTTCCTCCTCTTTCTCCTCTCTCTCCGCCCTGAATCTGCACTCCCTGGCATAATGACCTGTCTGGCCACACTTGTGGCACTTAAACTCCGGGCACTCCCTAAAGAAGTGACCGGGCTGGATGCACAGCCGGCAGACAGGAACCTGGCGATTCTGCAATACTCTGAAGTACTCCGCCCCCCTCACTGTGTCTAACTTTGCGGAATAGGGGAGGGAGCTAACCTTGTCATTGAACCTTACTCTCAGGAATCTGGTGCCGTCTGTGATTTCTGTGCCCGGCCACACTCTTTTTTTGATTGCCGAGATGGGCTCGACCCCCCACTCTTCCAGTCTCTTGAGTATCATCCTATCATGTACATATACCGGCAGATTTAGGAACGAGACAGTCAGATCTTTGTTCAAAAGGTCCTGCGCGTGCACCATGACCCCGTTCACCCTCAGCCCCTCCATTATTTTCATTTTCCCCAGACAGGTCCGCATGGTGACTTCATATAGCCGCTCCCCTCTCACTCTGCACCCGTCCACAACCCCACACTTTTTTTTGATTCCCTTTAGTAAGTCCATCATTGTTACTGCGGCTCCTCCATCCACAGTTACCTCCACAGTTAGTTCTACACTGTACTTCTCACTCCCCTTCTCCTTTCTTGTTTCCTCCTCTCCCGTTTTCTTGTTTTGTCCTTGCTCTTCGTCGGTATCCTCCTTTCCGCCCGTTTTGCCCCCCTCTTTCTCGTTGTCCATGATCCGCGTTGCCGTGGTCTTGTCCATTCCTGGCTCAGTTGCCATTGAATCAGGGGAAGAACCCCCAGGGGGGCGTTCAAAGAAACCTCACACCCGTTCACCAAAGCAACGAATATGTAGGCTCCGTGAAGAAAACCTCACAAACGCTTTAAATCGTACTCTGTACACCACTTCTCCGTTCTCTACCACTCGTCAGCCGTTGGATCGCAGACCAAGTCAAAACACAAGACAAACCGACAAAGAGAGACAGAAAAACCAGAACTTAAATACACACAAGACTAATCATACAAACAAGACACAGGTGAGGAGGGAGGAGAAAACACAGGGACACCAGGTGAACACAATCGGGTAATCAGGGAGGGGAAACAGACAGAAGGCAACAGGCAAAACAGGAGGTGAACACTTTTCAAAACAAAACAGGAAACCAAAGACAGAAAAAGACAAGACAAAACACAACACAGACAGATCTTGACAGCAAGGCTTTATAAATGAGGCCCCTGGTCCTTCCTTCCTCCAGGACTTGGACAAGAGGTACACCTCAACAAAGACTTTGTGCTATCCTGGCCCCAAAATGGTGGAATGAGCTTCCCACTGATATCAGGACAGCGGAGAGTCCTATGCCTTGCTCACGGGCAGGGGCGCCGCCAGGGATTTTGGGCCCCATGAAAATATATCACATTGGGCCCCACCACCAGGCAGGCACAGGCCAAGCCAACCAAGCACAATTGCTGTAACCACACCTCCAGAACCCAACCGACTCATTTATGCTTTAAATAACCTGTACAGGCTTGCATCTATCTTGTAGTCCAATGCTAATGCAGACGTGCAACATTCTGCTGCAGTAGAATTCACTCTTTGATATAACACTAACATTCCTGACAATAGATCTCAATAGTCATCTTTTATGGTGTACATGCATTTTTAATAACATTTTTGAATGGAACATTCATAAATCAAAATAAATATAACTTAAATATACATGACCTCTTAAATTAAAATAATGTGAACATTAACACCAATATTATCATTTATAAAATACTATAACAAAAAGAATAACATCAGCAGCAGATTTTTTTATTAAATATATATACCAACTACAAAATAAGCGGGTATTAAAGTGTAAACGGACAACAAAACGGATATGGAAATGAAAAGGCCTGATGGTGGTGCTAAATCAGAGCCTATTACCTATTCTCAGTCTTTTTCTCATCATGCATCTTGTATGTAGTGATCCAATATCGTTACCATAGCCAGTGCTGGAATTGGGCCGGTACTCACCGGTACGCAGTACCGGCACTTCTGGTTCTGACCCATGGAGTACCGGCACTTCTTGCTCAGTACCGGCATGCTGGCGGTACTCCGGTACTCATGCACCGTGCCAGTACTCAACACTCTCCCGCCGTTCTTATTATACATCCATATATATATACAGTGCTTGAATTGGAATGAAAAAGGTGCCAGTACTCTAAAATCAGCAACTTTTTCAAGTCAATTTTATATATACAGCCCACAAACAAGAATTTGGCTACTATAATGCTGGTGGGTTTGTCTCTTTACTACTGTATATTTTAGAAAGGTTCACTGTACTTAACATTTTTTATGATAGGCAGCGGATATGGCTAAAGCTCAGTAAGGTCAATATTAACTGAAAATATAGCAATCAAAGTCTAGATCTTCTGCTGAAGACACATGAAGCAGAGACCTTTCAGGTGAGAGCCCCTCTGGTGGTGTTCAACATTAATGACAAGGAAACAAAGCTCTGGTCAGAAGCATTTTTTATAAAAAGCTTTAACAAAATTAAGTATTTCTGTACATTTTGAATGCAATCTAACTTTCCAACTCGAAAAACGAAAAAGTGCCAAAAGTCTTCTCACATGGCTGAGCTGCTTTGCAATATACTTTACCACTGAATAATACAAATATGTATAAAGTAAACTATGATGCAATCTAACTTTCCAACTCAGAAAAATGATAAAGAGCATGAACAAAGAACATGTAAAAACAAATGCAAAATTTGCACAATCTAAAATGAGAAACTGTAACTGCAAGTAACAAAGTCTGAGCCATGGTAAAGAGTTACATTGAACACCAAGCTGTTCAGATAACTCCCTGGTTGGTCTGAAGTCCTTCTATCTCCAGGATCTGTACAAATCGGCACATTATGCCAAAAGTCTTCTCACTGGGTGAGCTGCTTTGCAATATACTTCACATTGTTAGAAAAGGCTCCAGAAGGCCTTGGGGACATCAGTATCAGGGGCTGGAGCTGGACAGGCTCTTTCATCAGCACTTCTCCTTCCCTTTGCCAGCCAGGACCTCACATACTGTTCCGGATTGAACTGTCCTAGTGATGGTCCATTACATTTAATGAAAACCAGGCTGGACAGTCGGCTGACAGAGAGAGCATTCCTTTTTGCAGTAAGGATATCGTTCATGCAGCTGAATGCCCGCTCACACTCACTAGTGGAGACAGCGATGGTTCGGACTGCTTTCAGTAGAGGCTCCATGGCAGCAGGTGTACGGGATGCCCTGGTTTCCTTGTATTCGCGAAAGCCCTGAACAGTCTCTCTTCTGTCCACTTTCAGCACTTCGCACAAACGTAGCACCTCTACGTCCCCATACTGTACGTCTAACTCCTCTTCAGGCCAACTTCCAGGATGGATAACTTTCATGTCCTGGATTAGCTGATTGTCCCGGGCCCTCCCGGCCATGTAATGGGATTTCTCTTGTGCTGACATGAGAGGAGGTTGTGGAAGTCATTCTGTGTCTCAGATTCTCTACCATACTGCGGAAAAACTGACCTGCATGAATCTGTACAAGCCTGCCATTCTCACGCAGGGCAACACCCTTGAAGGACTTCTCAGCTAGAGCTGTATGAACTGTAGTCATGTGTGGGCCAGGCATGGTGACCATGGATTCAAAAACTCGTATTTCTCGAGTTAAGAGCCTATCTGCTTTAGGCAGTGTCATCTCTCTTTTTTGGAGTTGCCGAGAGAGGTCGCTGAGCTCTGTGAGCGCATCGTACATCAGTCCCAGATTGCTGACAAACGTTGCAGATGTGAGCACATCATCCAGGCCCTTGTACTTTGCTCTGTCTCTGGAATCCCTGCTCGTGTCGTTTGCAGCATTTGTGAAGTGATCATGAAGCACTCGGTAGTTTTCCCAGACTGCTCTGACGCTCCTTTCACTTGAAGCCACCCAGCGGATGGACAAAACACGCCCTATCACCAGGAGACGCTGTCCGACTGCTTGCGCACACTGCGCTAACTGCCTCTGATTTTTGGGGGAGGCATGGAACAAGGAATAGAGTTTGTCAAAAAAGATCTGGAAATGATTGAGCCCTGAGACCTCCTTGACCACATCCCCAACTGCCAGCTCTAGACGATGATTGGAGCAGTGCCACACAAACAGGCTTGGGAATTTACTACACAACTGGGTAGCAACGCCTGTTCTCTTCCCTAGCATGACTGAAGCCCATCACATGCAAAATAAATGAAACACTGACCTAAAAAGTCCTCGTTAAAATCTCTTCCAAGACACTCCATTAACGCCTTTGTGATGTCATCAGCCGTTGTTCCATCCAACTCGATCAGCTCCCAAAAAAACGTTTCGGGCTCAGCATCAGCTAATGCTGAGCGTAGACACACAACAAGCACCGTTTTACCACTAATAGTGGTAGATTCATCGACCAAAACACAGAGTTTTCTTTGGTTTTCTGTAATGTCTTTTGCCATTTTTTTCTTCAGCTCATGAGCTATGTGGTCGATGATTTCGCCACAGGTTTTATTGGAGTGCAAAACCCTGCCCACGTTCAGCCCATTCAGTTTCTGTACATTCAAATCAATTGGCATGTCTGTGAATGGCCGGCTATGTTTGCCAATTTTATAAGCCGTTCGAAAAACTCTGATAGTGGTGTCTAATTCAGATTTATGCATAGACTGCACTTGATGTTGAATAGTTTCACGTGAAGCAGATGTAAGGATGTCAGCAGCTTTTACATGGGCTTGTGATTCTTTATGTTCTTTGATTTTTTTTCTCAGGCTAGCTTGTTGTTTGCCCTTGTCAACACCGAAATGAGACACTGCACACTCACCCCATTCAGTTTGACAGTTTCAGTCCTTGTCCAGTGTGTATTCCCAAAGATTTGACATCTCTGCATATCCGACATCCTAGCTTCTTATCTTTAAGAAGGAGCCATGCATTGGTCTTGCAAAAATATTGCACCTGGTCCGTTGTCCAGCAGTCAGGTGCATCGCTTTGCCCGGTGTTGGTGGTGGCAGTTGAGCCAGCAGCAGCTAACGTTAGAGGCTCTGGAGGAGGCGGCGGAGCTAGTGCTAATGCTAATGCACTAGAACTTGGAGCAGGAGGATCAACCAAAGAAAGCTCCCCATCAGACACAATTTCCAACACAGGCACAGCATTCTCTGTATTTGAAGTTTCTTCCGGCGACAACCGCTGTCTTTTTGCACTTTTATTAATCCACGCTAACATTTTAGAAATGCTAATTTGTGACGTGACTTGCTTTCCTTCTCTCGGGGGCGTGCCTGCTCTGTTCTATCACTCTACATAGCCACCCACTGGGTGGGAGTTGCACTGCATAAACACAACACACGTGCATCTAGGTATGTAAATTGTAAAGCATTAAAACATGGTTTTACTAACAGTTTTCAGTATGTTGTTACTTTCGGCATTATTATTATTATTATTATTATTATTTTGAAACGTGTATTACTATTAAATCACGGTCAAATAGGTTAATTTTGACATAGTCGTTTCCACCACAGTATTTACATGGAGAAGATAAGCCCCGCCCCCTCTCCAGCAGGTTCTGTTTGAATGACAGGAGTAAACAGCTGACAGCCGCTGTGAAACTCCAGCAGTTAGAGCGATGAGAATGTCCGTTCGGCACCTCATGACGCATCTACTGAGTACCGGGCGGCTGTATATATATATATATATATGGATGTATAATAAGAACGGCGGGAGAGTGTTGAGTACTGGCACGGTGCATGAGTACCGGAGTACCGCCAGCATGCCGGTACTGAGCAAGAAGTGCCGGTACTCCATGGGTCAGAACCAGAAGTGCCGGTACTGCGTACCGGTGAGTACCGGCCCAATTCCAGCACTATATATATATATACAGCCGCCCGGTACTCAGTAGATGCGTCATGAGGTGCCGAACGGACATTCTCATCGCTCTAACCGCTGGAGTTTCACAGCGGCTGTCAGCTGTTTACTCCTGTCATTCAAACAGAACGTGCTGGAGAGGGGGCGGGGCTTATCTTCTCCATGTAAATACTGTGGTGGAAACGACTATGTCAAAATTAACCTATTTGACCGTGATTTAATAGTAATACACGTTTCAAAATAATATTAATAATAATGCCGAAGTAACAACATACTGAAAACTGTTAGTAAAACCATGTTTTAATGCTTTACAATTTACAAACCTAGATGCACGTGTGTTGTGTTTATGCAGTGCAACTCCCACCCAGTGGGTGGCTATGTAGAGTGATAGAACAGAGCAGGCACGCCCCCGAGAGAAGGAAAGCAAGTCATGTCACAAATTAGCATTTCTAAAATGTTAGCGTGGATTAATAAAAGTGCAAAAAGACAGCGGTTGTCGCCGGAAGAAACTTCAAATACAGAGAATGCTGTGCCTGTGTTGGAAATTGTGTCTGATGGGGAGCTTTCTTTGGTTGATCCTCCTGCTCCAAGTTCTAGTGCATTAGCATTAGCACTAGCTCCGCCGCCTCCTCCAGAGCCTCTAACGTTAGCTGCTGCTGGCGCAACTGCCACCACCAACACCGGGCAAAGCGATGCACCTGACTGCTGGACAACGGACCAGGTGCAATATTTTTGCAAGACCAATGCATGGCTCCTTCTTAAAGATAAGAAGCTAGGATGTCGGATATGCAGAGATGTCAAATCTTTGGGAATACACACTGGACAAGGACTGAAACTGTCAACTGAATGGGGTGAGTGTGCAGTGTCTCATTTCGGTGTTGACAAGGGCAAACAACAAGCTAGTCTGAGAAAAAAAATCAAAGAACATAAAGAATCACAAGCCCATGTAAAAGCTGCTGACATCCTTACATCTGCTTCACGTGAAACTATTCAACATCAAGTGCAGTCTATGCATACATCTGAATTAGACACCACTATCAGAGTTTTTCGAACGGCATATAAAATTGACAAACATAGCCGGCCATTCACAGACATGCCAATTGATTTGAATGTACAGAAACTGAATGGGCTGAACGTGGGCAGGGTTTTGCACTCCAATAAAACCTGTGGCGAAATCATCGACCACATAGCTCATGAGCTGAAGAAAAAAATGGCAAAAGACATTACAGAAAACCAAAGAAAACTCTGTGTTTTGGTCGATGAATCTACCACTATTAGTGGTAAAACGGTGCTTGTTGTGTGTCTACGCTCAGCATTAGCTGATGCTGAGCCCGAAACGTTTTTTTGGGAGCTGATCGAGTTGGATGGAACAACGGCTGATGACATCACAAAGGCGTTAATGGAGTGTCTTGGAAGAGATTTTAACGAGGACTTTTTAGGTCAGTGTTTCGTTTCTTTTGCATGTGATGGGGCTTCAGTCATGCTAGGGAAGAGAACAGGCGTTGCTACCCAGTTGTGTAGTAAATTCCCAAGCCTGTTTGTGTGGCACTGCTCCAATCATCGTCTAGAGCTGGCAGTTGGGGATGTGGTCAAGGAGGTCTCAGGGCTCAATCATTTCCAGATCTTTTTTGACAAACTCTATTCCTTGTTCCATGCCTCCCCCAAAAATCAGAGGCAGTTAGCGCAGTGTGCGCAAGCAGTCGGACAGCGTCTCCTGGTGATAGGGCGTGTTTTGTCCATCCGCTGGGTGGCTTCAAGTGAAAGGAGCGTCAGAGCAGTCTGGGAAAACTACCGAGTGCTTCATGATCACTTCACAAATGCTGCAAACGACACGAGCAGGGATTCCAGAGACAGAGCAAAGTACAAGGGCCTGGATGATGTGCTCACAACTGCAATGTTTGTCAGCAATCTGGGACTGATGTACGATGCGCTCACAGAGCTCAGCGACCTCTCTCGGCAACTCCAAAAAAGAGAGATGACACTGCCTACAAGCAGATAGGCTCTTAACTCGAGAAATACGAGTTTTTGAATCCATGGTCACCATGCCTGGCCCACACATGACTACAGTTCATACAGCTTTAGCTGAGAAGTCCTTCAAGGGTGTTGCCCTGCGTGAGAATGGCAGGCTTGTACAGATTCATGCAGGTCAGTTTTTCCGCAGTATGGTAGAGAATCTGAGACACAGAATGACTTCCACAACCTCCTCTCATGTCAGCACAAGAGAAATCCCATTACATGGCCGGGAGGCCCGGGACAATCAGCTAATCCAGGACATGAAAGTTATCCATCCTGGAAGTTGGCCTGAAGAGGAGTTAGACGTACAGTATGGGGACGTAGAGGTGCTACGTTTGTGCGAAGTGCTGAAAGTGGACAGAAGAGAGACTGTTCAGGGCTTTCGCGAATACAAGGAAACCAGGGCATCCCGTACACCTGCTGCCATGGAGCCTCTACTGAAAGCAGTCCGAACCATCGCTGTCTCCACTAGTGAGTGTGAGCGGGCATTCAGCTGCATGAACGATATCCTTACTGCAAAAAGGAATGCTCTCTCTGTCAGCCGACTGTCCAGCCTGGTTTTCATTAAATGTAATGGACCATCACTAGGACAGTTCAATCCGGAACAGTATGTGAGGTCCTGGCTGGCAAAGGGAAGGAGAAGTGCTGATGAAAGAGCCTGTCCAGCTCCAGCCCCTGATACTGATGTCCCCAAGGCCTTCTGGAGCCTTTTCTAACAATGTGAAGTATATTGCAAAGCAGCTCACCCAGTGAGAAGACTTTTGGCATAATGTGCCGATTTGTACAGATCCTGGAGATAGAAGGACTTCAGACCAACCAGGGAGTTATCTGATCAGCTTGGTGTTCAATGTAACTCTTTACCATGGCTCAGACTTTGTTACTTGCAGTTACAGTTTCTCATTTTAGATTGTGCAAATTTTGCATTTGTTTTTACATGTTCTTTGTTCATGCTCTTTATCATTTTTCTGAGTTGGAAAGTTAGATTGCATCATAGTTTACTTTATACATATTTGTATTCTTCAGTGGTGAAGTATATTGCAAAGCAGCTCAGCCATGTGAGAAGACTTTTGGCACTTTTTCGTTTTCTGAGTTGGAAAGTTAGATTGCATTCAAAATGTACAGAAATACTTAATTTTGTTAAAGCTTTTTATAAAAATGCTTCTGACCAGAGCTTTGTTTCCTTGTCATTAATGTTGAACACCACCAGAGGGGCTCTCACCTGAAAGGTCTCTGCTTCATGTGTCTTCAGCAGAAGATCTAGACTTTGATTGCTATATTTTCAGTTAATATTGACCTTACTGAGCTTTAGCCATATCCGCTGCCTATCATAAAAAATGTTAAGTACAGTGAACCTTTCTAAAATATACAGTAGTAAAGAGACAAACCCACCAGCATTATAGTAGCCAAATTCTTGTTTGTGGGCTGTATATATAAAATTGACTTGAAAAAGTTGCTGATTTTAGAGTACTGGCACCTTTTTCATTCCAATTCAAGCACTGACCATAGCCTTGCCCTTTAACAGTTATTACGAGCCCTTGCTCAGCCTTACTCACCAAGAGCCCAGCGCCTAGCCTTCTTACAGGCAAAGTCACTGATCAAGTCCTTGAAGTCCAGCTTTCTAGGGACTAAGCTTAGCTAACAGACTCATTTCCACCACTCATGGACCGCACCCACCTTTTCTTTGAAAAACTGGGTGACATACTGTCACCCTTTAGTCCCTCTCTCTTGTCTTTCTCTCCATTATTTTCTTTTTTGAAAGCCTGACTTTGTGAGTCGTTGAGACATCGTACACACGTAAGTACTAGCATCCCTGCTCCTTACATGCTCTCCCTCTCTGCTAGAAAGTGCGGTGCCGCACAGCATTTGGAGGCAGGACCAAACCATTACATGTACATAGAAGGGGGGTGTACAGAGGCTTTGGATAATTTACTTTTCGAAGAAAAAAAGTTAAATGAATCGTAAGTTTAGTTAGTACATTATCAATATAACGTTCTATTAATGTTAATTATTGATGATTGATGAAAGGTTACTTAAACTTTTTTTCTTAATGTTCTAAACATTTTTGGGGCCCCTGTCAGTCACGGGCCCTTAGAATCGTCCTAACTTTTCACCCCCTTACGGCGCCCCTGCTCACGGGCACCATGGCAGAGCGGTGAACTGGGACTTCTCAAAGTACCAGTCCACACTCCATATTTTAGGTCTGTTCAGGGACATGAACCGGAAACCCTACAGCTCACAGTCCAAGTCCCTACTTACTGAGCCACTGCCGGACACAGCTAAATGCAATGCAATGTAATGAAATGTAAAAATGTTGACGCCCTTGCAGTTTATCAGTTTTCATGTGTGTGAACAGTTGGTAAGGGTAGGAAGAGTGCAGGAGGGAAGAGCAGCCTGCAACCAAGTGAGAGGCCTGCATCCACGTGCAATGACCCCCAACTATGATACCATGGCTTTGGGGATGCTGGCCTCACCTACCTGCTCAGAGAAGGGCTTGCTGGTAGCCCCGGCATCATTGGAAAGGTGAGAGGCCAGTGGCAGAATGGGTGGTGTAGGAATACCTGATCTACAATAATTGGTAAGACCAGGAGTTTAATTTGTGGGAGGCACAGCAGTGTTGGGCCATCTCCATCTCTTGGTTAATACGCCCTGTTTGACCATTGGATTAGGGTAAAACCCAGATGACAGAATGATAGTTGCCCCCAGTAGCCTGTAAAACTTGGACCAAAATGTCAGAGGTGAAGACCCCGTCATTGGGAAAACCATGCGAACTAAACGCAATATCACTTCAGCAGCTTTTTTGGTGGTGGGTAATTTGGATGTGGAATGAGAAGACCAGGTCAAGGATCGACAAATAATTGGCAAAGAGTTGATAAAGGCCAGAGGGACCTGGGTGGGAGCTCTTATGGGTAGAACAGACTTGAAAAGAAGGGATGAATCCCGTTGTGTCTTCACCCACGGATGACCACCAGAGGCATTGTCGAAGAAGTGGTTGAGTATGTCTAACCTACCTCTAATGGAGAACCTCAGCATGGAGAATGTCATTTTGACATGCACACGAAGCAGTCTTTTTATATTTTAGTGCACGGATGTCATTCAAATCAAATATTTAGTTAAATGTGCAGTTCTCTATGTGTGTGTATATTTTAGATGAACCAAATTGTTTGCCCTTAATATATTTGGATGTTACTTTAAAAAGAAACACATATCAAAACTCAAAGAATTTAAATTAAATATGCATTGCCTGGCAATCTTTTTGTCAGTGTTTTGCTTGTTTTCTTTGGCATACTTCGAAACTCCCTTTCTTCACATTTAGCCAAGTCATGATCAGTTGTAAAATTAGGGGAATCAGTTCATTGAAAGGAGGCAGGTTTTGAAATAACAGAAGTGTTAATGACCAATTGGCAAAACCAGAAGAAAGAAACTCAAAGTGGGTGGAATTTGCAATCTGAAATCCCCTTCTTTTGGTGTCTCACCCTGTTGGGTTGTAAAAATAATTGATGAGAAATGGGTCCAGGATGTATCGTTGCTCTTTTGAACCATAACCTCTCTTAGTCCACCAGGTACTGCAGTCTGCTTCCCCGTGGCCGGGATATGATGAGGCGACTGACTGTGCAAGCATGTGCCCTGGGGCTGGCGGGAGAGTGGGGGTCTTGAGGAGGACAGTAGCAGATTCTCTTTAATGGGTTTGATGAGAAATGGAAGGTTGGGTAAAGCCTTATATAAGGCGTCAAGAAGGACAGCATCAGGATTTATGTCTCATTTAAAGAAGAGATGGACCCAAAAAACAGGGTTCCAACTTTTAGACTGAACTGTAGGGACAATTCCTTAGACAAAGTGTGTAGGCCTTCATCCAAGTGCTTCAAGATTGACCAACAAATGCCTGGCCTCACGTTCCTGCTCAGGGAAGAGCTGTGGCTGGAACCCCGGGAGAATTGGAAAGGTGAGAGACCAGAGGCAGAACTGGAAAGGATATAGTGGTAATAATTGTTCTACAAGAGTTGGATAGACATGAAGGAAGGGTTGCTGGTGGCATACGAGCATTGGACAGATGTGCAATAGATGCTGTGTGTAAATCGAAGAGATAATACATTTGACAGCATATAGACCGAATGTTAGGAAATGCATGTGTCTGTAATAAGAAGATGAATCCACGAGGATGTCAGCTACAATCCTGTGGAAGCCATCAGGGAAGCAGCATGACGAGACCCAAGGCAGGACCGCAGAGACAGGTTCAGCCACGACCCAAAGTCCACGACTTAATCCAGAACTCAGGATAGAGGATCCAAGACACAGGACTACAGCAAGAGGATCAGCCTCGACTCCGGATCCCGGCGTAGATATAGATACAAAACAAGAACAAAAAGATTTGGCTGGGTTAATCCGAACAAGAGAATACAACACAGACACAGACAGAGAGGAAAAAGGTCATTGGATAAAAGTTATTCTTGATATCCCTCTAGAAAGATCTCATGAACTTCCCCACTCAATCTATCAAGACCCGAGCAGTTCTATTAGATATAGGCTAAGAAACAGAGATAGGGAGCAACCTATCTCTTCGTCAGATGCACTCCCCCGCTTATCTAAGCGACTCTGTACCCCGTCACCCTCTACAAGGCCATAGACCAGCAGAGGGAAAATGGGGGGTAGGTAAGGGTAAGGGTTTTTAAGAATAAACCGCAAGGGTCTAAAGGGAAAAAATATGAAATATAAGGTACTATATTTTAAGTAATCCTATCTACTATTCCTATATTCGAATAATGTATAAACTATTTTAAAAATACTTTATGAAATCCTATGTTATGTTATAAATATTAAAATAAAGAACTAAATCAATAAATAAATAACTAAATTAATTAATAAATAAATAATTAAACAAAGGCCAGAGAGAAAAAGTGAGTTTTAAGTGTTGATTTAAAAAGCACTAGGAAGACCATGCTGCCTAAACACGTGCTTTTGATAGTGGATATTTTGATTGTGGGATGTTTAGACCAGGCCAGGGGCAACAAGGAGATGGCAAGAGTGGCCCAGCTTACAATTAGAAACTGCAACC
Organism: Gymnodraco acuticeps; assembly: GCF_902827175.1. Lineage (NCBI taxonomy): Eukaryota > Metazoa > Chordata > Actinopteri > Perciformes > Bathydraconidae > Gymnodraco > Gymnodraco acuticeps. Next base: position 2,519,050 of record NW_022992344.1, on the reverse strand, counting down.
CGTATTTGAAAAGGTGTACCCAATTGAAAAATGTGCATTTCTTCTCTGTAAAACAATGCTGAATCAAATCATTTACATATTTTAAATAGATACCATAATGATCGATGCTGTAAAAGTGGCTATTTTCAGCCAGGGGGCAAACATCAGCTTATGTTCAGTGATCTAAAGTGATCAATATTTACCTTCTTTCTCTTTCGTAATTATTGTGGTAATTGTTCATGGTGTTAGCAACCACATTTAGAAAGTTGTTTGGGAATATCAAAACAAACAGAACTAATTTTGGTAAAAAAATATATATTCATGTATAGTTTTCTGTCTTTTTTTGGATGCCAACAAAAAAAAATGTTTCTCCATTTTAATTCCCTTTTCCCATATGTATTTTTTGCATCATCATGGTTGTACGGTATTAACTTGGCATATCAACGTTTGGTATCTTTTTTTAAGGACAACCCCACCTATATAACCTGATAGTTATTTATTTCATTTTGAGATAGTATATGAACATTTTGGACCCAAAATCACAAAAAAACGTAAAAACGGATTTTGAAAATGATATTATTTGTTATATAGGTAACACAAACATGCACAACGAAACAATTTGAAAGCTGAACATATATACATGGGATGTCATTATGATAATGTGAAAGTTTGATTGAGGTAGCATGAACCTATATACAAATTTGATGAACAAATAACAGGTGTATCCATAGGCGTTTTTTCCTCATTTCTCAAGTTCTGTCAACAGTGACACAGTAGGCACAACAAAACATTTAAAAGCTCAAATAATGTACATGGGATTTTATTCTGATAAGGCAAAAGTGTTATTATAAATATAATACAAATATATATATATATATATATATATATATATATATATATATATATACACATTATGTACAAAAATCTGTTTTTTCTTTCTTTATCTGTGCCACGCTTCAAAGCAGTTTCTGTCAACTACGACACAGAGGGCAACATCACAGGCCTTGCACTTCCAAAGTGTGAGGTTCCTTCTCCCGTGAGTTTCATGGCAGTGTTTGCAGGTTATGCGTCGTTGTGTGGCCTTTTCCCTCACATCTGTTGCCGCAGTGATAGCAACAGGAATATGATGAGCGCTCCTGTTGATGGGCAGTCCTGTCTTTTCAACTCCACACAGCTGGGACACCAGATCAGCCATGACATTTTTGTGGGTCATGTGCTGAACTTGCTGTGTGTTGCTGACGTCACAGTGCAGGATGTATGAATTTGTGGTGGTGATGTCCACAAAGTGCATGAAGAGGGTTCGATACGAGCAAGCTGTTTTGCGGTGGGTGGAGTAGTACTGAATCAGTTGGTCAGACAGGTCTACTCCACCCATGTTCTTGTTGTAGGCAATGATGGGGGCGGGGCAAGGAATGTCCTTCACTGCCCAGTGTCCATCTTCACCCTTCACTCTCTTCTGGACTGCCTCACCTGAAAATGCCGGATGGATTGTGGAGCACACAGACACTTCCCGTGTGTCCATCCATCCATCCATCCATCCATCCATCTTCTCCCGCTTATCCGTGGTCGGGTCGCGGGGGTAGCAGTTCCAGCAGAGAGCCCCAAACTTTCTTTTCCCTGGCGACATCAACCAGCTCTGACTGGGGGATCCCAAGGCGCTCCCAGGCCAGCGAAGAGATATAATCCCTCCGCCTGGTCCTAGGTCTACCCCTTGGTCTCTTCCCAGTGTGTCCATCCACTTCATAAAAACCAGGGGGCCCTCTCTGATCCATCTCAGTGCACCTCTTTCAGATTTGTTAATGAGGGCATTTACTCGCCCACTTGGACACCCTTTCCTATTGTCCCTGTATGTTCCACACGCTCCAAACTTCATGCTGGCCAAGTCAAGGAACAATTTGGGACTAGTATAAAAATTGTCCATGTAAATGTGGTATCCTGTGCCGAGATATGATGGTTGGATAAGCTCCATAACAGCATCATAAGAGAGTCCATGTGCAGTGTGTGTGTGTGTGTGTGTGTGTGTGTGTGTGTGTGTGTGTGTGTGTGTGTGTGTGTGTGTGTGTGTGTGTGTGTGTGTGTGTGTGTGTGTGTGTGTGGTGTGTGTGTGTGTTGTGTGTTGTTGTGTTGTGTTGTGCTTTACCATGATAAATATTAAAGTTAATTGTGTAGCCATTCCTTGACTCAGCCAGCACGAAGAGCTTCATCCCCCATTTTGTGGGCTTGTCCCTCATATACTGAGTCATCCCAGTTTTTGCCTTAGTGGCTACCATCCTCTCATCCACAGCCAAATTATTTCCAGAGGAGTGGGAAGCCTCCCCGGGAGTGAGCAGGGCCTCGTCCTCCACCTCTTCATTGAAGAGGTTAGCCGAGGCCGCGAGTGACATGGCATCCTCATGCAGAGGTGCGGCAACCGAAGGAGGGGCAGCAGCAGCCAGACGCTCCACCTCTGCGACTCTGGCCGCTCTGAGCGCCGAAGGCATGCAGCTACAGTTCATGCAGGCGTCCTGCGTGAGACCCTCCCTCAAATGCTCGAGACCAAGGCAAGAGGAGCAGCGGTTGTGGCCATCCTCGGGCTTGAGAGAAGCCATACAGGCGCTACATGGATGAGCCATCATGTAGGTAGCCGGATGCAGCGTAACCGGGAGCGGGGTGCGAGAACACAGCCTTCACCAGTTACCTGCTGAACGGAAGGAGTAGAGCAATGCTCCTACTCGCCGAACACGAGAGGGGTGTAATGTCCTACACCCGCGTTACTAGCAGAGGGAGCGGGGAGCGAGAGCACTGCCTTCACCTAGCTGAGTAAACGAAAGTGCAAAGCTACTAGCAGAGGGAGCGGGGAGCGAGAGCACTGCCTTCATCTAGCTGAGTAAACGAAGCACAGAGCTACCAAATAAGGAAGCTTAACAGGGCAGCTAGCCAGCCGGCTGCTGCTCACAGTCAAGAAACACTCTTACCAGGAGCGGGGGGTGAAAACACTGCCTTCACTGGTTGAGTAAAATAGTGAAACACAAGCTAAGGAAACTGGCTTCTAAAGAAAAAACAGCACGGGTAATCCGGTGCTTACCTCAAGCGTCAGCCAAAGTGGCTGACCGGGCAGGACACAGTTAGGCTGAGCTGCGCTACTGCTAACTAGCTAAACAAGAGGACACGACAAAAGCTGGAACTCAAGATGCTAATGATAGCTTGGCGTAACGCCGCGCTATCAGAAAAGTGCAGAGAGCGCAACAAGGGCAACTCCTGGAAGAGGGGGCGGAAACGCTGCCGTCACCAGAAAGTTCAAGCCAGGTAGCAACCAAGACAGAATCAGGACAACTTAGCTGGGAGAGGGAGTGGAAACACTGCCGTCACCGACCAAGCCCACACCAACCTGTCCGTTGAAGATTTCTGCGCAGCCGGCCACAGCTCCTGGAGGATGGGTAACCCTGCTTGTGTGACAGTCAGACAGTGAATACTTTACAGCGGCCGCTGCCATGAGTTAACGGGAGAATAAACTCCAGTGGACAAGCAGCACTGCAGCGGTCGGTAAATGCTGCTGAAACACATTAATAAACAATGAACCACAGCACTCTGGAGAAAAGTATAAGGGTTGAGAAGTAGTTATTTAATTTAATCTGGCTTCGTATGATTAAAAGTAACACGATCATCGTCCCCCATTGTTGTTGTTGTGAGCGGCGTCGGGGAGAAAATCAGCGACGTAAACGGTGACGTCACGACGCAGCCGCGACAGCACCAGTCGGGCTCTGGGCGGTGTGAACAAAACGTGGGCTGAAAAGAAAAACCGGTTCCGAACCAGAAGAGCACTAGCACGGAGCTAGAACGAGAACCGCGTTGGTGGGAAAGGGGCACAGTCTTCTAATCCATCCATCTGAGAGCAGAAGTCTAGGGCAAAGAATTGCAAAGAATTGCAAGTCTCTTCAGTGCGCATGTCACAAAATGATATGCATTGTGGGACATGTCGTTTATGGACATCATGCTTCTGTAAAGTGGCATGAAACCGTATAATAAACGTATTCTATTTTTTGCATAGCTCTTGCGGGCCAAATAAAATGAAGTCGGGGGCCGGACTTGAGTTTGACACCCCTGTGTTACAGAATGGAGGTTTAAGGGGGCTAAATCTACAGCACATATTCACTTTCCATTTATGGAGAATGTGCTTGTTAGCAGTGGTGCAAAGTAACTAAGTACATTTACTCATGTACTATACTTAAGTAAAATGTTTAGCTACTTTAACTTTACTTGAGTATTTCTATTTGTTGCTACTTTGTATTTTTACCCCACAACATTTATGTAATACCTTTAGTTACTTTGCAACGTTGGTTTGATAATGTGAAATATAATCAAGTCTTGAATCAGACTTTAGTTACACCTGAGTACATTCACAATCAACCCTGCTTTATACAACGTTATTAAAACTAGCTGCACCTTTACCAGCTTTGATAACACTTTAATGCATCAATAATAATAATAATAATTAAAAAAAAACATATAATATATATTATTCTGAAATTGATCCGCATAATGACTACTTTTAATTGTGGTACTTTTAATATGTTTGGAAGGCAATACTTTTCTAAGTTTACTTGAGTAACATTTTGATTGCAGGACTTTGACTTGTAACAGAGTATTCCTACACTCTGGTACTTTGACTTTTACTCAAGTACAAGATCTGAGTAATTTGTTCACCACTGCTTGTTAGCAACATACACAGTTTATGGTTAGCAACTGTATGAGACTGGAGCTGTGTGTCAATATTGCAAACGGATGGGGACGGGGAAAAGCCCATAAAATGTATTTAGCATTAAAATAATAAACTTTTCCTTCATATTCACCGACAAAAATCAAAAGGATGTTGGGGTACACTGCAGGATCTAGGTCACAGGTGTCACACTTTAGGCTAGTGCCACCTCATTTGATGCCCGTCATCATTTTCATTATCATAAATTATATTAAAAAGTACGGGGTCCAAATCTACACGTCCCACAATGCATCTCTATGTTACATGCGCACTGAAGCGTCCCAAGCTAAGTTTTCAGCAGCGGGACTTGTTTCTTTTTTTTTCATTCTTTTTTTTTTGCATTGCTCATACAGCAAGCAGAAAGACATAGGAAAGCTCATTCAGATCGTTGATTGGCTGGTTTGAATTCCCAGCTCATGTGAAGTTGTAGTCAAACTAATTATTAATAACTGTGAGAGGAGGGAACAGAGTCAGACACTTTGTTACTGATGGAGGTACACTGAGCAGGTGAACAAATTATGTTTTCTAATGAAGTTTAAATGACACAAAGTACCATCAGGTGGCTCTTTTCTCTCTCTAAGGAAGGGGGTAGACAACACAGGGGAAGGAAAAACATTATTTCTGTTATAACATTGTTCAACAACATTTTCTGATGGATAATGTCTCTCTCATAACTATGTTTGTTCTTTCAGGCTTTAATGAAACAGAAAACTACCAAGCTTATATCTTTGCTCTCACTTTACTGTGTTACTGTTTTATTGTGCTGGTAAATGTTTCTCTGATTGTGACTGTCATCTTGGACAAAAACCTGCATGAACCAATGTACATTCTACTGTGCACATTTTGCATGAATGGAATTTATGGGACTACAGGTTTCTACCCAAAGTTTCTCTGGGATCTGCTTTCTCCTGTTCATGTTATCTCTTATTCTGGATGCCTTATTCAGGCTCTGGTCATGTACTCATTTGCCTGCAGTGATCTGTCCATTCTTGCAGTCATGGCATACGACAGATATGTGGCTATATGTCGACCCCTGCAGTACAACTCTATAATGTCAAAGCAAAGAGTCTTTCTGTTAGTCTGCTTTTCCTGCTTAACACCTTTCTGCATTATCGGCACAAATATTGTTCTAACGTCTAGATTAAAGTTATGCAGCCCACATATTGCCAGACTGTTCTGTGTGAATTGGATTATTGTTAAACTTGCGTGTTTCCCAGCTGACACTTTGGTTAACAACATAGTTGCATACATAACAATAATCATTTATGTATTTCATGGTTTATTTATCGTCTGGTCTTACATGTATCTCATCAAAACATGTGTGCATTCTAAAGAAAACAGAGCTAAATTCATGCAGACATGTGTGCCACATTTAATCTCCTTAATCACTTTTCTTGTGGCTATCCTTTTTGATGTGTCAAATATGCGAATTGGTTCAAAAGATTGGCCTCAAACACTTCAAAACTTCATTGCAATAGAATTTCTTATCATACCTCCTATTATTAATCCTTTGATTTATGGTTTTAAATTGACCAAAATTAGAAACAGAATAATCGGTATTATAACTTTTAAAATGAAATTGCTTTGGTCTTAGATGATGTGGAAGAGCTGAAATATAAAATAATGTGTATTTGTTTTGTTGTAAATGATCATTTCCATTGTGATTTTTGCATTTGGCATATTTTTTGCATATTTATATAACCTACATTCAACTATTGAACTCATAAATGTATAGTTTGTAATTATTTGTATTCATATTTCAGATGATTCTTGTAAACTAAATAGTTTGCATTTACACGTGCCTTATTGTAGTATGGAATAAAATGAATGCAATTGTAAAACCTAAATGTACTCATGTTGTTTTTTAACACAAGTATCAGTGATTCAGATGTGTGTACTGTACATGCACAAAGGACAAAGGATAGATTTGCAAACAATAGGAGGAGTGACTATTAAGAATAAAATATTCAATCTTGGAGAGCTGAACTTGTCATCTTGAAAATACAAAATATAAACAGCAAATCAAAGACAGAGAAGTAACCTGTACCAATTTTAAGCTGCATAACTAAATGATTTACCAAGTAAAACAGATGTGGAATCTAACTTTAAAAGTAAACTCTTTTATGTTTCACCTGAGAGTTAGACAGACATTAATACTTGCGTACACTACACTACACTACACTACACTACATACTTGTCTTGTACTTACAGTATCTCTGCCTGCATTTGTTTTCCAACATTGCCTCATAATGGAATGCATTATAATGACATTTGTCCATTACCCACTTTGACTGTTTCTGGACCTAGTCCGACCTCTATAGAAAATACATCCTTTACTTAAATGTTCACAGATCATGGTTGTGGCCTTGCTGTTGTTTTGAACAAGTCGTTTTATAATCAGAAAAATCATAGGCTAGGAATTCTACAATTTTGAAATGTTCAAATAGTAAGCTGCTTTCTAAAACACTAAATTGCTTATTTTGTTCATCATTTACTAAATAAAACTTTGGTTTATAGTTTGTGCCAAACATATTTACATTTTGCATTGAATGCATTTTGAATGAACACTTGCCTGTTTCCCTCATCGCACTAAGGAATAATATGAGCGAAAATATAAAACCTAAAACTACTCATATTGTTTTTATCCCACTTTTTAGTGACTCCATTTTGATACCTTGTTTACGGTGGCCGAGAGGTGCAAACAATTTAAAGTTGGCCAACTATTACTGAAAACGTACTTAAAATTGTAGTTATTGTCATGGTTTTGGATTTATGTTTTCATTTTCCACCTTTGTTTTGAAATGTTTTCCTCCTTAGAGATTTCTCAATACTCAAATGTCCCCTCCTAGACTCCCCTCCTCGACTCCTATCCTCGATACTTAGTCCCGCCCACAGGAGATGAGAGCGGAGGACTGAGGAGGGGAACCGAGGAGAGAGGAGGGGAAGCAGCAGGCGGTTGGCCCTGGCTTAGGAGCTTGTTGCCTGAGAAGCTAATCATTTTTACTAGCAGCCCTGAGTGCCAGCCTCAAGCCTCAAACCCCTTCTTGGGATCCCGCCTTGCCTTAGGAGGCCCACGGAGCCTCCAAAAGGTCTCTAGGATACGCAAGGCCAGGATTCCAGCCGTGGCCCCAGCAGCCATGGTTCCAGCCCCAGTTCTGTCCCCAGCAGCCATGGTTCCAGCCCCAGTTCTGGCCCCAGCAGCCATGGTTCCAGCCCCAGCAGCCATGGTTCCAGCCTCAGTCCTGGCCCCAGCAGCCATGGTTCCGGCTCCAGTGCCGGCCCCAGCAGCCATGGTCCCTGCTCCAGTACCGGCCCACACAGCCATGGTACCGTGCTCCAGTACCATCCCACACAGCCATGGTTACGTGTTCCGGTTCCTTGCCCGGCAGCCATGGTTCCTGCTCCAGTACCGGCCCCAGCAGCCATGGTCCCTGCTCCAGAACCGGCCCACACAGCCATGTTTCCGGCTCCAGAACCGGCCCACACAGCCATGATCCAGGCTTCAGTTCCGGTTCCCACAGCCATGGTTCCGGCTCCAGAACCGGCCCATGCAGCCATGGTCCCTGCTCCAGAACCGGCCCATACAGCCATGGTTCCGGCCCCAGTTCCAGCCATGGTTCCGGCTCAAGTACCGGGCCCAGCAGCCATGGTCCCGACTCCGGCTCGTCGTCACCTGTTGACTCTTCGGCCGACGCCAGCTCCCCGTGTCCTGTCGGCGTACCGGCCAACTCCAGCACCTCGTTTCCTGTTGGCTCTCCAGCCAACGCCAGCTCCCCGAGTCCTGTCGGCGTACCAGCCGACTCTAGCACCTCGTCTCCTGTTGGCTCTCCAGCCGACGCCAGCTCCCCGAGTACTGTCGGTGTACCGGCCGACGCCAGCTCCCTGTGTCCTGTCGGCGTACCGACCGTCTCAAGTCATCTCTCAAGTCTCCTTTCGAGTCTCCTCTCGAGTCCCCTCTCAAGTTCCTTCTCAAGTTCCTTCTCAGGTCCCCTCTCGAGTCCCCTCTCAAGTTCCTTATCAGGGCCCCTCTCGAGTCTCTTCTCGAGTCCCCTCTCAAGTTCCTTCTCAGGTCCCCTGTCGAGTCTCCTCTCGAGTCTCCTCCTCAGGTCCCCTCTCGAGTCTCCTCTCGAGTCTCCTCTCAAGTCTCCTCTCGAGTCCCCTCTCGAGTCCCCTCTCAAGTTCCTTCTCAGGTCCCCTCTTGAGTCTCCTCTCGAGTTCCCTCTCAAGTTCCCTCTCGGGTCCTCTTTCAAGTCATCTCTCGAGTTCCCTCAAGTCTCCTCTCGAGTTCCCTCTCGAGTCTCCTCTCGAGTTCCCTCTCAAGTTCCCTCTCGAGTCCTCTTTCAAGTCATCTATCGAGTTCCCTCTCAAGTCCCCTTTCAAGTCACCTCTCGAGTCCCTTCTCAAGTCCCTACCCAATGTCCTGGTCCATTTGGAGGTTCCGCTGGGGGTCCTGCCAACCCCATGTCCTGTGCCGTTGGAGGTTCCGCTGGGAGTCCTGCCAACCCTATGTCCTGTCCCGTTGGGGGTCCCGCCGACTACTCTTCTGCCGGGGGTCCTGCCAACCCTATGTCCTGTGCCGTTGGAGGCCCCGCCAACTACTATTGTGCCGGGGGTCCTGCCAACCCTATGTCCTGTGCCGTTGGAGGCCCCGCCGACTACTGTTCTGCCAGGGGTCCTGCCAACCCTATGTCCTGTGCCGTTGGAGGCCCCGCCGACTACTCTTCTGCCGGGGGTCCTCCTGCCCGTCCTTGTGCCTTCCCCCCTGAGTTCCCCAGCCGCGGCCTTCGCCCTCGAGCCCGACCCCCTGAGTGCCGCGGCCTTCGCCCTCGAGCCCGGCCCCCTGACTTTCCCGGCCGCTGCCTTCGCCCTCATGCCCAGCCCCCTGAGTTCGCCCGCTGTGGCCTCCGCCCCTTTTTGAACTCTGTCTTGCCCCCGGGCCATCCGCCCGAGACCCCCTCCTAGAACTCTGCCTTGCCCCCAGGCCATCCGCCCGAGATTCCCACCATGATCTCTGCTTTGCACCCGGGCCGTCCGCCCGAGTCCCCCTTCTTGGCTTCTGCTTTGCTCCGGGATGTCTGTCCGAGAAGGTGGGGCGGGCTCATGTTCAGAACTCTGGATCCAGATCAACATGATGGAGGGAGATGAGTCGCGTCTACTGCAGCAAGCAATGGGGTTTTAAGGTTATCAGTCATTCCCTGATAATGTCACATCCCTGTCATCGTCCCTTGAGCGGCAGAGGACAGGCTCACAGCACGTTACTAATAACGTTACACACAGTATACATACGTGAAAGTGACAATGTATGTATGTGAGAATATGATATATGTTTATACATGTGAGAATAAAAATATATATATGTTAAAGTTAGAACTTATTTATGTGAGAGTGAAGAATACCTATATGTGTGAAGGTGTATTATATGTAATTCAGAGTGAAAATACATGTATGTGTTGAAAAGTAAATTGCATATACAGTGGGCCAAAAAAGTATTTAGTCAGCCACCAATTGTGCAAGTTCTCCCACTTAAAAATATGAGAGAGGCCTGTAATTTTCATCCTAGGTATACCTCAACTATGAGAGACAGAATGGGGGGAAAGAATCCAGGAAATCACATTGTAGGATTTTGAATGAATGAATTGGTAAATTCCTCGGTAAAATAAGTATTTGGTCACCTACAAACAAACAAGATTTATGGCTCTCACAGACCTGTAACTTATTCTTTAAGAGCATCCTCTGTCCTCCACTTGTTAACTGTATTAATGGCACCTGTTTGAACTCGTTATCAGTATAAAAGACACCTGTCCACAACCTCAAACAGTCACACTCCGAACTCCACTATGGCCAAGACCAAAGAGCTGTCAAAGGACAGCAGAAACAAAATTGTAGACCTGCACCAGGCTGGGAAGACTGAATCTGCAATAGGTAAGCAGCTTGGTGTGAAGAAATCAACTGTGGGAGCAATTATTAGAAAATGGAAGACATACAAGACCACTGATAATCTCCCTCGATCTGGGGCTCCACGCAAGATCTCACCCCGTGGGGTCAAAATGATCACAAGAACGGTGAGCAAAAATCCCAGAACCACACGGGGGGACCTAGTCAATGACCTGCAGAGAGCTGGGACCAAAGTAACAAAGGCTACCATCAGTAACACACTACGCCGCCAGGGACTCAAATCCTGCAGTGCCAGACGTGTCCCCCTGCTTAAGCCAGTACATGTCCAGGGCAGGCCCATCTGAAGTTTGCTAGAGAGCATTTAGATGATCCAGAAGAGGATTGGGAGAATGTCATATGGTCAGATGAAACCAAAATATAACTTTTTGGTAAAAACTCAACTAGACGTGTTTGGAGGAGAAAGAATGCTGAGTTGCATCCAAAGAACACCATACCTACTCTGAAACATGGGGGTGGAAACATCATGCTTTGGGGCTGTTTTTCTGCAAAGGGACCAGGACGACTGATCTGTGTAAAGGAAAGAATGAATGGGGCCATGTATCGTGAGATTTTGAGTGACAACCTCCTTCCATCAGCAAGGGCATTGAAGATAAAACGTGGCTGGGTCTTTCAACATGACAATGATCCCAAACACACCGCCCGGGCAACGAAGGAGTGGCTTCGTAAGAAGCATTTCAAGGTCCTGGAGTGGCCTAGCCAGTCTCCAGATCTCAACCCCATAGAAAATCTTTGGAGGGAGTTGAAAGTCTGTGTTGCCCAGCGACAGCCCCAAAACATCACTGCTCTAGAGGAGATCTGCATGGAGGAATGGGCCAAAATACCAGCAACAGTGTGTGAAAACCTTGTGAAGACTTACGGCCCAAAGTGAATGGGCAGACGCGTTGGAAACCGTTTTTGAAGCTGTCTAAGCTGTAGTGTGGACGGGCCGTTACAGAAAACGTTTGACCTCTGTCATTGCCAACAAAGGGTATATAACAAAGTATTGAGATGAACTTTTGTTATTGACCAAATACTTATTTTCCACCATAATTTGCAAATAAATTCTTTAACAATCAGACAATGTGATTTTCTGGATTTTTTTTTCTCATTTTGTCTTTCATAGTTGAAGTATACTAGGATGAAAATTACAGGCCTCTCTCATCTTTTTAAGTGGGAGAACTTGCACAATTGGTGGCTGACTAAATACTTGTTTGCCCCACTGTATATGTGAGTTCAAATATGCATGTGAAAGGAGAATGTACGTGTGTAAAAGTGAAAATATATCTATGTAAAAGGAGAATGTATTTGTGTAAGAGTGAAAATATATATATGTAAAAGGAGAATGTATGTGTGTGAGAGGGCCAGAATGAATTACGGCCTACACGGCCCCTCATAATTTTGACAATGTGATCCCATGATTCCCTCTGATATTTTTGCAGATCAGAGGCCTGTACTACGAAGCCGGATTTTTGCTTAGCGACATAACTTCAGGGTAAACTCTGGGTTTCCGGTCCTACGACGCTGGTTCTCTTCTTACCGGGGTAGATCTCCATAACTTATGCTGAACGGCAAACCTGCTCCGGAGCAGGTTTAGTTCCAGGATAAGAGATCAACTCAGTGAAAGCACCGCCTGCTGACCAATCAGAGCTCAGTGTGCAGAGTTTAAAGCTAATAAAGTCATATTACAGGATAAAGGAAATACAGAAAAACTGCCGTTGCAGGAAAGACGGCTGGCAAAAATCAAAATCAAGTGACTGTGTGAACGTGAAAATTAATAGAATATCACCTCCCATCTTCAGAGCAATCTGACTGATACAACATTAGTGTTAAGAAAGCTTACTTAAATATCTGCCACAACATAAGTAACCGGGTCAAAGTAACATTACGTAACCTACAGTCCACGGCAGTGTGAGTGCAGACTTCGATGTGTCCCATTATCATTCATATCACATCATAATGTATCATATTTTTCCTTATCTGAGTCAGCTTCTTGAGCTGTATCTGGCCGTGCAACACTTATATTGTCACATACTGTATGCAGAAGTACTATTTTAAACAACACATTAAGTTGACGAAACACTCGAGTCAAATGTAATTAAAGTCAGATCACAGATATGTCTTCATAACTGTATATATACTTACATTTTACATTCACTCAGTTATAATGTGGTAGTTATACATACTTTAAATTAGTATTGATCACATTATATAGTACATATTTCTTAATTTAAACTCCAGTATATATGAATACGTTTGGTGTGTTTTTTAGGTATATTTGTTATTGACCGAGTAAACGCTATTATTTTGAAGGCAGTTTTTACAGGCCTCTACTGTAATGCGTAAGATATTCGCGCACCGCAATATAACGTGCAGGCTCGCTTGACTGTGTTTTCCGAAGTGGGGGCTGGCTTGACCACAGTCTGTTTACCCAGTGTTTCCTGACATGAAATGTTTTATTTCACCTTGCTATGTGTTTTTTAACGTATATTAAAAAACGGGGACATTTCCGGGGACAGTTTCAACCGGGGACAGGCCAATACAAACGGGGACTGTCCCCGAAAAACGGGGACGTCTGTTCACCCTAACTTAACATGAATACAGTTGCTATCCATTTACTCCATCACATTTCAAAGAGAAATAGGGTATTGTTATTTTAACTCCACCACAGTAATCCATCATCAGCTTTAATTTTTGGATAAAGATTTAACTCACAATTGATCATAACAGGCTTCAAAATACATATATTTTTTACCAAGTGGTTTCATGTACAACCCTATTTAGAGAGAATGGACGTCCATTCTCAGGAGACGTCTGACAGTGGTGCGGTTACCCAAAGTGACAGAGCCCCAAACGACGGACTGTAAGCAGGGTCCCACACTCACACAGGCAGAGATCCAGGGTGATGCACATGGCTTTCTTACCCAGGAATGAGTGTGTGAAAGCTGGGTAAATGTTATGTGAATACAGGGGGGGGAGAGAGCAGCAACAGGCTGTGACCCAGAGAGCAGCTCCTTCCAGCACCTCGCTCTCCCACCCAGAGGACAGGCTGCTTCACAGCACTATGTAACCCAGGAAAGAAGCTTGAAACCTGTCCATTTCATCCACATTTGACTCTACAGCAGAGTCACTGCTGTAAGCAGGGTCCCACACTCACACAGGCAGAGATCCAGGGTGATGCACATGGCTTTCTTACCCAGGAATGAGTGTGTGAAAGCTGGGTAAAAGTGATGTGAATACAGGGGGGGGGAGAGAGCAGCAGCAGGCTGTGACCCAGAGAGCAGCTCCTTCCAGCACCTCGCTCTCCCACCCAGAGGACAGGCTGCTTCACAGCACTATGTAACCCAGGAAAGAAGCTTGAAACCTGTCCATTTCATCCACATTTGACTCTACAGCAGAGTCACTGCTGTAAGCAGGGTCCCACACTCACACAGGCAGAGATCCAGGGTGATGCACATGGGTCAGAACAAAGTTAACTTTTGGAAGAAACAAGTCAGAACAAGTCTAAGTTAACTTTTGGAAGAACCAGAGAAAAGGGTGAAAATGGATAAAATGTATCCCAAAATAGTGTCTCTTAAGGCGGATATAGTCCCCTGACAACTCCCGTTACATTCCTCCAGAGTCAGAAAAAGTCTAAGTTAACTTTTGGAAGAACCAGAGAAAAAGGGTGAAAATTGATAAATTGTATCCCAAAATAGTGTCCCTTAAGGCGGGTAAAAGTTATGTGAATATGGGGTGGCGTATATGGACACTTGAGCACCAGCAAGACCCCCACCTCCATAAGCTTGTGCACCAGGCGAACCTGTGTACCCACACTTAAGCACTCCCCCACGGACTAAACCAAGAGGGAACACCGATCAGAAGTTTGTGCCCCTGGTAACACTGAATAACAAAAATGCCATTAAAACAGCTATGCATTGAGGATTTTAGTCCGAGATGAGTGCTTATCTGCGGGTATCTTGTGTCAGCTTCGTGGACCCCAATTTAAAAGGAAATGTCCATGATATTGACAAACATATTTATATACAGAATGATGATTATTTTACCCTCAGACACATGCATAGAGCACCCCCAAGTGTTGGTTTACAGTTGGTAAAATGTGCCCTGCCGGTGGCAGGGACTTTGCATTGGAAGTTGACATCACATTTCCATTGTGCGGACATGTGTACATTTGAAGGACAAGTCCCATGTTAACTCTGTCCATAAGGTAGACCTTTTCCTTACATGAGCAAACAGGCTATGTCAGACTTCCATGAAATACACCTCTCTGTGGCCGCTCCAAGACCCCCAAATGACGGACTAAGCAGCTCCAGCATCGCTCCCTCACATGAGCAAACAGGCTATTTTACACTACCAGGAGACAGAGCGCGAAAACCACCTCTCTGTGGCCGCTCCAAGACCCCCAAATGACGGACTAAGCAGCTCCAGCATCACTCCCTCACATGAGCAAACAGGCTATTTTACACTACCAGGAGACAGAGCGCGAAAACCACCTCTCTGTGGCCGCTCCAAGACCCCCAAATGACGGACTAAGCAGCTCCAGCATCGCTCCCTCACATGAGCAAACAGGCTATTTTACACTACCAGGAGACAGAGCGCGAAAACCACCTCTCTGTGGCCGCTCCAAGACCCCCAAATGACGGACTAAGCAGCTCCAGCATCTCTCCCTGACATGCGTACTTTCATAACCTTGCGCACCTTGGGTCCCCGGGCCCCCGAACTTAAGCACTCCCCCACGGACTAAACCCAGATAATCACACCCTCAAGAACCTCGTGCCCGTGGGAACCTTAAAGGGGGGGTGGAGTTTGCGGTGCTTTATCGTCCGCCCATCGGCATCCATATTCGTCCTTATTCACAGCAGCATCACCCACCCTCCTGTGGAGGATGTTCTCATGGCCCTGGTAACACTTAAAGGTGGTGGATTTTGCGGTGCTTTATCGTCCGCCCATCGGCATCCATATTCGTCCTTATTCACAGCACCACCCACCCTCCTGTGGAGGATGTTCTCATCGCCCTGGTAACCCTTTAAATAGTCTGATACTACCACTGCACCTTACAAGCCAGAAACAATGTTTAAATTGTCGGGGGAAGTGTTTTTAAACGTTTGGAAGAGATTTTAGCCTGTCATTTTGCAAGATATCATTTAACATTGAAGCTCTCCTGGAGATGGACAGAATATGTCAATTTCCAGGAGAGCTTCAATGTTAAATCATATCTTGCAAAATGACAGGCTAAAACCCAGGAAATAAGTGTTTCAAAGGCGGGGAAAAGTTGTTTAAAATAGTCTGATACCTCCAGGGCGCATCACCACATTTTACAAGCCAGGGAATGTGTCTGAATCCTGGGTAAACTATGTTTAAATAGTATGATACCTCCAGGGCGCATCACCGCATTTTATAAGCCAGGGAAGGTGTCTGAATCCTGGGTAAACTTTGTGTAAATAGTCTGATACCTGGCACTGTATCAACCCCTGGGAACCTTAAACGTTATTAAAATGTTTTTTTATTTATTTAATAATCACATTATTTTTACAAAAACAGTATACACAATATGCATAATAAACATAATAATAACATGATAAAAACATGATTAGCGGGGGCCCGGGGGCCATATTAGCCGTCTAACTTGTACGGTGCACCGAGGGAAAAAGGCTGAGTCCACGGCCTCTACCCCCACATCAGGAGTATCAACCGGCCCTGAAGAAGAGGTATCGCTGCTATCCGCCCCTGAGTCCTCTTCGAAGGTATCTGACGGCGGTAGAACTCCTTCCGATGATGCTGCTGCTGCTGCTGCCGCCCTGAACATGGAGCGGATCTTCAATCCCTCCTTTATTCCAGGCGTATTCGCGTAGAACCGGTCTGCAGTGCTTACGTCGTGACACATAAACCTGGCGAGAATCGACCTGCTTTCTGGATCTTGGTGATGCTTGATATTGTCTGCCAGGGCAGTGCGCAGGATTGTGAAGGTGACGGCTGTTTCTAGCCCAGCATCAGCCCAAGCCCTCTTCAAGTGAGCGTTCAGGTTCCTGGAGGCATGCTTCCCCGTTGTGAAAAGGAATAATTCATTCTGAGGACCCGACAAGCCCTCTTTTATCCCCATCCACCGCATGACCCAGCTAAACTCCTTTACTGTAAGCACCAGCTGTGCTTCGCCAAATGTCTTGGCAGTCTTGTGATCCTGCACATGGATGATGTAGCCCTCAGCAGTTTCCCTTATGTCCGCCTCTAACACCTCAGTGTTGGTCATGTTTGCGTACACACCCGGACGGTGGCCATACAGTAGGCTCCAATGGAGGGTTAGATAGCCATATAGCAGATACTGGGTGATTGAGGTTGGGTTGCAAGCCATCAGGTCAAGTAAATCAGGGATGCGCTTCTCAGCGGCCGCCATGGCAGCGAGAAGCTCCGCCTGGCTCGGCAGACGATCCAGCTTGTTCCTCTTCATCTTGAACTGGTGGACAGTGACAGACTTTTTCAAGTCTTTCATGTTGGCTTTCACCTCTCTGATGATGTGGGTCATATCAGACTGGGTGAGCCTGCACCCCCGGAGCTTTGACTCAGACAAGTACCTCAGGAAATGGTTCACATTCTTCAGGAACAACAGCGATGTTGTGACTGCCCGGCCCGACTTTACAATATACTCGCTCCAGCCACGGACCCTCTCCGTGTCTTTTAGGAACAGCCAATCTGACAGCCGGTTAACACCATGGGACATGAATACGAGGAAGTTCTTTATCCGGCTGACATTGGACAGACAATTTTCTTTCCGTTTTACTGTCGGTGCGACACCCTCACAATGATGCCTGTATGTCTGAATGTACGTCTCCATGCTTTGAGGCAACGTGATTTCACGCATTGTATTCCCCCATCCCTTCCCAGTGGACCAGTGAGGAGAGGGCCAGTCCTCATTACAGGAGGCTGCTGGGGACCGCATGACAGTCTTGACCGGGGTCTTGAGAGGAGTCTGACTACCGGAGGCTGCTGGAGACCGCATGACAGTCTTGACCGGGGTCTTGAGAGGGGTCTGACTACCGGAGGCTGCTGGAGACTGCATGACAGTCTTGCCCGGGGTCTTGAGAGGGATCTGACTACCGGAGGCTGCTGGAGACCGCATGACAGTCTTGACCGGGGTCTTGAGAGGGGTCTGACTACCGGAGGCTGCTGGAGACCGCATGACAGTCTTGACCAGGGTCTTGAGAGGGGTCTGACTACCGGAGGCTGCTGGAGACCGCATGACAGTCTTGACCGGGGTCTTGAGAGGGGTCTGACTACCGGAGGCTGCTGGAGACCGCATGACAGTCTTGACCGGGGTCTTAAGAGGGGTCTGACTACCGGAGGTTGCTGGAGACCGCATGACAGTCTTGACCGGGGTCTTGAGAGGGGTCTGACTACCGGAGACTGCTGGAGACCGCATGACAGTCTTGACCGGGGTCTTGAGAGGGGTCTGACTACCGGAGGCTGCTGTGTTTATGCCGGAGGTACTTGAGAATGCCAGGCCCTTAAATCGTATACATTCTTCCTCTTCCTCAAGCACAGCAGCAGTGGCACACTGCTGCCTGGGTTTTAGCCCATTTTTCAGCCTGGAGCGCAGGGTCTTCACCTCATCAATGAGGGCATCCTTCTGAGCCCTCAATGCCATATTTTCCAGCATCACCTGCCTGCAGTCCTCTTCGTCACACTAAGTATGTGGGGAGAAGGGTGGAGGGTGCACCGGGTATTCCTCCTCATTATCTATATCCAATGATGTAGCCATTCCAATAATGGGATTAGTCTGTCTGAGGTCATGGAGCAATTGCAGGGCCACACTATGCTTCAGCCTTGCCAGGACCTGATGTGCTTCATCTCGGGATAACTCAGGGTGGCCATGAGTCACATCACGGTCCAGTTTATTCCCAGCATACGAACACCCTGTGATGGGACAGGGTTTGGTCCGAACATTTATTCTGCCACTAGCCATTTTAAGAATGATGCCTCTTTCCTCCAAGTTACGCACTGCATGTTTGTGCTTAAGGTGCTTGTTCAAAGCCAGATGGAAGAGTCTGCACACCGGGCATTCGGACGACATCCTTACTGAAACAGAGAATTGTATTTCAATTCTTTCAAAGTCTTTTGTGTTTCTCCGTTTATATGCGTTAGCGTTACCGGTGATTGCAACAATGCCTGGTACACGGACCAAGGGAGGACTTGGGTTACCACTTGGCTAAATGGTCCCACCTCCGCACCAACGCGGGGCTGGTGATGGCAACATTGGGTCCGATGCATCAATTCATGGTGCCCCGACCATGAGAGGGTTTGGGGTGCCCCGGAACCAGGCAGTACCCCAGCAGGAAACACGTTTTATGGTCAAAGGAGGAAAGAGTGATATAACAGGGGTAAAGCAAAGAAAGGGTCCGAAAATAGTGACTTGTAACCCGGGTAGAGAGTATGTCATCTCTCGGTCCTCCAGACAACATGGTAACGTGGGGACAACAGTACCTCCGGGCGCTCCATCCCGCTCCGGCATTCGCCGCAGCGGGGGGAGGAGGCATTGAACCCCTCACACCTGCCCCCGGAGGAGGCAGGGGAGTCAGGTACCCGGAGGGCGCACAGTGGACGGCCAGGGCGAGGCCGCCACACCGTGCTGGAGTCAGAGTTCCGAGTGTTGGAGCCGGGTCCCGGTGAAACGCAGGACGGAGCACCCGGCAGGAGCCTCCAGCAGACCCCCCCGCACGGTTCCCTCGTCCCTCGGAAGAGGCGGAGAGGTGGGTGTTTTTCCTCTGCTGGCGGATTGCCGGGGAGAACGCGCTGCTCGGGAGCCAGGCTCAGAGAGAGTGGCAGTGGGTGCCCGCGCACCTGCCTTTTACAGCGGGAGCACGAGCTGGTCTCGGGGAGGGAGAGAAGAGAGGAGCGGAGGCTGCCGAAACAGCTAGGGCCCTCCCCTCAAACACACCCCTCAATTTTGACAAGACAAACAGCAAGAAGAGTCCCCTTTCGACTCCCCTTGCATTCCTCCAGAGACCAGTTTGGACCTAAAGTTATGAACCAGGCTGGGGGGGGTCTCCAGGCATCAGAGAACCAGAGAAAAGGGGTGAAAATGGAGAAATTGTATCCCAAAATAGTGTCTCTTAATGCAGGTACAGTCCCCTGACAACTGCCCTTACATTCCTCCAGAGTCAGGAAATACTCTGTTATATTTTGGGAGAACCAGAGAAAAGGGGTGAAAATGGAGAAATTGTATCCCAAAATAGTGTCTCTTAATGCAGGTACAGTCCCCTGACAACTGCCCTTACATTCCTCCAGAGTCAGGAAATACTCTGTTATATTTTGGGAGAACCAGAGAAAAGGGGTGAAAATGGAGAAATTGTATCCCAAAATAGTGTCTCTTAATGCAGGTACAGTCCCCTGACAACTGCCCTTACATTCCTCCAGAGTCAGGAAATACTCTGTTATATTTTGGGAGAACCAGAGAAAAGGGGTGAAAATGGAGAAATTGTATCCCAAAATAGTGTCTCTTAAGGCGGATAGAGTCCCCTGACAACTCCCATCACATTCCTCCAGAGTCAGAAAAAGTCTAAGTTAACTTTTGGAAGAACCAGAGAAAAGGGTGAAAATGGATAAAATGTATCTGAAAATAGTGTCTCTTAAGGCGGATAGAGTCCCCTGACAACTCCCGCTACATTCCTCCAGAGTCAGAAAAAGTCTAAGTTAACTTTTGGAAGAACCAGAGGAAGGGGTGAAAATGGATAAAATGTATCCGAAAATAGTGTCTCATTATTCCGTGACAACTCCCCTTGAATTCATCCAGAGGCCAGATCAAAAACTTAAAGTTTGGTAAGAACCATGATTGGGGGTCCTCCAGGCAACAATTGTATCCGATCCAAAGTGCTGTTGTAGCGGATGCATTCCTCCATGATTTCTCCATGATGGAAAATAGCCCGGTTTTTTCTAAGTGCTCTCAAAAACCGGGTTTCCGATTTCGTGCAGATGGTGGCTTGGAAAAGATGAATTAATTTTTTCGACGGAGGAAGGGAGGTCTCGATTCCCCTCTCCGTTGTAAAATGCAACGGGGGAGTGAAAATGTGTCCGGGGCTTCCGCCCAAAGCGCCGAAGACTTGCGCTCTTTTGAGCCCCTCCTCCGTTGGCACTTAGCCGTTTTTTCGAGAATTTCGAAAATCATGCATACTTCCATAACCTCGCACACCGTGAGACCCCGGACCCCGGACTTAAGCACTCCCCCACGGACTAAACCCAGATGTTCACACCCTCCAGAACCTCATGCCCCTGGTGACACTTAAAGGTGGTGGATTTTGCGGTGCTTTACTGTCCGCCCACCAGCATCCATATTCGGCCTTATTCACAGCAGCACCACCCACCCTCCTGTGGAGGATGTTCTCATGGCCCTGGTAACACTTAAAGGAGGTGGATTTTGTGGTGCTTTACTGTCCGCACACCAGCATCCATATTCGGCCTTATTCACAGCAGCACCACCCACCCTCCTGTGGAGGATGTTCTCATGGCCCTGGTAACACTTAAAGGAGGTGGATTTTGTGGTGCTTTACTGTCCGCACACCAGCATCCATATTCGGCCTTATTCACAGCACCACCACCCACCCTCCTGTGGAGGATGTTCTCGTGGCCCTGGTAACACTTAAAGGTAATGGCTTTTGTGGTGCTTTACTGTCCGCACACCAGCATCAATATTCGGCCTTATTCACAGCACCACCTGCCCTGCTGGAGGTTCACACTATAACTTTTTTTTTTACCCTCCTCTGCCTTACACATCCTCCCACACTTGAGCACTCCTCGCTCGGACTAAACCCCTCCTTGCACACCCAGACTGCACCCAGAGAACAGGCTGCTTCACAGCACTTTGCAAGCCAGGAAAAGTGATTGAATCCGGGGTATACATGTTTTAAATAGTCTGATACCTCCAGGGCGCATCACCACATTTTACAAGCCATGGAAGGTGCCTGAATCCTGGGTAAACATTGTTTAATTGTTTAAGTGTTTTTAAATGTGTGAAAACAGTGTTTTGTCACTTTCAAAACTCTCCCGTCATTGCCCGGAGAAATTGGGTCGATGTTGTATTCAATCTGACCGTTAATATTCCAGTGAGACAAAGTACGTACAATGACCGGAGTGATCCCATGTTAATTTGGTCCCAATACCGGAGCATTCCCTAACCCACATAAGTATCATGCTAAATTAAGCTCTGTTGCTTGGATATCACTAGATCAGGCATGGGCGAACTATGGCCCGCGGGCCATATACGGCCCGTTGGGCTTTTTAATCCGGCCCGCCAAATATTGGTACAAAATTGTCCAAATTATAGTAAAGACCGCATTAATTTTGCCTTTTTCCTGCAATACCCGGCATTTCAATTGATCCCACTAGATGGCGCACTCTAGACACAATTGACCTTTGCTGGAGTCGGCAACCCGGCAAGATCTAAGAACCAAATACGTCACGCTTACATTGGAGGGGGTCGAGATTAACCTGAGCAATAACAGTTCATGGCGAAATACAAGTTGTAACAAGCAGTAGCGCTGAGCAAAGTGACTAGAACGCAACCACACACTTAGGCAACACTAACCAGGCTTAGTGTGATTCTGTTTATTTGACCTTACTTTAATGACCATCCGTTCGTTGTTATTGACCATTGTGAAGAGGCAGACGTTTTCCTGTTGTTTTGTATTATTGCAGCTATCGGATGGAATCAATACATGGGCTACGTGTGGCCATCAAAAGTAAAATCATAACGAAAACTACGCCGGTAAAATATGGGAAAAATATATATATTCTGCGTTACTTTAGCCAACACTTTTATAAGGCCACTAGATTAGATAATTACGAAATGTGTAGATAGAATACATATCTTTCAGGTTGTTATTTTGTCATTATGTTTAATGTTTTATTTACCTTTTAGTATTTTTATATAGTATCTGAACTTTGGAGAGGAGTTGGGAGATACACGCAGTGGCGTTTTTAAATGTACAAAAGTGGTGGGGCACAAAAAACTTAGATGTCTATAAGCTTCTGCAGTGAGGTTCATGGCTGGTGAGGCACTGGCACTGACTCTTCAGGTTTACAAATATTATATTTTGACCTAAATCAAAATATAATATTATTTTCAAAAGCTTTTTTTGTCTGATGCTTCAATTAATTTTAAACAGACAGTTCAACAGAAGGATACCCAAAAAATGTAATTTTATCATTTAAATATTGAATTGTTCTCTCTTAGTAAGATCCCATTTTCAATAAAATTGCAGTCTTACCTTGACTTGAAGATTAAGTCCATTTGCCTATCCTTCTGGACAAAAATCTCTATTACTTTTTTGTAAAAGTCCTCCTTATGTTCTTGTAGTTTCAAAAGTCTATCAAAAATCTAATCTAATCAATAGATTTATGATTCGAAAATTATAAAAGTAGGGTAGACATGTGGATATTATCCAGCTGAACAAAACGTGCATTTATCTAACAGCTACGTTTCCCACAGACCTTATTTGGAGCTATTTTCTAAAATCCTATGGAGAAATCTCATTGCTTTTTTGTCGAGGGAAGCCATGCGCAGCTTACTTCCGGGTTTTAGGACGCGTCACTGCAGCTCTCTCGTCTCCTCTTCACACACCACACTTTTCGCGGTACACGTACTTACAGCCAATCAGCTCTGAATGATGTGAGATGATGTATGGTGGGGATGGCAGCTCTATGCCCCTATGGTCATTATTTTTTTGCCACACACATTAAATAGGAAAATATTCTGAGCATGCGCAGTATAGTTTTTACAGTCACCATTGACTTAGACAGTAAGAGGGAGGGGCAGGATCGGGTTTTGTCCCACATGGCTCTAAACAGCTCAATAGGCACACACTGTAGACACTAATTAGAAGAACACAGACTAAAACAGCAATGTACAGACGAATCAGATGATTAAACATGATCTTAAAATATATTTAATATATTTTTTAATTTATTGTTTGCATTTTTTTGTAATCATTATTTTTAATACTTTCTGCTGACACTAGGTGGGGCTGTGCCTGCCCCTAATGACCAGTCGCCACTGGACACACGACACATCAAATCACATCTACAGATCAAGACAAAGCGAATGGAAGTAGGCCTACTCCCATACTCCTAGCGTGAAAATGTTTGTGAAAATGTGTGCAAAGTCTCCGAAAATCCTAAAAATAAGCTCATATTTGAATTCCCCATTAAAAAAACACATCATTCAGTAAAAACAAGGCCCCACTGATCATCTACTCTCTGAGACGATTCCAGGGATGTCTGGCTTGAGTTTGTACCACCAGGGAAAGTGGACAAAAGTGCCCGAGATCAGCCTCTTAATTTACCCAGGGCCTAGTGCTTGGCTTTGGGCATGAACATTCAGGAAACTTTCCTGAGTATTTTATTAAATATCTGAACTTTGGAGAGGAGTTGGGGGACGCACGATACATCAAATCACATCTACAGATCAAGACGAATCGAATGGAAGTACTCCTAGCGTGTGAAAATGTTTTTGAAACGTGTGCAAAGTCTCCGAAAACGGAGCAGTGGCTGTGATGCTAGCTTTGCGGCTAGTTGTTATTGTTTGAAGTTGTTGCTATGGAAACAACATGACGGAGAAAAAGTATAATCTTCTACATATAATAACGGACAAAGTAAAGAATGAAGTGTAGGCTATGTTTAAATGTTCGGAATTTGACCGTGTATAATGGCCCTCTTGAGTTGCCGTCGCATCCGTCATATGACGGATGACGGATGCGACGGAAATACACCCGAGCAGATATGGGTGATATGGGGCCCTTCTCACTTCTCTTATTTTTCATTTCCTCGCTCCTCGGTCTCGGTCTCACCGGAAGTCGATTTGTCTGCGCCATCTTGAGTAGCGTCCCAATGGCCTTATTTTTGCCGGAGGACCGAGGATCGAGGAGCGAGGAGCGATAATGGAGGAGCGATAACCGAGGAACCATCAGACCATCCTCCGATGAAATCTTCAGACACTCGCCCCGCCCCCTTACTGTGTATCGCTCACTGATTGGACGAGGCAGTGCATGCACTGATCTGATGCTTCTTGACATGAGAGCAGAGTGAAGAAAATACATGGACCTCACGGGAGTCACTCCTCAGTTTATACCGTGTTTTGTTTCAATTCATGTATCATTTAGTTACAAATATGTGATATATCTGAACAACAAAGTGGTCAAAAATCATTTTATTCATTTATTGGAAACATTTTCATGATCGCTTTTTTCGTTTTACATTTATTGTCATTTCCATTCAATCAGTCATTAAGTGCTATTAAAATGTGAATTTGCTACATATCCACACAAACAACTTGGATGAAATGGATTCCTTGCGTCTCTCACTTGCGTCGTTTCCCTGCGTCTAGTCCCTCCCACCAGGGAAGCATGGAGAGATGCAAGGAAACCACGGGAAGCAGGGAAATTAGTTTTAAGAGCAATGGGATGTCCTTTCCTCCGAAGCCTCAGGTGAAGCGGCGTCCGTTTGTGATGACGCTGCACAGCTGATCGTCTGACAGCAGCTCTGTCCCCGTTGTTTCCACACACACCCCCGCCTCTGTTAGTACACATTTACTGACACAAACATTTGTATCATCTGTTGTAGACCCAAATAAATAAAATAAAATAAGAACTCATTCTCAAACAAGATAAACACCATTCTTAAAATGTATAAGCGAACATTAGTTTGATTAATATTGATTAGAGTGCACAATAGAAATACAATAATTGAGAGAAGAAAAAGAGATATATTATCTATCAAAACCCAGTTAGATTAATTAAGATTGGATTGCACACTTTCTTTGTTTGTGTGGATATGTAGCACATTAACATTTCAATGACTGATCGAATGGAAATGACAATAAATGAATGAAAAAAGCGATCATGAAAATGTTTCCAATAAATGAATAAAATGATTTGTGACCACTTTGTTGTTCAGATATATCACATATTTGTAACTAAATGAAACATGAATTAAAACAAAACACGGTATAAACTGAAGAGTGACTCCCGTGAGGCTCATGTGTTTTCTTCACTCCGCTGGGAAACTGCTCTCATGTCAAGAAGCATCAGATCAGTGCATGCACTGCCTCGTCCAATCTTGAGCGATACACAGTAAGGGGGCTGGGCGAGTGTCTGAGGCAGAGATGTTCACAAGTCTTTTTTTGCAAGTCCAAGTCAAGTCTCAAGTCTTTGTGGGGTGAGACTTGATCAAGTCTCAAGTCTTTGGTCACGAGTCCAAGTCAAGTCTCAAGTCTCTAAAAAATAAAAGTCTCATGTCTCTTCTGGTTGTAATAAGCCTTCTATTGTCTGCTGCTATCCAGTCTGTTAAGAATACTGCACAGCTATATCTAAGAAATTCAAAGCATTTACTGTATCAGAAATATACTGAACTGGTGATATTAAAACATGACCTGTTCCAAAAGAGATATCTACCATTAACACCATTTACCAGCCAAATGCTGGTAAATCATGCAAGTGGCTGGTACTGTATGTTGCACGCACCAGCCACAAATAACAATGGCAATCTATTGAGTGGCTGGTAACATTTCAACATTCACTAGGCTAGCCATTTGGCCAGTGGACAAAAATGTTAAAATTTGACCTCTGCAACCGTATTGTTTAATTACACTGGGTCTCTAATTACATATTTTAAGTCTACTATAAATAAACATATTCCTCTATCCTCTCACTCAAACCCAGTGTAATGGTAACCTGATAAACCTGTAACATTAACGTTACGTGGTCAACAATAAACCTGTAACCTGCCTATAAACCGACAGATGTATTTATGTATGTAACTATGTATTTTTCTACGTTTAACGTTAGCCAGTAGATGGTGGCAGCGGAACGTAATGATTAACGTTACCGACCTTTTTTATGTCATGTCAAGAGTTGGATGTCAACGCCACTCAACGCAAACAAGTGTGACAAGCAAACATTCACTCATCTTTTCAAATATTCAGTTACAAAGCTAGTAGCAAGCTAAGTTAACATTACATAGCTGATGCTGAGCTAAACATGTTTGCTAACCGTCCATATGCGTTAATGTGACTGACCTCTCCGGGTGAGTTTTCAATTGCCTGATGAAATTTGACGTTGTTGCACCAGCATCCTTGATTTTAATATTGCAGACTTTGCAGTGTGCGCTCCATTTGTTGATGCCGCCGGCGTTTTGTTCGAAGTTTTTATAGTTGAACCTAATTACAAGCGGTACAGCTGCAGGTGTGCCGCCGGTCGGCATGGTGTTACCATGATGTTAATGTTAATGTTAAAGGTGGGGTAGGTAAGTTTGAGAAACCGGCTCGAGATACACTTTTTTTTATATTCCATGGAATGCTCTTAACATCCCGATAGCCGGCCCGGCTAAAGTAACTGGATGGCCTACCTGCCTGTCAGCCTCCCATCGGGGCACAAACTTATCTCGTGCCCTCATTGGTCATGTGTGCGTTCGTGTGTGTTGGAGGAGGGGCTCTGTGAGGAAGTGGCAGATTTTCTCCGGTTGTGTATTTTCAAATTCTAGCGATCTCGAGCCGGTTTCTCAAACTTACCTACCCCACCTTTAATACGCCAAAAATAGAAAACACAATGATTGTTCACGAGTCCCAAAACACGAGTCCAAGTCGAGTCCGAAGTCTTTTGAGCAGGAGTCCAAGTCAAGTCTGAAGTCTCTGTGTGTGCGACTTAAGTGCGACTCGAGTCCGAGTCACAAACTCGAGTCCCCATCTCTGGTCTGAGGATTTCATCGAAGGATGGTCTGGTGGTTCCTCGATTATAGCTCCTCCATTATCGCTCCTCGATCCTCGGTCCTCGGGCAAAAATAAGGCCACTGGGACGCTACTCAAGATGGCGCAGACAAATCAACTTCCGGTGAGACCGAGACCGAGGAGCGAGGAAATGAAAAATAAGAGAAGTGAGAAGGGCCCCAATAGTCCATTTAGCTTAGGAACCTTCCTAACGGAGTGAAATGACCCGGAAGTACGTCACTGGCAGCCATGATAAGTGCCGTTCCAATTCTCCAAATGAAAGGAAAGGAGGTTTCAAACTTCCTTTATAACCTCCTTTAGCTTAGGAACCACTGGACCTCCCTAACCGAAAGGAGAGGAGAAAATGCTGCCCCACAATGCATTGCAGCCGCAGCATTTGCCGTCACTCAACAGTCGGCCGTTCACGGAAACAACCGATTATGACCGAGAAATGATATCATGAAAGTTACGGTGCTTATTAAGCATTTTAAAACGTATGTGGTAAGTTGCCAATGTGCTTTTTTCTGAACGTTCATCAGTATTATAATCAAAAAGAGAAATATGAACGTTAGTTTTTACTGAAATGATCAAATAAAGTCAACATTTCACAGTCTTTACTGAGCTGTGTGGGGTTTGTTCAACTTTTAAAAGATGTTTGAATGGTGATATACACAGTTATAGATGTTAAGGACTAACGTTTATAATAAATACATCTGTATTGATTTTAAGATATGTTCATAGTTCATACAATCATACGTATTGGGATCATTTGTATTAATGTGGACCGGAGGGAGAGGGTGACGAGCATAAGTTTCACTTTCCTTTTTTATTTCAATTCCAACTTTGGTCATGAAGAATATGTTTCTCTGTTGTCCACGTTCATAACGCATAAAGCAACAGCATCAGAGCACGGTGCAGAGTCTCGAGATGAGTTTACAGTAGTCCCTCGTTCTTATTAAACATCCATGTTGTAGTCCGCTGTATAGAAAACTGTAGTTTCCATAGTTTCCCCAC
Source organism: Gymnodraco acuticeps (assembly GCF_902827175.1). Lineage (NCBI taxonomy): Eukaryota > Metazoa > Chordata > Actinopteri > Perciformes > Bathydraconidae > Gymnodraco > Gymnodraco acuticeps. The sequence goes on along the minus strand of NW_022992344.1, from coordinate 2,490,647 downwards.
AGCAGCAGACGCACATTCATGACGTCCGCTGGCGCATCATAACCACGTCGGATAGTGAAAGTGCATTCGGATTCTCTAAAGTACCGCGGTCTCTTCTCCTAAGTCCTTTTGAATTCTCCTATCCACTATCCCTTAACCCCGTGACGTTTCACTCAGAGGTCAAGGAATAGGAGATAGGGTTAGAATTTAGGTGCTGATTTTTGGATTATCGGAACGCAACCATGGTTAGACCAAGCCCCCAGGAAGTGCGCCGGACTCAGATGAAAATATTCGTGCTGGCCAAACGGTGGTACTACACTTCCGTTTGGTTGCCAGGCCCGGAAACACTTTTTCCCATTGACTTACATGGGGAAAGAGTGGTCTGTAACTCGTTGGATAATTTTTTTTAAACTAAATAAACTACCCAGTATGAACACTTGTATAGCCCTTATTAAAAACATTAGTTGCTCAAGTTGTAATAATGTGCTAATAACGTTATTCTGAGAGTTATTTCCCTCTGCATTATGAACGTGCATCTAACCCACGGGTTGTTACGTGTCCTGACCAATCAGAGCACACTGTGCTCACAGGAAGGGTGGGGGCTGGAGCTATTGGAGCTACAACGAGCCGTTAAAGGCAGAGAGTGAAATTCAGTGAATACATGTAGTTTACAGAGATGCTGTTTGAGAAACAAATGTGAGTTGCGTTTATCTTTACCCATGGATGCACAATAAGAACGGACCCATATCGTCTTACTGCCATCCCACGGAGCTGTAATAATGGATATATTGCACATGTTTGCTGTAATTCATTATCATACTAACTACATGGGCTGTATGATTAAATCTTGTACCGTAAATGTTGTATTAAATAAAGTTAATATTACTTATTATTATAAGTATATATATATATATATATATATATATATACACAGTGCAATCATTCTTTCATGCTAAATGAAGCTCTGTTGCTTGGATATCACTAGATCCTGTTACAGCGTAATATAAGTACATAACGATTGATGTGTACATTAGCATAATTACTAGCTAGCCGCTAGCTGCTAACTGCCGCCTCGTTAATATCAAATCCATCATAATAATAAATCATTACCATGCTGTTATGAACGTGCGGTGCTGTTACGTGTACGCAAATTGACGTGCTTGATGTGAACGAGCATGTTTGGTTAAAGTTGTGCATGCGCTATGAGCGCACATACGGGTACTTCTCAGGCATGCCGGGTAATCTGTGACGTTTCGCTCTCTCAAAAGTTGGGCCATTTTATCATCATGCGCTAATGAGCAACTCTCATAGGAATTAATGAGGCCCTGCCTCCCACGCTGTATCCAGTTCTTATTATACATCCATGGGTTAGACAGCCATATGCCATCAATTTTTACACACATTCACAGTAAATATGTATTCAGTATGATAACTGTCTAACAGAAGTTATATCCATTTCTCACTTATTCTGACAATGTACTTAACCCCAAATAAAAGAACCCCATAAAAAGAGTTGTTAAATAATAGTGAAGTCACGTTGTAATAACAATAACTCATCTCTCTCTCGTTTTATTTTTGAGCTTTGCTAAAAGCCACTGTGTCATGTGTCCACCTTGGGTTGCCGTCCGGAGTTGTCCAATATGGCGGACCATCTCGCACATGCGCACTGCAGATCGGGCAGAGCTGCAGATCGGGTAGTGACAATGCTACCCCGAGCAGATATGGTACCCCGAGCAGATATGGTACCGACACCGGCCCATCCGGCGACGCGCTGACAGCTCTGGGAGGAAAAAAAAAAATGTTGACCATTGGTGCTCATCCTAATTTTTGGCCTTGATGTAACAACATTCATAATTAAGTAAATATAACACCCTTTTCATCCCGGTTACACTTTTCATACGATGGGCGCTGTAGGTGATGAAAATGGGGGATGTTGGCTTATCTGGCACCCGCAGCTCACAGCCAAAGTGCGAGTGAGTGTGGGAGCGAGCGAGGGAGAAAGGGAGGGCGCTGTTGTTATTAGCATCTGGTGCTAGCTGCTCTAACGGAAGAAGAAGATGTTTCTACAATGATGTGGAGGGAGAGTCATCTCCAGTCAGACTGAGGCTGATAACTTCAGCTCAGTGAGGTAAAGGACTCTCTCAGTGTGTAGATAGTTCACTTTAGTCTAAGTTATCTCAGTGGGTCTCAAATGTTTTGATCACAATTTATGTAAACACATATTTCCAAGGCACTCCTTTATAACTATTGGGATAAAACAAGTTTGAAATCATTCCAATGTATAGTATAGGACAGTAAACCAGACATATCGTTTTAAACTGGAGAGATAAAAAAATATGCATAAATAAAATAGTAAAATAAGATATGAATGAACAACAAAAATAAAATAAGTTACATGTATTTGTTATTGGCTATGGTAGGTTACTGGTTATGTTCACATACTTATTTGATTATTAAAATGTAAACCGATCTTTTTCATATGGATGTTTAGAGTTGTACCCCCTAGATCTAGTCTCTAGTAATTCTGCTTAAAGTGCACCAGATTGAAGCATTTTACTTCAAAATGTTCAAACATTTCTTCCCGGTATGCCTGAGAAGGCAGATATGCTTGTTTTTCTCAACAAGAACTGTTTTTAAATGGGGGGGGGTTTCCTTTAAAAGTTGCACTGTTGTAGCTTCAGTGGTTCTCAGGTTACAGTTACATAGCAGTGAATATAAACAGACTGATTAATGTGAATATTACTGTAAACTAACCTGTGTAAAAGTTTCTCGAATACATTTAATTTTCTTGGTGGAAGAAGCAATTTATAATTTTTGTACCCTGTCCCTCAAAGAATCGGAATTGAGAACCGTTAAGAACCGGAATCGAAAAGTAGAATCGGAATCGGAATCAGAATCGTGGAAATTCAAACGATACCCAACCCTATACATGAGTGTTAACTTTACCCATGGATGCACAATAAGAACGGATTATATGATTATATGAATACTTTTGTGACGTTTCGCTCTCTCAAAAGTTGGGCCATTTTGTCTTCATGCGCCAATGAGCAACTCTCATAGGAATTAGCTAGGACCCGCCTCCCACGCTGTATCCAGTTCTTATTATACATCCATGGTATGAACCGAAGATGTTTTGCTCTGGCCCCGGAAGTCTGCAGAGAGTTATCCCTCTTTTCCTCGACTACGATCTGGGAGCTGCCACGACAACGTACAATGTTCCCCCTTTCTACGCACGGACGATAATGCATTCAAATAATTAGCGTGCAGGCCAAGGCTGGCTCTCCAAAGCAGATATTAACGACGCTCTAAAATCCCAGTGGAACCCCTTCAGCCTCGGACGGGAGTCAAAGTATAATGGGTAAATAACAATAATAGTTAATCTCCCCAGTTCAATCACCCACTGCTCAGGGAGATCCTCTCATGCGAGGCCCCTTTATGCCATCTAGTGTTCAAATTCAAGTTTTCAACAAAGTCTATGCAATGCATTTGAGCTGTAACAATTTTGATTCAAATCAATTCACTTTTCTGCATTTCTCCGCTAAGTCAGCAACACACTTAGCCCATGGTTTTTGTAGCTAAAAGCAGATACAGAGACCATCCAACTAATACAAAATTCATCTTTTTCTGCATTTTCAGCTAAATTCAGCAACACATGTACACAGTTTGCAGCATTCACACACATTTTCAGTGGAAATGCATTTTCTAGTTAACATTGTAACACCGCTCAACCGGAAAGAAGAGAAAGAAGAAAGAAGAAGAGATTCCTTTAGGAGCACGGCGCTCCTCAATAAAAGAGGAACTATAAGCCCAGTCACATACCCGGAGTCCTAGGCATCACCCTGAGCTTCATAGCAATGAAACGTTCTCCTAACTGACAACTGCGTGCATCCACAATAACGTTAAGTCATATTACAGCAAACATCATCAACTGCGCCATCTTCTCCTGTCTCCTGGACGTGGCGTCCACCGCCTTACGACGAACGTGAATTTCCCTGACTTAAGGACGTGCACTGCACATCCTTTGTTTTGGGGGGGAAATCTCTGCAGGGTGAGTGAGTCGCAGGTCCCGGGCCCTCTCACTTACAGTAGCGACTCTTCCCTGCATGAGATCATCTGCCATAGCAGCACGCACAGATTTCCACCTATTGCCTTACACATTCATAATCATACCTCGTTTGGATCTACCACTAGCTCTCCCTTTATCACTCATTTTAGATGACATCGGGGGGGGGGGAAACAGTCTATAATCACTTGAGCATGTCATTGTAAGAAATGTTATTCTCCCCAAACATTGGGGGCAGTCCTTGAATATATGCAGCTACCTCAGCGACAGCAACAACTCGGGCGCTGGCCCTCCTCCGCTACCTTATTCTAAAGCTCAGTGTTGGCTATCAAGATCTATCAAGCCTTACGGCCCGTCGAAAACACTTGCCGGTGGGCGTGTCTGAAGCTCGACCAACAACCAATCACATGAATCTCCCGCCCCTGACACACAAGCAGCGGTTTGATTGGCTAGAGCTTGTACTGGCATATGATTTGATTGGCTGACGCTTCCACCGAAAGCTTCAGAAGCTTCAAAAGTTGAACATTGCTCAACTTTTGCAGCCTGAAACGCCAGGAAAGCTCCGCTCTGCTTCCCACAATGCAGTTCGGCGAAAAGTGATATCACCCCATTCAAAGTGAATGGGTAGAAGTATATGGCGCTGGGTAGAAGCGTTGGCAGAAGCTTCCAACGCCGCTGTGTAGATGGGCCGTTACCCTGGTAAGATACTCATATAACTGGTGGTAGTGTTCAATCACCATATTCAAATCCCACTAAAACCTCACCCATTCAAATAAGCTACTCACTATAGTGCTCCCCATCATGTGTTTCATTTGTGTCCACTTCGATTGTCCCCTCTATGATTTTCTGCTTGTCATGCTCTGTTTCCTCTTAGCATTTCTAACAAACTGTACGGTGTCCTCGGGTGTCTAAAGGCGCCTAAATTAAAAATGTATTATTATTATTGAAGTCACGTCATCATCTATCTGTGACCCATTTCCGCTAATTACATATCATGGTGCGACCCAAGAAGAGTCTGTGTCTCAGGCTTGCTGATAAGCCAGGATATGATATCCATGCATCACTGTACTCAAGCTAACAGCTCATGTGCATTACGCTGCCTACACCTCCTTCATTCGCCCGGGCATCAGCTCCGTGCTGGCAATCCAAAGATCTTTCAACCTTAAACTCTGGTAATTATGCATATAACGTTGGGTTACGTATTGTAACCCTTGTTATATTAGCACAGGCGGAGCCCTCTACTGGACTCTATGGGTACTACCTTACCCTGCGAGCATTCTCCCACTGAGACTTCTATAGACGTAGCCGGCCTTGGGCGGGCCTACCTGAATGCGCGCGCATCACACCGTATAAAAGGAGGCCTCGCCTCCTGACTATTATCCTACACCTCTCTTCAGCGAGCGGAATAGGACAGACAGTGCCCTGAGCCTGTGCTAATATAACAAGGGTTACAATACGTAACCCAACGTTATATCTCTCACAGGCTCCGCCCTCTACTGGACTCTATGGGTACAGTGGGTGGAGCCGCGATGTATACGCGCACTGTCGTCCAACAACAACATTCCACCCTACTGCCCCTGACTGGCTTTTATGGTCAGCAGCTGCTGCCCCACATTCTCCTTTAACCAGGGTATAACCGAGGAGAAATCTGGGCTGTGGCTGACAGAGCACACCCTGCTGCGCTTACGTCGCAGAAAGTGTGCTCAAAAAACAGTGCCGGGGGACCCCCCGCCCACAGACGGATGGAGAGAGCCCCCTCGGCCCCGAATGGGCTTACTACACGCCTGCCTCCCTGAATCCCTAAGGATAACCGGGAGAGCGCCAGAGCCCCTGCCCCACACTCAAACACTGACCCCGTGCAGAGTGTGTGGACTAAAGTGTGGAGGGCTACCCTCCTCCTGCCGAGAGGCAGGAGGAGGGCAGCCCTCCAGCCCTGTAAGGGCCCAGCGCGCCCCTCGCCCATCCCGGGACCCTCAGAGGTTCCGAGAACAGCGAAGGCGCATTACGTCCGGGGAGGGGGTCAGATGCCAACTGACCCACAACCCCCCTCCCCCTACCAGTCCTGTGTTGCCCCCCGCAAGCACAGACGACCAAGACGCCGCTGTGCATATATCCTCCACACTCACACCGTTGAATAAGGCTGTCGACGCAGCCACAGCCCGTGTGGAGTGTGCATGAACCCCCGTAGGGGCAGGCTCTCCCTGCATGTCCGTATATGTGCAATGCACTCGCAGAGCCAGCCTGCCAGGTGTTTCTTGGACAGAGCTTTCCCGATCACCCCGCCCCCGAAGCACACGAACAGTTGTTCGGTGCGTCTAAGGGCAGCCGTGCGCTCCACATAACATGCTAGCGCACGCACCGGGCAGAGGAGGTGCAGTTTAGCTTCCCTGTCCCCACCATGGGGGGGAAGACTAAAACCCCCTAACTGAATAGCCCTTGACCTGAACGCACTCCTTAGGCTCTTGGGCACAAAGGAGGGGTTCGGTGTGAGTGTCGCGCCGCTCCGGTCACCCCGAATCCGTAAACAGCTCGGGTGCACTGACAGAGCAGTTAACTCGGACACTCTTTTGGCTGACGTTAAGGCAAGAAGCAAAGCTGTTTTCCACGACAATGCTTTCAGAGAGGAGAGCTCCAGAGGCTCAAACGGCCCCGAGGCCAGAGCCTCGAGCACTAGGTGCAGGTCCCACTGTGGGGTGGAGGCGTGCACTACTGGGCGCAGCCTCCTGACCCCCTGTAAAAACCGCGACATCAGTGGTTGACTAAAGGCTGACCTGCCGCCAAATCCCTCATGGCAGGACGAGATGGCTGCTGCATACACTTTCACTGTTGAATGCGCAAGCCCTCTGTCCACCAATAACTGTAAGAAGGATAAAATAGAGCCTAATGGCGCATTTCCACTGCAGCGGGTAGCCCCGTTTAAGCGTCCTTAACCGTCCACAAGCGGCCAGGCCAGTTTTTGGTGGCCTTTCCATATAGCCTTGTACCGGCTAGCGGGTACTTTTTCCCTCTTTTTCCGGCCCCATAAAATCGTGGTTCTATCAGACCAGGGCCAGGGCTGAACTAGTGACGTCAACACTCTTGACTGCTGATTGGTCGGAGAGAATCGTCACAAGATCGCGCGCGAGTTCATCCCTAGCGTCGCATATATATTTAGAAGCAAGCTTGCAGCATTTTTATAAACAGCATTTTGTAAACGGATGAGCTACAAAAATGGCTACGTCTAATAAGAAAAGCACACCGTGGTCGACCGAGGAGGTGACGACGTTCCTACATCTCATTGGGGATGATCAAATCCAGCATGAGCTCGACGGAACAACTCGAAATGTGAACAAAAACAAAGCCGATTGCCCCGCCTACACTGCGTTGCTACCCCAGGTCCTAAACTGTAATGGAAATGCGCCACGGCCTCGGACGGCCAGCGAGGCAGCCCGAGGCCTGAACGAGGACGCTTAGGGACGCTTAAACGGGGCTACCCCGCTGCAGTGGAAATGCGCCATAACTCACAAGATAGGGGCTCTATTCTCCGCTCCTCACACCATCGCTGGAATCCTAGCCACTTTGGCCTGTAACAGGCTGTGGTGGATCCAGCTCTAGCTGCCTGGATAGACTGAATAACACTGTCAGACAATCCACCCTGTCTTAGCCTGTCCCTCTCAGGAGCCAAGCCTGGAGAGGACGGCCGAGAGTGGGTAACGCCCCGATTGCACCTGCCTCTTGAGACATCGCCCTCCAGAACTGGGGAACCGCCCAGGGCTGGCCCACCTTCATCTGTGTCAGCTCTGAGTACCACGGCGCCCCAACGCGGTCCGGAGCCACTAGGATGACTGACAGACGTTCTCGCCTCACTCTCCTCAGGAGAGGGAGAATGAGACGCAGCGGTGGAGAGGCGTATAGCAGCTTCCTTGGCCATGGCTCGTGTGCAAATGCGTCCACCCCCAAGGGTGGGTCGTCTCTCCGAGCCACGGAGAACCACAGGGCACAGTGGCTGTTTCGCCGGCTGGCGAACAGATCCACTTCCACTCTCCCGAACTGGGCCCAGATCTGCTTCACCACCTTCGAGTGAAGCACCCACTCGCCTGGCAGGGGGCTGCCCCTCGACATGAGGTCGGCCCCTCTGTTCTCCAGTCCCGGGATATGGAGGGCTCTCAGAGATAACACCACCTCTGAAGCCCATAACCACAGTTCCTCCACTGTGGTCAACAAGGCGGCAGATCGAACTCCGCCCTGCTTGTTGATATAAGCCACTGTGGTGCTGTTGTCGCTCCTGACCATTACATGTCTCCCCTGAATTAGGGGCCTGAAATGCTGGAGAACTAACACTACCGCCCGTAGCTCTAGGAGGTTGCTGTGTCGAGACTCTGTTAGAGCCCAGCGCCCACCTATAGCCCTCTTCAGGCAGGTCCCTCCCCATCCTGTTCTGGATGCATCCGTCAACACTGTGATGTAGGAGGTCACCCGTCCCAGTGGAGACCCCCTCCGGAGGTGATCCGGGGACCCCCAAAACCGGAGGTTGCCCTCCACTGAGGGGGGGATGGTCACCAGCCGCCGCCTGTGCCTCTTGGGATCCAAGCGCAGGCTGGAGAACCACATCTGCAGGCGGCGCATATGTAGTAACCCTAACGGGACCACCATGTGAGCAGCCGCCATGAGACCCAGTGTCTGCATGACAGTAAAAGCTGTCACTGTTGCCCCCTGTCGCAGCCTGCGCACCCCCTGAAGAAGGGATGCACGTCTGCTCTCTGACAGGGTGGCGCGCGACGCGCCTGCATCGAGCACCACACCCAAATACAATGCCTGTTGGTGAGGTATGGGGGTGCTCTTGAAGCGCTGTGGCCACACATTTGCTGAATGTGCGTGGGGATAGGGAATAGCCGAACGGCAGCCTGTACTCGTAGGCTATTCCCTGGAAGGCAAAACGCAGATAGGCTACTTTCTGTGTTCTGGAGCAATTTCTACATGAAAGTACGCGTCTTTCAGGTCGATGGTGATGAACCAATCGCCTGGCTGCACAAGCCCCAGTAACTGTTTCACAGTTAACATGCAGAATTTCCTGCGGGAAATGTGGCGATTCAGGCCGCGGAGATCTAGAATAGGTCTGAATTCCCCTGTCTTCTTGAGAACCAGGAAGTACATGGAATAAAGACCCTCTTCCATGCGCTGAGGGTGCACAACAGACACAGCCTGTTTCTGCCCCAGAGCCTGAATCTCTGCTGAGAGGAAACCCATCTCCTCCTGAGAGAATAGATTCACCTCTCGCATGCCCATAAAAGGGGGTGGGACGCTGCAAAACTGGAGTGAATAGCCCCGTCTCAGCGTCCTGTCCATCCACTTTGATAGTACATAGCTGAGTTTCCATTCCCCATAACACTGTGTTAAAGGGCATGCCCTCAGCTGTGGGGCCGCAGCTATAAAGCTGTGGTACTCTCTGGCGACCCGTCCCGCCGCAAAACTCCCCGTGAAGGGAAGATTCGCCCATGGAGGGTCGACACAGAAAGGGCCGATTATTTACTGAGGACCCTGAACGCACCGCCGCACGCTCATGTGTGAGCGCGCGCTCCCTTATAATGCCGTTCTCACCTTTACGGTGGACATCGTTAATCGGAGTCCTTATAGGAGTAGTGCGTTCTACTAAGGCCTCTGAACGCACCGCCACGCGCTCTTCTGTGAGTGCGGGCGCTGCCATAATGCAACTCTTACCACTCTGGTAAATTGCATTAATTGGAGTCTTACCCCCAAAACACACCAGGAGCGTCTGCGTCGTGTTACGGCCGCGCCGCGGTGGTCGTAAGGATCGCGGCCACTCTAGTCAATGGGTGCTATTACACCACACGCGCCGTGTTACGGCTCAGACGCGTCCCAGAAGCGGCTCGGAGCAGCGCTTCTCTAAAATTAGGATGAATCCTATTTTTGCCACGGCGCAGTCGTAAGGTAAAGTCGGGCAGGTAGCCCCCCCCTCGCAGGAAGTGGAAAGGTGAGCATCCGGGCCAGGCCCATCCCCCACATATACTAATTTAGCTTTGGCAAAAATAGGATTCATCCTAATTTTAGAGAAGCGCTGCGCCGAGCCGCTTCTGGGACGCGTCTGAGCCGTAACACGGCGCGTGTGGTGTAATAGCACCCATTGACTAGAGTGGCCGCGATCCTTACGACCGCCGCGGCGCGGCCGTAACACGACGCAGACGCTCCTGGTGTGTTTTGGGGGTTAGTGGAGCAATACGCCGGCCATAATGCCTCTGTACACGTATAGCACTATGATAGCTTGCGTTTTATCACTCTCATCTGCGCACTCCCACTAGCCTCCTCGAGCTACGGCTGGGGCGGCGAGTGGGGAATCTGTACAGACATCATGTGTAAGTGTAGCATTGTGGAAACAAAGGACACTTAGACTTGGATACAGATCAACCTTTTCTTTATTTTTAAAGTTTTCATGGGAATCTGTGCATCAAATAGGGAGGAGGCGGGATTCACCCTTGCGTCCCGGGCGAAGAGTTTTTCTCCCCCCGCCAGTCAGCTCCGGGCAGACGGCGCACCCCACCCGGCCGCTCTCTGCTGCTGAGGAGCATGCCGAGGTCGGGCAGCCCGTCCCCGTGGCTGCCGATATGCAGGTACCACGGGATGGGCCGTAGAGGTGGAGGGCGCCGCAGCCACGGGACCCCCGTGTCAGCGCCTCTCCCTCCGCTTCATTGTCGCGCTGCGCTCCCTCGCCTGCATGGAAATGCATGGAGGAGCGCGTAGTGGGGCCGGAGGAGGGGCCAGCGGTAGCATTCGGCTAAGCTGGACCCTTTCCTCCTCCAGGCGGCTGAAGCGCTGGGTGACCGAGGAGATCGACTCAAAGAGCCCCTCCGTGGACACTGGGGCTCCGAGGAGATCTTCTCGGTCTTTCTTAGATAGGGCAGTGAGTCCCAACCACACGTGACGAGACGCCATGGTGGCCAAGGAAATCACCCGCCCTGCTGCAGCGGCCACTCCATGAATCAGATTGTTCATCTGACCTATAGCGCGGTCCGGATAATCGCTCCCGTCTTGAGACAGGAGGGCGGGGGCGACTGCCTGAGGGGCATGGGCGGTGCCAGGATTTTTTTGCTGCAGTAGCAGCTACATGACATCACGGTGTTGCTAGTTCATTTTAAAAATAAACAAACAATACCAGTGGGCCAAGCACGAGCCTGTTCATATTGTAGCGTTCACCGCTATTCAAAAGCACAGATCATGAGCCTTCAATGTCGAAAACGTTCTCTTTATTTTCTGGTATTGACGGCCACAGCCACGCCTTATGCTGCGTTCTGACCGGACGCGATGCGATGTTTGGGGGCGGCGCGATTACATGTAAAGTCAATGCAGAGACGCGGACAGACGCGAATTCACTCCGACGGCGAGCATGAAGCGGTGGACGCGGCGTGATTGAGGCGATTGAACGGTGCTGCGTCAAACGCGAGAGTTCAATTTGTTCAACTCGAGCGTCAAATTCACGTGACGCGTTCTCGCGGAAGCCAATCAGCGGTGAGGATCTCAGCCTGCCTTTACTGGCGTTCAACCAGAAAACATCAGCCATTAGCTGTTAGCACACAGAGATCACAGCTCCTCATATCTGTTCAGAAACTGTACAAAAATTAAACAAGAACAAACCACAGACTGTCTGTGTCATGGCGAATACAGTCGCTGGTTTATTTATGTCTGTAGGCCGTTGTTATGAGTGTGGAGTGAGCATATACAACGTTAGCTTAGCCTGGTCGACCCAATCTCCATTCAGAAAACAAGCATTTAAAAAGGTTTTTCGCCTGCCATCTTGTGCAGACTTGTCAAGCATTAATTAATGGTTTTTACTAACCGGTATCAGTATGTTGTTACGTCGGCATCATTTAGAAACGTGTATTACAATTTAATCACGGTAAAATATGTTCATTTTGTTGTAGTTAGCTCCCGAGCCAGCGCGTCTTGTTTGAATGATGCCAGTAAACACAGCTGGCAGCCGCGGTGAAACTCGAGCGATTAGAGCGAAGCGATTATTCGCATCGCGTCCGGTGTGAACGTAGCATTACAGAACCAATCAATAGTATAACACTCATTATGACTTTTCCCCACACTCGAAGACAACTCCTACCGTCTCGTACTCCCTCCACAAACACACCGAAAACGCACACACACACACCTGGAAGGGGCGGTCTCTCCCTAACTCCCACAAACAACATTGCCTAAATAACTTTACAAATGTACTAAACTGTGCACATCTGATAACTGGCATAACTATTAACTTGAACACGCTACAATATTATCATTAATATTTACATTAAAACATTCCTTTGACACTTATAACATTACTTTGCAAGGTAAGCATAACCAAAATAAGTTTGTAAAAGCAGAATTTGAACACTGTTTCTGTGCTCCTACAATATTTTTGTATAATACCATTACACCCTAAGTGTACAAGTACACAATAGCGATCGTTCACTGTTTCAACTGGCATGCTGTGGCATTTAACCTCATCACCACACCGCAAACAGACAGATGCACACACACACGCACACACACACACACACACACACACACACACACACACACACACACACACACACACGGATAACAGGGTTGTCCGGCTGGAACGGCTCCGTTGGAGATCGCGGTTGTTTACGCTGACTTGTGAGAAATCTTTCCATTTTTGATCTGTGTTCACATACTGAGAATTATAACAACATTAGCCAAGTAACAGTTTGCGCTTTAACTTACAACGACCCCTGATAGATCTCGCGAGAATGTGTATAAATTAGGGCTGTCAGTCGATTAAAATATTTAATCACGATTAATCGCATGATTGTCCATAGTTAATCGCGATTAATCGCAAATGAATCGCACATTTTTGATCTGTTCTAAATGTACCTTAGAGGAATATTTTTCAAGTTTTTAATACTCTTATCAACATATGAGTGGACAAATATGCTTTATGCTAATGTTTATTATCATTTGAACAATGACAAATATTCTGATGAATATTAAACACAACAACCTCTGAACATTACAAATATTCGCCTCAATTCAACCTGGAACCTCTCTCATACAATAATACAATACAAATGGTGTGTGTGTGTGTGTATGCGCGTGCGTGCGTGTGTGTGTGTGTATGTGTGATGGATCGTTTGAAGCTATGTGCAACTCAAGGCATATGCTCGAACGGGAGCTGCCTGGACGCTGCAATCATGTTGCGCACTATCCGTGCTGAGTGTGCTGACTTTTCGTACAATGTCCCACTGTCTGGCTTCCTGCATAAAGTCAAGTGCTCTGCGCAGTTGTGGCGAAATGTCGCTCCTCTGTTTTCATTTAAACAGCTCCATATCCGTTAGTGCCGCTAGCTAGCACCAGATGCTAACAACAACCAATGCACGTAAGGTCTCTCTCTCTCGCTCGCATTCGGGGCCACACATACACACACCCTCCCGGTCCTCCAGATGGCCAGTCGGTGCCTGCCGGTGAGCGTGGAAGTGTGGTTTGCCACAAGCGGGCGGCAGGAGCGGGGCTGTCAGCATCAGCTTGTAGATGGTATTTTAAACTCGATGCGCTCTGAAACTACGGGGCGGCCGAGGAAAAAAAATACACATGCGTTAATCGCGTTAAAATAATTAGTGGCGTTAATTTTTTTTTGCGTTAACGCGTTATTAACGCGTTAACTTGACAGCCCTAGTATAAATATATATAGATACATTTTCATAACAAAACAATGGGGTTGCTAAGCCGTTGCTAGGCCAATTGTTGGAGTTACTATAGCAACTACAAGCTACCCCCTGGCGCCGCCCCTGCTGAGGGGTGATCAGGGAGACGCCCAACACGCCGATATTATTCGCTGCAGCCGCCATCTGCGTACCGAGCTTGAACATCTTGTCCAGATATTCCAGTGTGTCTCGGTCCCGGGGCAGCGGGGGCAGGGGTCGCTTACCCTCCGCCCAACCAGCCGCCCATGGAAGCAGATGGGCCGCCAGGCTCTCATCAAGGGGGGGCACACCCGAACATGCTGTGTCCGAGCGGCCCTCCACCTTGATGATGCCTACCATAGCGGCTACTGGGGCCTTCGTTTTAAATGGCTGCTGCCATGTCGCCTCCACACACCGCCATATATCAGGCAGCTGGGGCGAAACGAAGGTCGGCTGCGCTGGATGCACCGGGCCGTAAAACCCCTGTCTCAGGCGGCTTACAGGTATGGAGTCAGATTTGGGTCAATATTCTAGCGCGCAAAACAAGCTACTCACGAGCGGGAAATGTGCTTTTACACGCGCATGAAATGACCCTCGCGCGCAGATTAAACCCCCGCGAGCGGCTATGCGCTCGATCGCGAGAGAGACAGCCCTCTTGCTCGCTCGCGGGAGTGTCAGCCTCACTCGCTCGAGGAGTCTGTCTACGCGCGCATGAAAAGTTTCTGGCACTTTGGGGCGGAGCCACTGGACTTTGATTGACAGCTACAAGGAAGCCCAGAGTTGCCAGGTTTGATAAATGCCTGAACTATCAAGAGCCGAGTAATGACAGCTGCAAGATCAGTTGGACGAGATTGAATGGTAAAGTTGTCCATAAAAAACTATTACATTCGTAAAGTGTACAGCTAATATATATATATATATATATATATATATATATATATATATAAATTAATTTTATATAAAACAATATATTTTTGAGTGGGCTGTATCTGTCGAAAACTGCTAGCTACTGTCTGCTGTATGCAGGGGCGTAGCTGGGGGGGGGAGGTTAGGATGATTCCAAGGGCCCAGCACTGGGGGGGGGGGGGCCCCCAGAGAACACTATTATTATCTTTTTATTAATATGGTTTTATTATTATCCTAAAGTAAGTTAATGTAGATGACTCAAAAGTATAATTGCCTGTATTAAAAAAAACGTCACAAAAGAAACAAACAGGTGCTTGTTACTCTGTTTCAATCGAATTAATAATACGCAATGAAAGAACTTGTGCTGATTATAGACACTTAATAGCGAGTTTTTAAGTTTCCAAAGATTGTGACCCCTCCCGCATTTCGCTCACAATGGTTTGATCAACTGCCTCCCACCCACAGCAGTCCTGATGCAGGTAGGCTGAGTGTAAATCACCGCGACCAGTCTGTCATTGGTGGCAGACCTTTTCAGTAAGTTGTTCAAACAAAGAATATGTTAGACATGTCTTTACTTCTACCACTCAATACAATAAAACACATTTATAATCATCACCTTCTCTTCATTTTCGCTGCATTGAATTACAGGTCACTCTTTATGTTAGCTAGCGGTTAGCTGACGTTTGCTAGCTAGCTAGTAACATCAACCAGTGTGTGTGTTTGACTAGCTAGCTACCTGGTAGATCGATGCCCATTAGAGTTTGAGTTTATTAGGATCCCCATTAGCTGTTGCATGACAACAACTAGTCTTCCTGGGGTCCACACAAAACATAAAACATTACATTCGACAAGACTTTTACAGAACAGAAAATAAAAAACTGATTTCCGAAGTCCATTTTCCTTCAAGCATTGACTTTCATATTTTCCATCATATACCACTTATTTTCTGATTTCATTTCATTGGAAAGAAAATAATGATAATGGTAATAAAATAAGAATAAAGTACTTATATCTGTCTGCATTTACAGATGCCAGCCTTCAATTCTCTTAAGGTACAACTACCTGAAATGAAAATAAAAGAAGAATGAATTATAGAATGATAGAAGATAATATGATAGAAGCCCATCTCCTACTGTAACTAACCTGCACACTGTGTGTGTGTGTGTGTGTGTGTGTGTGTGTGTGTGTGTGTGTGTGTGTGTGTGTGTGTGTGTGTGTGTGTGTGTGTGTGTGTGTAGCCAGCCAACCAGGTAGAACATGGCAGAAAAAAGAAAAAATCATGTATTCAACCCAGTTCAGTGTATTCATACGTGTATTGCTCTCCTGTGTAGAATGATGTGGTGGTGACAGTGCAGACTCAGGGAGGAGGCAGAGAAGGAGAGAAAGAGACACAAGAGTTACAGGTAATGGAAATATCAGTCAGCTTAAAGTGTAGGATAACATAACAAATTAAGACACAAATACTTGGATAATATATTCCCCCCTCTCTCCCTTTCTTTACAGAGTAGCATAAAGATTGTGTATTCAAACCAGTTCAGTGTACTCATAAGTGTATTGCTCTCCTTAATGTAGAATGATGTGGTGACTGTGCAGACTCAGGGAGGAGGCAGAGGAAGTGAGAAAGAGACCCAAGAGTTACAGGTAATGGGATATCAGACAGCTTAAAGTGTAGGATAACATCCCTAGTCAAAAAATGCTATAGAAATCTCTATACGTTTTTGGAACCCTATAGGAATCTTTTAGGATCCCATAGGATTTTTAGACAGTTCTGTGCTCTATATTGCAGGAAATTGCACGTACAGGTGTTCATTAAATTAAAAAAATTCTGCCATGGAGGTGGTCGTGCCTGAACCACTCCAAACCACCCCTTGCCTGCCAGTTACTAATCTTGCACCCCCACTTTCAACTATAACTAGGCGGCACAGCAGCGCACCAGCAGCTTGCAGCTTGAAAAGACTGACAGGAAAATGTCCTCTACAGCTCATGAATCAGGAGCTCAGAAACGAAAGAAAAAACGTCAGCAAGAGGAAAATAATAAAAGAGGTCGACAGCTAGTCACCAAGTATTTTCACAAGAAAGGTATTTATTCACAGAACTTGTTTTGAAGCCCATAACAGCTTGGCCAACATTTTGTGGCTGACGTTAGCTACCTGTTGCTATCAAAAATTAGATGAGTGTCGATGAGCCCAGTGAATTTGTATCCAGCAGCTATGCCCTTTTGCTATGGCTAGCTAACCTAACCTGTATAATGTTACATGCTAATCACATCTGCTCTAATGCACAGATGCGGCTTCAGGATCAGTACCCCTTCCCTCAGGCCAGCTCCCAGTTGAAGGAGAGGGAGGTAAAGCAGCAGGGCTTGGGGTTAACAAACAGATTTTAAATATGCTTACCATGCATTGAATACAACTTTAGGTAATATTCACATTTAGTTACTCTAGTTCTTCCAGTAATTGCAATACCATTGACCACTGGCACATTAAATTGAGGTTGTTACAGTAGCTATAGCTAGATTTGAGCAATTGGAAAATATCTATTCTATACAAATGATTATTATTATTATAACAATTAAGAGATAGCTCGAGCTGTACTGTGTTATTACTATTATAGGGCATTTTATAAATTATGTACACTATGGATACTCTAGAGCCAGGGCCCTCGAGCAAGGCAGCCAACGAGGAGAGCAGAGGTGAAGAGGCAGAAGTACCAGTACAAGAAGAGGTCGAGGACCATGAAAGCAGCACAGATGAGGAGGAAGCAGCTATGGACAGTCAATGTCAGGGACAAAGTGAGGCTCCGACACAGGATGCCACAGATACTGAGCCACCTGTAGTGGTGTCTGAGGTAGAAGATCTGCTATCACTTGACCCAGGGTTGTTCCCAGCTAGGATGAGTGACAAGGACAGGGCAACTATTAGGCGCATTCACACTGCGGTACTTTTCCCACAAAGGTTCATGTGAACTTAGTTCCCGATCTGCTTTAAATATAGCACCTTCTGCCATATCGTCACCCTTTGCAGTGATTGACTTGAACACTGAGAATGTTTTTATGAACTTCAGACATTTTCATATACAAATGTGATCATACACCAACACACATTTTAGAGATATACATTTTTCACACACAACCATTTACTAAATTAAACCATATCCCATCATAATATGAGCAAATAAGAAGGCACAGCAATACATATATTGTGTGTGTGTGGGTGGGGGGGGGGGGGGGGGGGGGGGGGGGGGTGTTAAGATCCAGGTCCAATGGGGGCAGAGGGGAGAGGTGGGAGAGTTCAGCATCCTACAGGAAATGTCATTTGTATGTAATATTATTTATTCATATGGAATTATATAACTGGAGTTTGTTCTCCTTTAATTTTACTTGATTAATTAAAAAAACACAAACACAAACATAAAAAAGGGGTCATTCAGGAATACAATTATTATATTATAAATAATAATAAAATAATAAATTATATTATAATATTGAATTAAATATTTTTTTGTATAGTATTATTTCATTTAGAAAGGCAATACAAATACAATAGAATAAAAATACAATACAAAACTTGGGACAGAGCTAAGTAACTGATCAGTTAGTCACAACACAAAATAACAGGAGAATGAGAATTAATGACCTTTTACTGTAAAGTTCGATGACGCACGGCGCATTTGATCTCGCTCATTTTTAGAGAGGTCTGTGTGAAATTCACCTTCAGACATGTATTCTCTCAAATTGTTGTAAAACACTAAAGTCTTCATTCTGTCAGATGCAATGCAAATCACCGTTTGTCACATGTAAAAACTCTGCAAATCACCGTTTGTCACATGTAAAAACTCGCGAATGCGCAATGCATATTTTGTCACATGTAAAAACTTGCGAATGGTTCAGACGGTCTAGATGTCAATTTTGTCCTACTTGGGTTGCCGTCCGGCGTTGTCCAATATGGCGGACCATCTCGCACATGCGCACAGCAGATCGGGCAGAGCTGCAGATCGGGTAGTGACAACAACACGTGTCAGCAGATGTGTTCGGGTGTATTTCCGTCGCATCCGTCGTCCGTCATATTCGTCATATTTTACGGCAACTCAAGAGGGCCGTCAAATTCCGAACATTTAAACATAGCCGACACTTCATTCTTTACTTTGTCCGTTATTATATGTAGAAGATTATACTTTTACTCCGTCATGTTGTTTCCATAGCAACAACTTCAAATAGGCATAGCCTACACTTCATTCTTTACTTTGTCCGTTATTATATGTAGAAGATATTAATTTTTTCTCCGTCATGTTGTTTCCATAGCAACAACTTCAAACAATAACAACTAACCGCTAGCCGCAAAGCTAGCATCACAGCCACTGCTCCGTTTTCGGAGACTTTGCACACGTTTTTCACAAACATTTTCACAGGCTAGGAGTACTTCCATTCGCTTCGTCTTGATCTGTAGATGTGATTTGATGTGTCGTGTGTCCCCCAACTCCTCTCCAAAGTTCAGATATTTAATAAAATACTCAGGGGAGTTTCCTGAATGTTCATGCCAAAAGCCAAGCACTAGGCCCTGGGTAAATTAAGAGGCTGATCTCGGGCACTTTTGTCCACTTTCCCTCGTGGTAGAAACTCAAGCCAGACATCCCTGGAATCGTCTCAGAGAGTAGATGATCAGTGGGGCCTTGTTTTTACTGAATGATGTGTTTTTTTATGGGGAATTCAAATATGAGCTTATTTTTAGGATTTTCGGAGACTATGCACACGTTTTTTTCACAATCATTTTCACTCTAGGAGTATGGGAGTACTTCCATTCGCTTCGTCTTGATCTGTAGATGTGATTTGATGTGTCGTGTGTCTCCCAACTCCTCTCCAAAGTTCAGATACTATATAAAAATATTAAAAGGTAAATAAAACATTAAACATAATGACAAAATAACAACCTGAAAGATATGTAGGCCTATTCTATCTACACATTTCGTAATTATCTAATCTAGTGGCCTTATAAAAGTGTTGGCTAAAGTAACGCAGAATATATATATTTTTAATTGTAAATAATTAGAAACATTATTTATGTGCACAAGTACATGGGACCCCACCATAGCACCCCACACATAACAAGCTGTCCCGAGTTCCTCCGGCTGCAGTTCCGCAGACGGCCGGTGTGTGGCAGCAGAGCGCTGGGAGCAGAGGGAAGTGAGTATATGACGGATATGACGGATGCGACGGAAATACCACCCGAACACATCTTTGTTACCCCGAACACATCTGGTACTGACACCGGCGCCGGGGCCCATACCGCTCACGGCGTGGTCAGGCCCCATACACAAAAAGCAGAAGGGGTGTGGATCCGCCCCCGCGATCAGGTTTGGACATTTCGGGCAGGTCCTGTGGTCAAGAACTGACTCCATTACTCTCTATTTTTCGTCTTTTTAAGCTCCGTGAAAACACTTCCGCTGCTGAAGAGAAAAGGATGATAGTCAGGAGGCGAGGCCTCCTTTTATACGGTGTGATGCGCGCACATTCAGGTAGGCCCGCCCAAGGCCGGCTACGTCTATATAATGGCGCATTTCCACTGCAATGGGGTAGCCCCGTTTAAGCGTCCCTAGCGTCCTCGCCATCAGGCCTCTGGCTGCCTCGCTGGCCGTCCGAGGCCGTGGCGCATTTCCATTACAGTTTAGGACCTGGGGTAGCAACGCAGTGTAGGCGGGGCGATCGGCTTTGTTTTTATTCACATTTCGAGTTGTTCCGTCGAGCTCCCGCTGGATTTGATCATCCCCAATGAGATGTAGGAACGTCGTCACCTCCTCGGTCGACCAAGGTGTGCTTTTCTTATTAGACGTAGCCATTTTTGTAGCTCATCCGTTTACAAAATGCTGTTTATAAAAAATGCTGCAAGCTTGCTTCTAAATATATATGCGACGCTAGGGATGAAACTCGCGCGCGATCTTGTGACGATTCTCTCTGACCAATCAGCAGTCGAGAGTGTTGACGTCACTAGTTCAGCCCTGGCCCTGGTCTGATAGAACCACGATTTTATGGGGCCGGAAAAAGAGGGAAAAAGTACCCGCTAGCCGGTAATAGGCTATATGGAAAGGCCACCAAAAACGGGCCTGGCCGCTTGAGGACGGTTTAAGGACGCTTAAACGGGGCTACCCCGCTGCAGTGGAAATGCGCCATAAGAATGCTCGCAGGGTAAGGTAGTACCCATAGAGTCCAGTAGAGGGCGGAGCCTGTGAGAGATATAACTGGTGGTGGTGTTAAATAACATATCAGCACCCATATCTTTTATCACGATCCTATCTGAATTAATTGTATCACTCAATCTAAGATCACAGGCATGTTTACTCTGCACGTCATGGTGTGTATTTCAAGTCACGGTCCCATGTCACCCATGCACATTCATGCATTCGACCAAGGGATCTCGGGCTATGCGAGCCAGGATATGATCGTCCATGCATTAGCAGGCTCGTGTGAGCCAGGATATGATCGTCCATTCATTAGCAGGCTTGTGTGAGCCAGGATATGATCGCTCCATGCATTGTCAGGCTTGTGTCAAGCCAGGATATCTTATCCATGTATTATCGTATGCCTCAACCATTGCATTCCATGCATTCATAAACCCCCATGACATTTCATATCTCAGTACCCATGCTAAACAACCCATGTGCATTCCATGCATTTTAAGCCTGTATGCTTATTTATATGTCACATTCTCATGCTAAAAACCATGTGTAATTCATGCATTCGACCGGAAGGGTCCGCGTCTCAGGCTCGTGTCAAGCCAGGATATGATTATCCATGCATCATCGTACGCCCCAACCATTGCATTCCACACATTCATAAATCCCCATGACATTTCATGTCTCAGTACCCATGCATCATCCATGCATCATCGTACGCCTCAGCCCATTCTCATGATTAAACTCCTGTGCATTTCATGCACTTATAAGTAGGGATGGGTACCGAGCCCTGGTATTAAACGGGCCCTGGGGCTGAATTATTAAAGACCGTGGTACCGTTAAGCTCTGACGTTATCGGTCTTTTTATCGGTACTGGAGACATTTGAAAAATATATGCCATATGTAGCCTATTATTGCTACACAAACATTATATTGCAGTTTTAGTGTCGCCAACTCCGTTTCTAATTTGCAAAAATACTGCAAAATGCGTCTATGATTATTTTTAGTATTTTAGATCTTTCCAATCCAGATGAAAGATCTCTCTCCCCTGTCTGTGTGCGAGGGGGCGTGGTAGTTTACACACACGCAGCTGCTACATGCCACACACACACACACACACACACACACACACACACACACACACACACACACACACACACACACACACACACACACACACACACACACACACACACACACACACACACACACCTCTCCATAAAA
This sequence comes from Gymnodraco acuticeps, assembly GCF_902827175.1. NCBI lineage: Eukaryota > Metazoa > Chordata > Actinopteri > Perciformes > Bathydraconidae > Gymnodraco > Gymnodraco acuticeps. The sequence continues at coordinate 2,468,633 of NW_022992344.1, read as the reverse complement.
CAGGGGAAAGTACCCAAAGACTTCAAAATTGCAAGAGTAACCCCCCTGCACAAAAAGGGCAGCAAATTGGACCCAGGCAACTACCGCCCTGTTTCTATACTTACCTCCATCTCGAAAGTCATGGAAAAAATAGTATATGAACAGGTCGAAAAGTACCTCTCGGAAAATAAACTAATCTATGAATTTCAATCTGGCTTTAGAACATCCCACTCCACTGACACATGCCTTCTTTATTTGAGCGACCACATCAAACAAGAGGTGGACGAGGGCAAGTACTGCGGCATGGTGATGCTGGACCTACAAAAGGCTTTCGACACTGTCAATCACCCCATTCTGATTGACAAGCTAAAAGCAATTGGTTTTGATAAACTATCGGTGAGCTGGATGCAATCCTACCTGGAGGGGAGAGAACAGATGGTGGAGGTAAACGGTACTCTGTCCCAGTGGCGGCGCCAGAGATTTCCTCTAGGGGGTGCTGTGGGGTAGCTTGACGTTTCATAGAGGGTGCTCAAACATTTAGGGTTTCCCATTAATGCAGCAGCGCTACAGTTGAATTGTCTACTGCAACACTCCCCACACACACACACACACACACACACACACACACACACACACACACACACACACACAGTGCACCCGCGACTGTTACAATGAAGGCTCGATAATCAGCTCACGGCATATAGGCAGGGGTAAAGTGCTATTTTTACAAGTGGAGAGCGGACCTCACCTCTAGGAGGGTCCTCACCTCCTCTAGGGGGGTCCGGGGGCATGCTCCCCCGGGAAGATTTGTTTTTAAATATTGAAGTTAAAAGCATCAATCTGGTGCACTTTGAGAGCAACATTAAGAGATCTATGGATACATCTCTCAATACCCATACGAAACAGAACCGTCAACAGATTTACTTTTTCTTTATAGATATTTTACAAATCACTCCCCTTTTAAAACAAACCGTTTGAGACCCACTGAGATAACTAGACTAAAGTTAACCATCCAAACACTGAGAGAGTCCTTTACTTCACCTGAGCTGAGGTTACCTGAGACTCTCCGTCTGACAGGAGAGAGTTCTCCCTCCACCTTGTTGTTGAAAAAGCTCCTTATATCCGTTAGCTTGGCTAGCTAGCACCAGATGCTAACCACTGTCACTACCCGATCTGCAGCTCTGCCCGATCTGCAGTGCGCATGTGCGAGATGGTCCACCATATTGGACAACTCCGGACGGCAACCCAAGATGGACACTTGACACAGTGGCTTTTAGCAAAACTCAAAAATAAAACGAGAGAGAGATGAGTTATTGTTATTACAACGTGACTTCACTATTATTTAACAACTCTTTTTATGGGGTTCTTTTATTTGGGGTTAAGTACATTGTCAGAATAAGTGAGAAATGAATTTAACTTCTGTATACGTTTTTGCACACATTCACAGTAAATATGTATTCAGTATGATAGCTGTCTAACAGAAGTTAAATCCATTTCTCACTTATTCTGACAATGTACTTAACCCCAAATAAACGAACCCAATAAAAAGAGTTGTTAAATAATAGTGAAGTCACGTTGTAATAACAATAACTCATCCCTCTCGAGTTTTCCTTTTTAGCTTTGCCAAAAGCCACTGTGTCAATGTTGTCCTATTTGGGTTGCCGTCCGGAGTTGTCCAATATGGCGGACCATCTCGCACATGCGCACTGCAGATCGGGCCGAGCTGCAGATCGAGTAGTGACAACCACAACGATCTCCGGTAGATACCCACTGGTGCGCGAGGCGAGCTCTCTCGCTCGCTCGCGCACGCACGCACACACACAAAATGGCTCGTGCCACACACACACACACACACACACACACACACACACACACACACACAGAGCAGGGCTTGAATGAAACACAGAGACCCAGAAGTAAGCTACTTGTACTCACGAGGCCTATTATGTGCAGAATCCCTCTCGCTTTCAGTTGGTTTTGATTGAGTGTCCACACGTGGACGTTTAAGGATTAAAAACGATCCATTTTTCACTTTGCTGTTAGCAAATCATTTGGCGCTCTAGCTAACAGGAAGTCACCCAAGTGTCACAAAGTAATTTAGTCTATGGGTAGGTCAAAAATCGAATGGGTGCTGGCCATTGGCCTAATCATATCACCTGTGTTGGCTTTATGTTTTTGGTCAAAAATGTGTTTGTTTCACATATGCATTGATGTAATCAATAATATTTCTAATTTAATTTAATAAAAATAATAATAATAATTAAAAAAAATTAAAAAAAACACATATTTCTTGGGGGTGCTTAGGGGGTGCTTTGGCAATCCTGGGGGGTGCTTCAGCACCCCCTAGCTCCCCCCTGGCGCCGCCCCTGCTCTGTCCCCCCCCCTCCCAGTGAGCTGTGGTGTTCCACAAGGAAGCATATTAGGTCCGTTACTGTTCCTAATTTATGTAAATGACATGTCATCAGCATGTGACTGCAACTTGTTCCTGTTCGCGGACGACTCAGCCCTGCTGGTCTCTGACAGGAACAGGTTGCAGGTTGAAAAAACCCTCAGCTCCGAGCTCGGCAGAATCTGCACCTGGCTCGCCGATAATAAATTATCATTACACCTGGGTAAAACAGAGTCCATTCTCTTCGGTTCGAAACATAATCTCAGCAAATCCGACGACTTCTCAGTTGCAGTGGGTGACATTATTGTCACAAGTAAGAAGGACATTACATACCTAGGATCTATTCTTGAGGCAAACCTCTCCTGTGACAAAATGGCATCCAATGTAATAAAAAAAGTCAATCAAAGAACTAGATTCCTATACCGGATCTCCTCTCTGGTAAACAAAAACACCCTGAAAACTCTGGCAGGAGCACTCATTCAAGGGTACTATGACTATGCTTGCACGTCATGGTACCATAGCACCTCCAAGGCGCTAAAAATAAAACTTCAAACATCGCAAAATAAACTGGTCAGACTACTGCTTGACCTCTCATCTAGAACCCACCTCACCTCTGCCCACTTTGACAACCTAGGATGGCTTAGAGTAGACGACAGAGTACAGCTACTTGCAATGGGCCTGGTCTACAAGATCCACTACACCTCTATGGTACCCATGTACATGTCAAAATTCTTCCCAAAGGTCAAGGAATACCATGATCATAACACCAGAGGGAGCTCCACAAATCATGTGAAACCCAGATTTGGCACAAAAAAGGGGGAATACACGTTTCGCAATTATGCCACATCAAGGTGGAACGCTCTTCCCACAACTGTAAAGGAAGGTAAAACTATACTTACCTTCAAAACCTCTCTTAAAGAGCACCTTCGAGGGAGAGCATTGCAAAACTGGCCCCGGTAATGGTACAAATCTCAACCTGTCGTTCAATGGACAGCTTCCCCCCCCCATCTATGTATATACTCGCATTTTAGACTCTGTTACTAACTGTATATCTGTAGACTTGGTATGTCTTAAATGTCCGGTTAGGATGTATTAGAACGAAATCTAAAATGAAAATTGTAAATAAGCAATCTGTATGTAAAAAACCACCTGTATGTAAATTGTAAATAAGCCATCTGTATGTCAAATATGTCTTATATGTCTTAAATGATATGATGAATTGGAAATGGGGGACCCTGATGTAAACAAGACGAAAGTCTTTCTCTGGTCTGCATCCCCTTAACAATTGTATGTTTTGAGCTGTACTGTACTGTACCCAATATACAAGCTGTTAATAAACTTTTCAATCAATCAATCAATCAATCACACACACACACACACACACACACACACACACACACATACACACAGAGGAGATGGCGGAGAGAACGTGCTCCGAGGTGTGGTTAAACTTTACACGTCTCGATGTGGACAATGCTCGTTACCAAATGTGCAATAATAGTTTAGCATGTAAGGGCGGTAACACAAGCAATTTGTCTAAACATTTAGCAAAAGTGCACCACATTCAGACGGAGAAATGCACAGTTTTCGACTGTCTTTCTAGTAGCTCTGTAGCCCCATCCACGAGTAACGTTTCCACGTCAGGTATTATGTACTGTATGCCAGCAGCAACACACAGAGTTAACTCAATTATGCAAACATGGGTTAATGATTAGAGGTAACTGAGTTATTTATTTTGTTAAAGTTTCAACTATTCTGTTTACAATTCTGTCATCAGATTATTTAATACGATTTGTTAAAACATTATTTATTCTTTTGATGTGAAATACTATGTATTTAATTTAAATAAAAAGCAATTTTAGTTTTGTTCACAATTTGTTTAGTCAGTTTAACTTTTTTTTTTCTCCAAAAGAACCGATAAAAGTACCGATAAAAGTACTGTTAAAAGACCAGATCGATAAGCGGTATTGATAAAAGTAGTAGTACCGTTAAAACCTTAACAATACCCATCCCTACTTATAAGCTGATCGTTAAACCCCATGTGCATTCCATGCACTCTTAAGCCCGATGATATTTACGAGTCTCCATCTCATGCTAAAACCCACATGCATTTTCAGCCGTTATATATATTCATGTGTCTCTCACCCTTTAGTTGGGTCATCTCCAGAAATTCCGTGGAGAGTGGAGGTTCGTTTCTCAGTGGATTTGTAATCTAAAAATAGCCCCCATGCCCCTCGCAAAAATGAGGGCAACATTTTTTAGAGCCCTAAATCCAAAATGGCTGCCATCACCATAGGTTGAAAATTAGCTTTTCAATGTTTTGGCCTACAATGTTGTTCAATACATGGTTTCTGGTACTTTTTGGGTTGAGGAATTAATATTTAAAGTTCTTTTGATGATTTGACCTATTTTTGACCTTCAAATCCAAGATGGCCGCCGATTTTTCAGCTCCAAAAGGTAGATTTTTCAACGTTGTCGTAGAGCTTTCATATTAGGCTCTAATGAAAGCTATGCTCATGCTGAGTTGAGTTATAAACAGTAAAACAACAAGTAAGAGGTAATCTCAGAGGTAAAAAAGGTTAACATTTGTGGCTGATGAGAAACAAACCATAGCTCTCTATGCTCACAAATGTCTCATTATGGTCACTAATTTATGAATGAATTCAGTTGAATTTGATGACAAATGTGTTTAATAGAATACAAGGTATTACACAAGTAATTTAACAAGGCATTTCAATTGAATTTACAACATTACAATAGACCGCTACTCTTCAATTGAATCTGTTGAACCTCCACACTCACTCATCTCATCATCGCTACTCTCATCAGAAAAGTCAGTACGTGTGAGCTGCTGGGGCAAAGGGGGAAGGGTGTGACGCACTGGTCGGCACTTCCCATTCACAAGTTCCTAGCCATGACCAATGGGAGAGGGATGCTCAAGCAGATTGTAATGCCGCTGGCAATATGCAATATCATTTGTCCTTTCTACATGATGGTCCAATGAGGAAGGTCATACTTATCGTTGACAAGGATGATGTGGCTTGCATTAGCGTGACGTGAGAAGATGATTGCACAGATTTTTTCAAGGTAGTCACTCCAGAGGTACTCTGAGCCGTCACGCTTCCTGGCCTCACGGTCTTTAGGTGTGGGGGTGGCTAGCCACCAGATCAGCCCCATGTCCACAAGGCTGCAGTGGGTCTAGGTTGAAGAGCTCTAACAACTTGCTCTTAACAGTCTTGCGCATTGACCCATCTACGTTATAGAGTGAAAGGCACTCCTCAGTCACTCTCCCCTCAAGGGCAGAACAGTTGCTTCTCATTCTGTAGAAGCTGAAGCCATCCTTGCTTTAGCTTTGAGTTCAGATTCATAGTCGTTTCTATCCAAAGGTCCGTCAGCTGACAGGAGGGTAGCCCTGTCAATGACTGGGTGAAATGATCATTGAAGAAGGCCATTTGCTAATCTGTCAGCAAAGAAAGCATTGCCCAATAATCTGGCAACCACCTCCCATAGTCATGGTTGTCGTATAGGCCATCAGTCCAGGCAACATGTTGTATGTTGATGACAGGTACGCTTTGTATTGTTTTTCAACAGTTAGCGGTGTTCGCCTTTTGTTATCCACCCAATCTTAAGGAAGTGTTCTCTTTTACAATATTTATATATTTCTTATTCAAGGCTGCATTGAATTCAACTAAATTGTGTATAAACAAATTCAATGAAACCCATTAATTAATATGTTTTCTCGAATTTATTTGTATGCATCTTTTAAACGTATATGTGTGTTGTATGCTCGTATGATTTAATAGGAAAGATTCTATATATAAAAAATAAATATATATATATATAAATAAACAGTATATATAATATAAATGTATTATTATTTATAATATATATATATATATATATATATATATATATATATGAATGATTTATTGTTGTATTTATTATTATCATTTTTTGTGACCAACAATGTTTTTGGATAACATCATGATATTTTGCTTTATCAGCAGTTTCCATCCGTTCTATTTCTCTCTGTGGTAGCTGGAATGGTTCATCCCTGTTAGTTTTTCATATTCAGCCGTGCTTTTTAGTTGCTTTTAACTCTCCTCAGGGATCATCAGATTACACAGTATCAGCCCAATAATAGTCTGGCTCTACAGAACTGGGGTGTCTGTAAGTATGACTGAGTCTGGTGCAACATTTGCTGCTGTGCTCAGGGCCGGCCCTGACCAATTTGCTGCCCTATAGGCAACTTTTTATTTATGGATATTTTACAAATCACTCCCCTTTCAAACTGTATTCTTGTTTATTAATAACAACTTTTTTTTACTGTCATATAGTATTTTATACTATAAGAGAATAGATGAAAATCTATTCTCTTATTTTTGTATAACTATAATGATCATATAAAGGTGTGCCTTTACCTCACTGAGCTGAGGTTATCAGAGCCTCTCAGTCTTTCAGGAGAGAGCTCTCTAAAGCTCTCCCCCCCCGCGGCTGCTTACACAGTAAATTCCAATGTTAATAAAAGCTGTATACGTTTTTTGGGAGTTTGATTCATTTTAAATTAACACAAATACAAAATTAAAACCTATAATTGCACACTAAAACCATTATTTCAAAAAAAAGAACTATTTCACATAAACCTCTGGTTTTTACGGGGGGGGGCTGCGCCATAGTTTATGGATGCTGTACGCAATATAGGCGTAGTTCTGTTAGTATAAGATAATAAGATGTATTTTGTTGATCCAAAATCGGGAAATTGTGTTGTTATCAAATAAAACAAAAAATATTTTTGTTAATTTCTAACTTTTTTAATTTTTTTTCAATTTTTGGCACCCCCCATTGATTGATGCGCCCTTAGCATTCACCTATACTGCCCATGCCAAGGGCCGGCCCTGGCTGTGCCGTCAAGTGCTATTATGAAATCTATCCCTGGCCCTGCCTCACCAGTCACCTCTACTTCAGAAAGTTTAAAGAAGGCTAGGCATGATTGGTTATGGTCCCCTATGTAATGTGCAATGACTCTCGTTTTGGCAAATAATCTATGATTCTATTATTAAGCAATGTGTTCATCTAAAACATTTTGTATGTGGGACCCTGCTAAAATCACTTGGTAGAGCTTGTGGCCGTGTACTGGGGTGCATTCCCCGTTGAGTTAAACGCAGGTTCAAATCCTGCCTGTAATCCACTCTTTTTCCCCCTTATATATCTCTACTATGGCTAACCAAACCCAAAGAGAATAGTTAAACAAATAAAGAAAAATGTAATGATAACAGCATCACAAAACGAGGAACGTGACTAAGAGAATGCTGAATGGAATAACCATTTAGCTAACAACCGAAGGCTTATAATAAAAATGTCTTACCATATAATAATAATAACAATAATACAAATAATAATATTAAGAATACAAATCATAATCATAAAACAAACATACATGCATTAATACAAAATAAAGACATACAATTAATTAAGATAAAATAAAGATTTAATACAGAAGCTATAGATCAGTAAGAGCATGTTGAAATATGTTTTTGTATTTCAGCTCTGTCGTCGCTCTGTAGTCGCCATCTTTATGTTGTGTCTGTACAATTATTAAAGGTGAAAATATAAAAACATAAAATATAATCTAATAGTTTTAAACATCCAACCATATAAGAATTGCCACTTTAAGGTGTTGGAGGCACAACATCAAATCGTTACTGGCAGGCAAATTGGATTAGAGGCGAGGTGTTAGACAAAGAAAGATTAAAACACCCTCATTACCATCCCAAAATAAAGACTCTGGGGCCCTCTGCTGGAGCCGAGCTGTAAGCAGCCTTCTGTCCACCAGAGTAAACACTACGGCCCAATCCCAAACCACTCCCTCGACCCAAGGCCGGATTAGTACCTCCAGGGGCCCCTGGGCACTGAGCACTCATGCCCCCCCCCCAACCCACGTACCAACAAGTAACACCATGCCTACCCAATCCTACCAACATGACCAAGATTTAGAATTTTCAGTCAATCTGGCATGTCAAATGGCACACCTATTTGTCAAAGCAGGGACGCAGCCACATAGTCAACCAAAGTAGGTCTAGCCTTTTGCCCTTTCAGTCAAAAATCACAAGACAAAGATACAATGGATAAGATCTCAAGACAGTGTACGGCTCAAGAAGACCTAGGTAATATCAATCAAAACCTCAGAGCAGCACCCCACTTAATGCCAAAATATGACTGGCTGGCTGTACAAGAACACGAGGAGTTCTATCAGTCACAAACATTGAGAGTTACAAAAGTAAAATATGTATTGAAATTGTGTGGTTGCTCAAGCGTGGGGCTGTGATTCGGCTATACACCGCCGCCGCGTAGTAATAAAGTTGAGAGCATACATAGTGAGACCTACAGTACAGAAACCTACAGTAATTTGACCCTATAGAAAAGCTGTGTTATTTATGGTGAAGAGTGAGTGTAATTTAAAACAATGTACAATGAGTGAGGTTGCGCCCGCAAAAAAAAAAAATATATATATACTTTTTATCTTGTCACTGAGGGCCCTCTTTGCTCAAGGGCCCATGGGCACTTGCCCAGGTTGCCCATATGGTTAATCCGGTCGTGCCTTGACCCTCCCCCTCCGTGACGGAGTGAACTCCGTCTGTAGCCACATTCGCAGCTCAACGAGGCTCCCTCCTCCTGTCAGATGGAGGGAGTAAATACAGCAGCAAGCTTTGGGACGGCCTCCCCTCTCTCCGGCAGAAACAGGAAATGCCGTAACTGTATGTAACAACGGTTTCAAATCAGCATCTCTTTGACAAAAAATGTAAATTAATAACTCAAATAAAACTCCAAACATCTTTCATTGTGTTACTTTTTTGTAAAGCTCTTTTAGTTTTAAACCTGATGTTTATAAGCTTCTTAGTTTTTGCAACAGAGTCTGTAAATATATACAACTTTATAATAAAATGCAAACATTTACCTTTTTCTAGAATAAACACAGGTACGATCCTAAGTTAAAACATATGAGGTTATCATGAGGTTGTTAATATCGCAGTATCAGTGGATGTTTGCTGGAACTGTTTGTTAACAGCTTGTTTCCTGACTGACACACACAGCGTTGAGACCGGTCAGGTAGAGACCGGTCTCAAGTCAGCACCGATGCAGACTCGCTGTTTGAGGGCTTGATAGCCCACTCCCCTCCACACCGCTCCACACTCTTTGCTTTGGAACAGCCCTCAATATGGCGGACCCTCCGCATGAACGCGCAAACGGAGGGGTAGGGACGGGTGTAGGGGGCGGTTTGGGAATGGGCCTAAGTCTTGTCTGCTGTGATCTGTCCATACATGCAGTTACGGCATATGACAGATATGTGGCAAAGAGTCTCACTGTTACCCCCAGTTTCCACTGGGTCCGTCTGCGCCGCGCTGCGCCGCGTCACGGCTGCGCCGCGGTTTTGGTCCGAGCTCCTCTAGCGCCATAACCCACCGGACGCGTCCCAGAAGCGTTTCAGAAGCGTAGCGTCGTGTGTGCAGGCTCGCAGTTTTGTTATTGATTCGGGCATCCTGGACATTTGTACTTCTACAAGAAAGTAAGTAGGCTACGTAGTTAAATGTTTTATTTTTGTGTCTGTTTAAATTGTGTTTATTGTTGTTATAAATGTCCTATTTTGTTGTGTTGTAGTCTACAGACACAGTTAATAATAATTGTAACAGTCCACTTCCATGATGAAAACCTCGTCGTCCATTGTGCGTATCGTAGTGGAGGTGTTGTGATGGAGGGGGGTCTGCTAAATTAGTATATGTGGGGGATGGGCCTGGCCCGGATGCTCACCTTTCCACTTCCTGCGAGGGGGGGCTGCCTGCCCAACCTTACGGCTGCGCCGCGGCAAAGATAGGGTTCATCCTAATTTTAGAGAAGCGCTGCGCCGAGCCGCTTCTGGGACGCTTCTGGGACGCGTCTGAGCCGTAACGCGGAGCGTGTGGTGGAATAGCACCCATTGACTAGAGTGGCCGCGATCCCTACGACCGCCGCGGCGCAGACGGACCCGGTGGAAACTGGGGGTTAGGCCCAATCCCAAACCACTCCCTCGACCCTACCCCTCCGTGACGGAGTGAACTCTGTCTGTAGCCACACTCGCAGCTCAACGAGGCTCCCTCCTGTCAGATGGAGGAAGTAAATACAAGAGCAAGCTTTGGGACAAACTCCCCTCTCTCCGGCAGAAACAGGAAATGCTGTAACTGTATGTAATAACGGTTTCAAATCAGCATCTCTTTGACAAAAGATGTTCAGCACCGATGCAGACTCGCTGTTTGAGGGCTTGATAGCCCACTCCCCCTCCACACCGCTCCACACTCGTTGGTTTGGAACAGCCCTTAATATGGCGGACCCTCGATCCGCGTGAACGCGCAAACGGGGGGTAGGGTGTAGGGGGCGGTTTGGGAATGGGCCTTAGTCAGTTATTTTATCAAAACTCTTACATTCCATAATCAAACAGAGCAAATGTGATGCATGCGTGCCACAAATAGCTACTTGGTCATATTTGTATAATATTTGATATTTTATTAAACAGAAAGGGCCTCAAACACTTTAGACTTCATGGTTTTAAGTTGAATAAAATTAGGAACATAATTTATGTTAATATTAAAATAAAATGATGTGTATACTTTCTCTTTACTATTCTATTACAAATGATGTGATCTTAAGTGCCTCTACCTATATGACTTTAGTCTTTGCTATGCTGGCTGAGTCATGTTATACCCTGACTGTATATTGGAAATTTGTATGAAATACATGTCATCACATTTTTTACATAAACTGACACTTTACCAATTTAAAATTGTGCTCATTTGTGTGTGAAACTGATGCTTTTTTTTCTGCATTCCATTCAAAATATTAAACTAAATGCATATGGTGTATTTATTTATAGGGCACATTTATATGTTTATGTTGCTATTGGCATAGTAAGCTTTTATTATTAATGAATTAAATTAATAAATAAAAACATGTGACAATCATTGAAACAGTTGGAAATTAATCTCACGTTCTTTATTTTCACCAACAGTGCACACTTTTAGTGTTTCTTCTATATATCATTTTGTAAATGTCTACTATGACACTTTTCCGTATCTCTAAGAAGGTCTTAATGCTTTTTTTCATTGATACTAAACAGTGAATATGGTTGTGAACGGGGGGGGGGGGGGCGGGGGGAATTGTTCATAAATATGACCCTGTCAATCACTAAAACAGACAAAAATAATAAATAAGCACGACATATTTTTGCTGTGAAAAAAAAGTCCGGGAGAATGTGGTTCTTGACAAATCTTTTACTTACAATACATTTCGTTGTGTTTTTTTTTACATTAGCCTAAATGTTTTTATTCGTTTTTGTCAAAACAGTGCAATTATTTTCTAATTTGTTGGACTATCAAGAAGACACGAAATATCTGTATGTGTTGTTATATAATTTCTCTTAGTGTGATATCCCTATTTGTTATTGTATAAATATATATATATCGTTATATGTACACTATCCATCGTGTTCTTTGGTTAAATTGGTAAACAAAAAAGTAGTGCACTGGACCTGCACTGACTCCATACCACTCCGCGGCGCTAATGCAACACCTCACCGACCGCGCGACAGTAACTGCGGACGAAGAAGAAAGCGACAGCAGTCTGTGGACACTGCAGTACATCCGACCGCACAAACGCTCTCAGCTCTCTGCTCATTTTTTTCTCCAACGCCAGCGACGACACGGGGGAAAACAGTCGTCTGTTTTTTGAAGTGAAGTGGCAGAGAAGATTCCAGCGTATCCGGAAAACCTAACTTTGCGTTAGCAGCACGAAGCGTGAGTAGGCTGTTTATTTTGGGGCTGCGGAGGATGAAACAAACGCGGTTGCTAACATGGTTTGGGTTCCGGTTATATTTATGTAATATTAGGCTGCTAAGCTTCTAGAACACCGCAGACGTCGGGGACTCACCGGTCACAATTTGAAATTAGCTTGTGTTTATGCAGCGCGACAGTGGGATATATGGCTGTCATCTTACCTTGGCTCTCTGCTGTCAGTGATGTCTGTGAAGGTCTAACCGCGTGCCGCATCATGTACCATTCACAGAGATAACGCGATGCTAGCTGCTGCAACATATTGAAATGTTTATGCAGGTATGCGTTGCGCTGTTTAAATGTGCTCCTGTCTCTGCTGCACACACGTCGCATAGCATCGTTGGCAGCGAGGTGGAACATATAGGAAGAACATATATGAAGAACATATAGGAAGCAGCGTAACGTAGTACAGAGTGCCTCGTTTGTTGCTGCTATTATGTGTATTCCATTATGGTAGCAGCTCCTGCTTTCAAGTGTAACAACTGGAGAGTCAGTAACATCAAATCTGATCCTCCTGTTGCTTTACCTAAAGTGAAGCATTAGTCAAGTTAAAGATGAAATATGACTTTGCGATAGCTGTGCATACCTTTCTTGCAAGTGATACATCCAAAGACTGTTTCCCACAATGCACCTTAACCTATTATTCCTCTGGTAATACGTCTTTGACATGGAAACAATGTATGGTTCCTCTTTTGTTTAATTATTTCCACGCATCTTTTTTTAAAGCATTTCTTTGAGCTGTTTCTTTATTTTGACCTGGCACATTGATCATGTTAGAGGCAGATTGCGAAGACATTAGGCTTGTTTGAGACGCGTTGCGGCTCGCGTCGAAAGTAGACGAGAATAGCCGATCGCAGCCGGGGGAAGTCTCAAAAAGCTCGCCTGAAGTCGGACAGCCCGGAGTCGGCTTCGTCTTCTTCTTCTTCTCTCGTTTTTTTTGGCAGATTGCAAACAACTTTAAGGTGCATACCGCCACCTCCGGAGTCGGCTTGACTCGGTTTGCATTTATAAAGAATGCACACGTGTTTAATCGTTAATGTCAGATATGTACTAAGTAAATACATTTGTTCCTGCTCAAGATTAGATTCAACTTTTTTGTTATTGCACATATTACAGGTACTGAGACAACGAAATGCAGTTTAGCTTCTAACCAGGTGCAACAAGCAGTAAAGTGAAAAGTAATGTACACAATAGACAGAATAAAATATAGAATGAATTGAATGATGAATAAACAGTGAGGGGTATGAATACACTAGATATCAGCCTGTGAGCAGTATGAACAGTGTGTATGAATATGCTAAGATATATAAAGTATGAAACGGTAAGCAGTGCAAGTATAGTATAAAATATATGGATATTAATTTCATGATGATACATATTGTGGAACAATGGTTGAAAAATGTGAATGGAAGTGGCGACGTAAAACTGACACAAAACAACAACAAACTTTTGCCGAGCCAATTGGAGAGTTTCATCACCAGCACGTGGAAAAAACCACCAATGAGCGCTCAGCTCGAGATACCAGCGAGTCGTTTCCCATCAAGCATTTCGCTTCCGCGGCCCGTGGAGAGGAACTGCGCCGCTTCGCCGCGCCTCGCTCTCAAGTCTGCGGGCGTCTTTGTCCCGCGAGATTTCAACGTCTCATGTAGGCGAGCCTCCAGAGCAAGTCGGACAAAATGACTAACCATCATGCAATGCACTAGCAAGACGTTGATCGAAATTGCGCAGGTCAGCGCAGGTCTCGCGTGTCTCAAACAAGCCTAGTAACATGATGTGACCCTTGGTCTTTTGAAATCCAGTCCAACGGTTTTTCAGGAACACAATTACATTTCCCAAAATCATTTTTTGGGAAAAATCTGATAATGGAATATTAACTGATCCTTGTTGCTGTATTGTTGTGGTTGTTGTTGCTGTTTTTTTAAATACTTTTTTTCTTTGTGAACTTGCAATTTTGCAGTCGATGAAAAGTTCCCTTATACCTTTCTGGCCAACAAACGGTGTAGTGATGTAACTGTTTCTAAACTACCTCAAACATTTAAAGGTGGGGTATGTAATTTTGGAGAAACCAGCTCGAGTGCGATAGAATTTGAAAGTACACAACCGGAAGAAGCCCCTCCTCCAACACACACGAACGCGCACATGACCAATGAGGGCACGAGATAAGTTTGTGCACAGATGGAAGGCTGACAGGCAGGTAGGCCATCCAGTTATTTTAGCCGGGCCGGCTCAGATGATTGGTCGCTTTTTATGGATTTGTTGTCAAAGCATTTATTCATTGCTATCGGGATGTTAAGAGCATTCCATGGAATATAACAAAAATGAAATAAATTACATACTCCACCTTTAAGCTTATTGGGAGAATTTCTGTCACGGCTCTATGCTTACATTTGAAAATGTAGGACGAAAGATGAAAAGGAACACACTCATTTAAAGAAGAGCCTACACTTAAAGCATCTTCTTTTTTAAACATTGAACATACATTCTGCATAGGACCTAGAGACAAGATATATAAACTTGGAAGTCACAAAAATAAGTGTGTGTTGCAGAGTTCCCGTTAGAATATTTTTTCGCCGGTCAACATGTCCGTTAAAGTTGAAATCTTCCGGACACAATTTGAAAAGTGCCGGTCAAAGGTCTTCTTTGTTATTTATTGAGCTTTAAAACAAATTGATATGATTCGATATTAAACAAACTAATTATAGTAGATTAACTACATTGTTCAAAAGTGTACAGTCATTTACAATAACACGGGAATAATAAACGGAGCGCTCTCTCCCTCTCCTGACAGCTCGTCAGTATCATGCAGCTCGCGGATCAGTAATGAGTGACCCGACAGTAAAACTAAACATATCTATAACTAGTTACGGTAGTTTGAGAGGTAATTAAAATAGCTACGTGTGATATTCTAACCTGAAGTGTGTTTTGTTCCGCTCACCGCTGCAGGTGATTATGCAGAGCTGCGTGTCGACTCGTCAGCAGCAGCTGATCTCTCTCTCCCGTCAGATTAGACTTTACTCGCGTTTATGTCCATATCGATCAGATCCAGCTAGTTCTAGCTAATGATAGGACTACCTGCTTATTAAAAGACACCTAAACAATAAGCGTCGCTATGCAACCTGGTGAGGTCGCAAAGTATAGCGCAGCATTATGCATTTGTTTACATGCCGACCGGAACCCAGAGGCATTACCAACAGATCAACGCACAATCAACCCATACAGGACATCTCTTTCTCCACATTACGTGTTAGACATTAGAATTGACTATTCTTGTCTGTCACATACTCTTTTGTCTGTCACATAAGTGAAGTTGCGCAACTGATGCGGTATTGCGCTAAGGGGAATATATATTTTGACCGGACGCTTTGACCGGAGAGATTTAGATTTGCCGGTCTTCAGCATATTTTACCGGTCGTAGTCCGGTAATTACCGGCTAACGGGAACTCTGGTGTGTTGTGCCCTAAAAAATCTATTTCCTAACCAACACTGTAGAATCAAATTCTTAAAATGTGTTTTTTTTTAGCATTGTTCTTTTTTAGAATTTTATAATAATTAAAGGATTCTAGTTAATTGAATACTATCAAACCTTTTACTGAAGCAATATATTTTTTAGTATTTTACTTTTGAAAGTTAATACCATTTTGATTGAACTGGAAACAAATCTGCTTAATTTATATTATAGATATAAATAAAAAATATTTCACAGGTCTACTCAAATATTTTTGAAGCATTTGGAACTACAAAAACATGAGATGTTACACAGTGAAGTTAAGTGATGCTTTGTGTACCTAATAAACAATCGTTGGCTGCGTGGAGGGAAACTGAGGCAAGTCTATTCTTGTTGAACAGGCATTTTGATAGTCTTATCAAAAAGTTTATTGCAAGCACAGTCACTAACATAACATCTGTTTTTCTCTCTGCTCTCTGTTGCTCCCACTGTGGAGCTTTGCAGAAATGTAGTTTTATTTGCATTAATTTAATTATTAGAAGTCATTTAATGTTTGATCAGTTACAATAAAGCTGCAACTGTCATAGTGCCCAAAATATTTCCTTAAACGTTCTTCTCTGGGATAGTTTGACAAAAAACAACTGTTCATCCGGTGTCACAATGAGATACGAAAGCCAGATGGCGGTAATCCAAAGGCACAGACACTGCGAACATGTCCCAATCAAAAGTGCTTCCTACTGAATACTTGTCAAAAAGTGTCAGGTACTTTTCCTTATTATGGAAAATGTTTGAATGGGATATTGTAGTCACTATTTAAACTAACTTTAAAATGCCTCAACCAGCCCCTGGTATGCACTCAAAATAGGGGAATATAAAAATGTCTTTAAACTTAGAAATAATTGCGATAATTACAACTTTGTAACCCAATTCTGAAAGATACATTAAGATTTTTTGTATTGCTTCAAAGACTGGACACATATTTTTTTTCAGTGAACATCCATTTAATAAAAAACAAACAAACAATCGGTATTTATCAATTATAAATTACCCCAGCATTAATAAAGGATTATATTGTTTTAGAATGATCTGAATTGGTTATTTTTTACATGATAATTCCTGTATTTCAGTGTATATTCCTTTAATTTTAATAATTGAAGTTAACCGCAATCAGCTTGTTATACATTTTTGTCACGATCCACTATAAAATCATATAATCATCCCATCAATAGCTTACACAAACTGACAGATTTAAACAAGGGATTTTCTTGTAACTGCTGGGAAGATACAGTTGATTTAAAACCCCTCGTGTTTTCAGGAGGGGTTTGGAGTGCACACTGCGCAGGCGTAATTTAGGATTTTTAATGAGGGATCCCTTGAACTAAAAGCGTTGATAGCCTGAGGGAGGATTGCGAGTGTTTGGTTGGAAGCTAATCATCACGCTAACTAGGCCTTATTATTGTAGCTAAGCAGTATTTGACTTATTAAATAACTTGACTCCTTAAAGTCCCAAATGGTGACGTTTCTGTGATGTTCTATAGAGTCACATTAGCATGGGAAAAGACAGAACAAAGTTATGTGCTTAGTGGAGAAAAGCCGCTGTTAAGCACTTCACACAGTATGTTTTTTTGGTGTCATAACTAGGGTTGGGTACCGAGAACCGGTTTCGGTTCGGAACCGGTTCCAACATTTCGATTCCAACGGCATCATTTAGAAATGTGAATTTCGGTTCCGCTTTTCGATGCCTGAGGAAATGTTTCTCGCCGCTCTCCGTAGCCTACTGTATGACTGCGGTGGGGCGGCAAATGTAGTGTTGTACCTACACTTCCTACAACGTAACCTGGGACCAGGGCCGGCCCGTCGCACTGGCGTTATAGATGTTCGCCTAGGGCGCCAGTTCTGGGGGGTGCTACGCTGACAGTTCTGGGAGAAAAAAAAAAAGTTTTGACTGTTGGGGCTCATCCTAATTTTCGGCCTTGATGTAACAACATTCATAATTAAGTAAATGTAACACCCTTTTCTTCCCGGTTACACTTTTCATTTGCCCTGTACGATGGGCGCTGTAAGTGATGAAAATGGGGGATGATGGTTTATCTGGCGCCCGCAGCTCACAGTCAAAGTGCGAGTGAGCAAGGAAGAGAGGGAGGGTGCACCGGTACCAGGCCCAGCGCTGTTGTTATTAGAATCTGGTGCTAGCTGCTCTAACGGAAGAAGAAGATGTTTCTACAATGATGTGGAGGGAGAGTCCTCTCCAGTCAGACTGAGAGGCTGATAACTACAGCTCAGTGAGGTAAAGGACTCTCTCAGTGTGTAGATAGTTCACTTTAGTCTAAGTTATCTCAGTGGGTCTCAAACGTTTTGATCACAATGTATGTAAACACATATTTCCAAGGCACTCCTTTATTGTTATTGGGATAAAACAGGTTTGAAATAATTCCAATGTATACTATAGGGACAGTAAACCAGACATATCGTTTTAAACTGGAGAGATAAAAAAATAAAATAAGATGAATGAACAACAAAAATAAAATAAGTTTCATGTATTTGTTATTGGCTATGGTAGGTTATTGGTTATGTTCACATACTTATTTGATTATTAAAATGTAAACCGATCTTTTTCATATGGGTGTTTAGAGTTGTGCTCCCTAGATCTCTCTAGTAATTCTGCTTAAAGTGCACCAGATTGAAGCATTTTACTTCAACATTTTCAAACATTTCTTCCCGGTATGCCTGAGAAGGCAGATATGCTTGTTTTTCTCAACAAGAACTGTTTTTAAATGGGGGGGGGGTTTCCTTTAAAAGTTGGACTGTTGCACAGCTGTAGCTTCAGTGGTTCTCAGGTTACAGTTACATAGCAGTGAATATAAACAGACAGATTAATGTGAATATTACTGTAAACTAACCTGTGTAAAAGTTTCTCGAATAAATGTAATCTTTTTGGTGGAAGAAGCATGTATCATTTTTTTACCCTGCCCTTCAAATAATCGGAATTGAGAACCGTTAAGAACCGGAATCGAAAAGTAGAATCAGAATCGTGGGAAATTTAAACGATACCCAACCCTAGTCATAACTGCTTTGAAGAAATACTGTTTGAAATAATGAATGAATGAGTGTAAGGTGACGGTATCAACGTTTGTTCTTGAATCGAGTGGTGTTTCCTTTTAAAGAGAAGGGGAAACCTCCCCTCTAAGGTAATGGTGGGATTTGTGAGATTTTGCCTAAACATGTGACAAAGACTTTTCTTTCAATCAATTCAGCAAAGTTGCATCATTTAGCATGAAAGCAATTAGGCTGCCCAATTAATCGTAATGTTGTAAAAATCGCAATGGACATCTCTAAAGCTGCTTAATACTTATATCAAAATGGTATTTTATTCTGTACAAATTATCTTTAAAATCACTTTTTATACATTATTTCGATAATGAGAATAATGATACGGAAATGAGTAATCCCTCATATCGCAATATCAGTCAAAATAATTGCCATAAGTAATTTTTTCTAAATCTTGTATTCCTAAAAGTAATGCAGGAGAATAGTTTTGCTTGCTTTGATTTAAAGTGGACCTATTTGAATAATATATTGTAGGGCCATACCTATATAAAACATGTCTGTGAAGTTTTTTTTTCAAAATACCAAACAGATCATGCATTTTAGCCATGCCTCATTTCGCTCTATTTGCTGTATTCCAGCCCTGTCTTCACAAGGGCTGATTCTGTGGCAAATGAGCTGCAGCTGACCACGCCCCCCTGCAAAGTAGGGGGGCGAGGCTCGAGCGTAATTTTACCATGCTGTTACCATGCTGTTACCTTGCCACGGCAACCTCTCATTCCCCTGATAGGTGGAGAGTTGCCCATATAGGCGGAGCTCCTTGTTTCTGACGTCAGAACAATTTCAAATCCGTATCAGTCTGTATCAGCTCCGTTGCAGCCCCATTTTTAGAGATTTGGGTATGGAGGAAAAGAGAGAGGGTTGTGTTTTCTGACACTTGGTGAGTTCCCTGACACACCGGGGACACATATTCATGTATAAAAGATGTACAAAAGTGCATTTTGCATGATAGGTACCCTTTAAATAAATAATGCGGAATGATTTAATCTTTTCGCGGCTGTTTGGGGAAAAGCAATTCTGCTGATTTGCAGAGCTAAGGGCGTATTGAGGGTTTTTGCAAAAGCCAGTTTCAGACGTCAGCTAAAACAAAACAACTATCGGGGGTACCTTTACAAACACGGCTCAAAACTGAGTTGAATAGACTTCACTAGATTTTACTTTCATAAAACTGCTTCAGAACTTCTCCACTTGCCTAGGTGTCTTTCCATCCAAAGAAATCTATATGCTGCACTGGCTTTGTATTAGTGGACCAATACAGACACACTACTACTGCTAATACATTGTTTAAAGCTCTCTGAGGACTCTCCCTTTAATGCACCTATACTGCATAACTGGAGGCAACAAGAGTCAGCCATTACCTTCACACAACTCCATGTAGGGATGGGTACCGAGCCCTGCCCCGGTATTAAACGGGCCCCGGGGTTGAATTATTAAAGACTGTGGTACCGTTAAGCTCCGACGTTATCGGTCTTTTTATCGGTACTGGAGACATGTACAAAATATGTCATATGTATTATTGCTACACAAACATTATATTGCAGTTTTAGTGTCACCAACTCCGTTTCTAATATGCAAAAATACTGCAAAATACGTCTATGATTATTTTTTAGTATTTTAGATCTTTCCATGGCGGAGAGAACGCGCTCCGAGGTGTGGTTAAACTTTACCCGTCTCGATGTGGACGATGCTCGTAGCCAAAAGTGCAAGAGTTTAGCATGTAAGGGCGGTAACACGAGCAATTTGTCGAAACATTTAGCAAAAGTGCACCACATTCAGAAGGAGAAATGCACAGTTTTCGACTGTCTTTGTAGTAGCTCTGTAGCTCCATCCACGAGTAACGTTTCCACGTCAGGTGTTATGTATGCCAGCAGCAACACAAGGAGTTAACTCAATTATACAAACATGGGTTAATGATTAGAGGTAACTTTCTTGACTTCCCTTCTGCTCCTTATCAGTGGCCGCTTGCATGCCAATTTTGGATAACAGCTATTCATCCTTTGTCTTTTGTACTTATCCTGAAATAGAACGGACATCCTGTTTTCATCTCTTTTACTTGGTTAAGGATTTAAGTAAACATCAGCTAGCATTTCATGGAGTTGCGTCAAGCAGTCAGACAAAGTGTCAGTCTCCCAACCTTCCTGTCTTGTCTCTTTTGATTTCCCCAGTACAAAATAAGAGGACAGTTAAAGAATACACAGGAGCTGCATTTAAAAAGGGAAGGGGTTGCTAATTACATTACATTTGTTTTTACATTACATGTTACTTGTTAGACGCTTTTATCCAAAGCGACATACATACTCAATACTGTGGACAATCCCCACAGGAGTAATTTGAGGTGAAGTGTCTTTCCCAGGGACACAACAACATGCTGACTGCAGTGGGGTTTGAACCTGTGCTCCCCTGATCCAACCAACCAACGCACTAGTCCACTGCGTCACACGCCTTCTTAATCTATACCAAATTCAGAGCTTAAAAATAACATTAGCTATAACGTCTTGTTGTTTTTTTCCCATTGTATCCGGATTGTTACCAGATTTAACTTTAGGAAGTCTGGACAGTGGACAGCCATGAAAACCCAATACATTTATGTTAATTGGATCCAAACCAAATTGGAAGGTAGTTTGAAGTGAAAATACAATCAACAAAATATTCTTCTCAGTTCAGACGGTTTGGCCACTCAAATCAGACTTTAGTGTCTGACTAAAGTCTGACGCAACATAGAACGTCAAATCCAGAGTAGTGGAACTGCTGTGCTGAATCCATGGGACTAGCAGAGAGCTATCAAGGACAACATTTCGGAGTTTAACAATCCATGGACACACGATCAATCTTAAAGACATTATCTAAAAAACAATACTGTTGGTTCTATTGTAGAAGAGACAAAGGAGAATGAAAGCGATAACTGGTAGCCACTTCCATCCAAGTCAGTTGCTCAAACAATTAAAAAAGAGTATTTAAAGGGCCCATGTCATGCTTTTCCGGTTATTACCCGTCCCCTTGTGTGTTATGAAGGTTTTTATGCATGTAAACGGTCTGCAGAGTCAAAAAACCTCAAAGTACACCCTGTAGGGAGTACAACTCTAAGACAGAAAAGACCTCCCCAAAACGCCTCGTTGGAGATTTCTCATTTTCCAATGTTTTCTTCCTGGGTATCGTGACCTGCCCTTACCCAAATGAGCAACAAATGACCGGATTGGTCCAAACGGACCAATCCGCGCAGCACCTCCCACACCAGGATCCCCCGTCGTCACTATCTTGTCTACTACAGGGAGTCCCATTGACTTGCATAGTGCTCCCTGAACGCTGGTAATAGACGAGTTGGGGTCGCGGAGAAATGCTCTCCGCAGACCCATTCTCACAGCGTGTATCAACCTTTTTCTTACTCAATATCAAGCCACACTTATTGTTTTTACTTCGGCTGTGAGTGTTTGTGTGTGCTCAGGATGAGTTTCGCTGTGTCTCGCTGTATCGCCGACCCGGAAAACACACCGACAGTGAGCTCACACTGCAGCAGCGAGCTTCGCAACGTCCAGACCAATCAGAGCACACTGGGCTCACAGGGAGGGGGGGGGGGGGGGGGGGGCAGGAGCTCCAACAAGCCGTTTAAGACAGAGTGAAATTCAGTGAATACACATCATTTACAGAGATGCTGTTTGAGAAACCAATGTGATTTTGGAAAATTGCACAGTATAAATCTATTCTAGTAGACCTCAACAATGGAATTATGATCAGTAGAAATGGCCATGACATGGGACCTTTAAAACAAATCCCCAGTTTAAGCCAAAACTATTTGCATTCCTATTTCAAATCTGGAGGTTAAAATGGAAGTGATTGCAGCAAGTATATATTTGGATAAAGTTGAACCAGGGGGAATCTTTAAGATGTCCTGTACAGTAAGTTCGACAATGATATCTGGGTGATTGAGAGGCTTTGAAACACGTTTTATGCTTTGGCTTGAACGGCACAACGTAAATAAAATCATCGTACATGCAGTCCAAGTGAATTTCACATCTTTGTTAAGAGATAATGAGACGGATGACCTTGATGTTTTACTGCAAATGTCAAATGTCATCTCCCAATGCTGTTGTTTCCCACCCAGATCAAATTAGGACATATATTGATTTCTGACTTAATTGTGCATGAGTGGCACATTTCAATCAATTACTCAGTCTGTGTAAAGCATACTGTAATAGATAATGTTTGCTATAGGCTACTGTTACTAACTACAAGCTACAGACCAGCGTCAAAGCCTTGCAGAAGCATGGACAGGGTGATATTAAATACATGTCTGTTTATGTTAGTATCAAAGTCATATTTGCGAAGTACAGAATAAGAGACACATAATATGATGTTTCAACATTATCGCTAAACTGTTAGACAGTCTTGGTATTACAAACTGAACCACTGGAAAGTAAAGAGTGAACTGTATACATTTATTTATGGTGTATTGCACATATATAATGATGTGTTGAACTAAGCTGTCTCCAAGGCTTTGTGCTCCAATCATACTGTAGAATCCTTATCTGTTGCTTTATTTAGCACTGGGAAGTGTATGAAATGTCCTGGTGTGAAACCAAAACACCCCTGCTCTTCTCAATGCTCAATGTAAATTGAACACTGCCTGTAAAGTGCTGCATACCACCAAAAGATTTATCGGGTAAAGGAGAAAATAGAGGCGTGATACAATGTATTAGTAGGTACTTACGTACACAAATGTAATATCACTGCTGAAACCCTTTCACGGGTTTTTTAAAAAAAATAGGGTTTTTTAGTACTATCACTTTTTTCAGTTAGCCAATATCTGCCTAGGACCTTTACACTTGTATCAAAATGAATGTTGTGTCTGTTGTGCAGTTTGTCGGTACAACATTTGCTTTTTTTTTGTTTACCTGCCAGGCATGCCATGTTAAGTGCACTTAGCTTTTCAGACCAACACAAAAATACTCATTCAACCTTGCAGTCTGCACTCTCAGCATTTTTGGATCACGTGGGAATCAGACCTTGACCTTAATGTTTTATGTCAAAATACCAAATAAGGCTGAGTAGGTAATGTCCTTTTGTAATTTTTTTAATAACAATTATAAAAAGACCAGAAAAATGATTTTTTTCCATATCTGATAATCTAGTCTGTAGTACATGTAGGACTTCTTCAGTACAACCAGCTGTCATTTCGGAGGATGGAGTGATGATGGGTTAGGGTTTATACAAATAAGCATGACCCTATCTTGCATGGCTGAGACATTCTGCACTTCCCTGAGGGGGGGGGCCGCATCAATGCCGCGCCATCACCCCTGTCACCCAATGGTGGCGAGTTTCAAGGAGCGCTGTTCCCATTATTCATGTATACATTAAGATTGCAACACACGTAAATTGCATAATGTATTACTTTTTTACTTTAGGGAAAACAATAACAGTATTCCTCTGCATTTTTTACAAGGACTTTTGTAACCTCTTTTCACTTTTACTGGACATTAATTTTAAACGAAAACTGAAAAAAGGGCTAATGCATATGCCGCATAAAACTGAACTGCATTCAAATTGATCAGTACTTTATGTTGATGTGAATGAACATGTGAATGGTCTGGCTGAATATTCATGCTCTGTCATACTCAATATTTAAATGGGCACACTCATTCATAACCGGAGGCTTCCCGTTTCAACCACAACTCTGTGGCCACATTTGAATTGGAAAGTCATGAGGTGGTGAAGCGTGCCAGAGGTGCTAAAGGAGGACAAAGGTAAATGCTAAACCTAAAAAGTATTTGGTTCTGGTTATTGATATTTGAATTTATATTAAGCAACTGACTCACTGAAAGGAAGCGTTGGCAAGCAATATCCCACCCCCCCCCCCCCCCCTAGATATTACAACTTTGGAGATGAAAGCCCTAATTGTAAAACCCTTAGAGAAAATACAAATAACCCTGCTCCTCACTATCCACAAAAAATGTAAGGAGCAGCCTTGCGTCTGCTAAAGTTTGTTAAGTCTTATAAGGTTAAATTACAATTACACAGCTAATACTCGTGTGCTGTCAGGACTTTAGTTTAAGATATAAAAAAAGAGTAAACAAATAGACAGTCCTTCAGAGATCTCTGGTTATTGTTGCCTTGTTCACCCAAGTTAATATCTAATAATTTGTCAACACATTGCATTTGCAAATTGCTTCGGTTCAATTGGCTTGACAGTTAGTGGTCTCAAATCCAAAATATCCCAAATGGGTACTTTAGTTCTATTTTTCCCAAGGAGTTTTGAAAATTAATTGGCAACCTGACACGCAAGTATGAATGTCTGCAATTGACGATTGTTAGGCTGACGGTCGTCGGTTGGACGATTTGAACATACCGTGCAACTGTAGTGCATTGGGAGGTCCCCAATGCTCTTCATCTCGCCCAGAAGTACTTAGACATAAGACAGAAGTGTACCTGTCACTGCCATTTACATGAAACTTGCAGAAGTTCTCCAGCATACTGGAGGAAAAGCCATATTGCCCCAGGGTATGGCTATAGTGGGCTGCCATGTCGCTTGGTATAGCCGCTTTGTGCTTTTTCAACACTTTTCCATGCAGGCTTTGTGAACATATGCAGACATCCGCACAAAGCTTCATGTCATAGCTATTGTATGTGTGTATCACCCCCCGAAAACACGGATTGTGTCATGATGTGGCTGCACATATATTCACAGTGGATTAAGCTAAACCCATCAATAATGCAGGCCACATGGAGTAGCTGTGAAAACAGTCTTTTCTTGTTTTATAAGCTCCACTCTTGCTCCTGGCCTTTACAGAAGGTACACTCAGACTCAAGCCCGTGCACTGCGGCTTGTTCATTACACTTTTGAATGTCTGAAGAGAGTCTGAAGCTGGATAAATGAATGAAGCATCCCTCTCTTCCGCTTACATGTCCTTTTGATATTCATCAACCAACTCCGTATCCTTCTCGTCCTCCATATTCTATGGAGCTCTGCACGGGGCCCTTGGTGATATGGCTATATATAGAAGGAAAAGGAGGAGCAAGATTTAAAAAAATAGTGTCTGTTAGAGCTCGCTTCAATGCTCCTGTTAGAAAGGGTTAATGATGCTCAGACTTGGCCGGTAGATAGTTTTTTTAATCGTGCTGGAATGACTCGGGGTGAAGAGGTCAACCCCCTGAAGTCTGAGATCTACTTCCTCAATTAACCACAATGCCTTCTGGCTATATGCCCATTGTGAAATGACTGCCCTTCCAAATCCCAGTGTCCTTTACTTATTTTGGATATGAAGGTGTGTTCAGAACTTTTACAGATGCTACAGTCGATCTAGACATGATGCAGAGAAATGGGGAAGGGGGGTTTGGGAGCACAGCGTAGCAGGTGCTGCTGGCCCATGGGGGCATATTTGTGTACTCTGCTCACTCAGTGGGAACATTTTAATTTGATCCCTTTGTTTCTATAAAACAGGTCAGGATTTGTTCTGCCCCTGGGCAATTTCTGTCAGTGCCTGTACAGAAACCGCTGCAGTGATGTAGGAGCGGTGTGCAACTCTTTACAGAACATTCGTCAAAGCACACACACTGTTGTTTTTATGACATTTCTCACTAAGGTAAGTGCTCTGTATAATTGAGTAGGTTTAACCACCAAGGAGATGTTTAAGATCACAAACTGTCAGTCAAAAGCAGCAAGTAACTGGATGTGTCTCCCCTGGATTACTCGCCAAAATGACAACATGACATACAAACTACTTTGCTGGCCATGCTTTTAATTGAAAGTGTTTATTCAGTCTAAGAATATTCTAGAGAAATCCTTCAATATGTGTAATTTCCTTTCTCATCATGCAGCCTGTATTTGTTAATGATATCGGCAATTATTTTTTCAGCCACAGATGCACAGACAGTGAAATACACTCTGTATTTGTCTGTACGTGCCTAATGTTGCAGGTCATTGGCTGCAAAAGCAAACAATGTCAACAAAATATAAGACTTCATTGCTCAATACCACATTGTATTGCATTGTATTCATTTCAAATTCAAACTATAGTATGAAAAAAAAAAAAGTTTTAACAACATGTTTATTTATTGACTTTTCATTCCGGTATAATCATTTTGCGCAAAGATGGCACTGTTTGTCAGAGCACTTCATCCTTCTGGGATTTCATGAAGAACAGCTCCAACGCCTGTGTGTATGGGAATGCCTCTGGTGCTGGCCCATTAACTGCCAGTGTTTCCCACAGATCTGAAATATACTTTGGGGGGTGGTGGTAGCGGGGGGGGTGTTGAGGTGAGGTGAGGTGACGTGAGGTGACGTGACGTGACGTGACGTGACGTGACGTGCAACAACATTAACCTTTCTGTTGGTCGCTTGTTAGCAGACCCTTCACGCGATGGCAGAGCGAACAGGTACAGGCAGGGCCCATAATGATAGCCCTATAGTTTAAATCTACTACCCGCACATGAACATATGGAAATGGGTTACTATTTAAAAAAATAAATGTATTTATTAATTTATTTAGGAACCTATCCATGTGATTTTTAGTGGGGGTCGACCTCAAATCCTCCAGGGGGGGTCCAGGGGCATGCCCCCCCGGTAAGATTTTATTTTTTATTTTGGAGTTAAATGCATCAATCTGGTGCATTTTGAGGGGAAAATAAAGAGACTAGATCTATGGAAACACCTATATTAAACAGAACTGTATACATTTCAATAATCATAAAATCAAGGCCATAACCAATAACATCCCATTTCCAATATGAAAAAAACACTGAAACTTGTTTATTAATTTAGTTTTGGTTCATTTATAGTTGTGAGTGTGTCTGTGCTCATGAATCAGCCTCTCCTGTCTCCATCCTCTCCCCCTGCTCCTCTGTGAGGCAGCAGCAAAGACTAGTTTTCTCTCAACAAGTTTTAAAAGTGTATCTTACCTTTTTTCACCTAGTTAACTTTTTATTTATTTATTCATGCGTATTTTACTAATCACATTATATTTCATTTAGCTGACGCTTTTATCCAAAGCGACTTATAATGACCGATTACAGGGACATTCTCCCTCGAGTAACTAAGGGCTAAGTGCCTTACTCAAGGGCACACTAGTGGTGGTGTTCCTGGCGGGATTTGAACTCACAGCCTTACGATCTTCAGCCCACCTCACTATCCATTAGACCAATCACTACCCTCTCAAATGGAAATATGTGTTTACATAAATGGTGACCACACCGTTTGAGACCCACTGAGAACTTAGACTAAGTTAACTATCTAAACACTCAGAGAGTCCTTTACCTCACCTGAGCTGAGGTTATCCCAAGCTTGAATGACACACAGAGACCAATCAAGGGCTTTGATTTATGATCTGTATGACAGTGGCCATGTCGGCAGGCCACATCATGTAGACAGCCAGTCACCCTGTGTGAGGCAGGCCACTTAACAGGCCAGAAGGAGGCGAGATCAGAGCAAGGGAGCGAGGGATCATTGTCTACAAGTCAATCGATCGCAGATGGCGTCGTGGTCACGGACGAATAAAAAAAATATATAAAAAAAAAAAAAAAACAAACGTAAATGGGTCGCGAAATATACTTGGGCGGCCGTTAATATACCTGGGCGGCCCGCCCAAGTATAGTCTGTGTGGGAAACCCTGCATATTTTTGTAGGCCGACCCGGAATTAAACAGCGCATGGGTTACCTAGACAAAAAAGCAATGGGATTTCTCCATAGGATTTTGGGAAATAGCTTGAAACAAGGTCTGTGTTGGATAAATGCACATTTTGTTCAGCCGGATAATATCCACATGTCTATCCTATTTTTATAATTTTCTAATCATAAATCTAGTCGCCAGAAGCAAAATGCTAACGTTATGCTATAAACGAACTACAGCAGGGTCGCTGCTTCAACGTCACTCCAACTTAAGATCCATATTCAAAAATACAGATTCAAAATGGTACAAGTTGAAGCGTTTGCTTTAACAGTTTGCAGGAGGCAGGTACTTGCTTTCAAGCAGAACAGGGGCAAACAAACATAGCGGGAGTGTTTACATGTTCGGCGTAATGACGTACAACGGCCTCAACAACTTCTGTAGTCCTATTCAGCCACATGTTAACAACCATCGTTTTTCAGACAGGTTAACTCTTCATAAATCACCAGTGGGGTCACTGCTGATGTATTTAATGTCTTAGAACAAAACGTGATCCGTCTCTTAAATTTGTGTCAAACACAGACCTTATTTCGAGCTATTTTCCAAAACCCTATGGAGAAATCCCATTGAGTCGGAGACGAGGGAACCCGTAATGGTAAAATGCTAACTCACTTCCGGGTTTTAGGACTCGTCACTGCACCACTCTATTCGGATGCTTACCAATTTCAGCCCTTTGTTTGGAATTTACACTAGACACTGCATTTTATTCCTGACCTTTTTCACAGTTAATGCTAATTAAACACCTCCTCCATGTTTACCTGCTGTCTTGATACATTTAGTGGCAAATGATGTACAGAACTTCACTTTTCAGTTTTTGTCAACCAACTTTGAGCTACCTCAATTGCAAATCATCTTTTAATTACATTATTCATAAGTAAAATATTCCAGTTTTCCAGTTTAATGGTATTGACATCAGATTAATGTTGATGAGAGAAATAGAAAAGTACAAATATTGTCAAGTCAGTAGTGGGTCAATGAAACGATTATTTATTTTTTTAAACTTAAAAAGGCAGCGAAGTTCACATTTTCTGATATTATAGAACATTCTGAAGATTTTTTCCTTTGAGCCAATGTTGCTGACAGCTAGTATTTATTGGTTTGTCACATTGTCATATGTCGGATATATAGTTGGAATGTAAGCTTTAATGAATGATGAACATTTTCTGAATTGTACATTTTGTGACCTATATGTTGGTGTACTCTCTCAATCTTTTGTGCTGCTTTGTGAAAAAACTACTTTTTTATCTGAAAAGTTTCTTGAAATCTAGCCTTCTATTTTCCAAAATAATATTGTGTACTTCCTGTTGAGCTAAAAGCAGCGACCACTGCAGACAAAATACATTTACCAGAATGATTCTTTCAATTAGGTGAAACTATTGAGCTGTGTTCTAACCATCGACTGTAGGTTCTAACTCAGCTCGATGACCTAAATAGACACAGTGGAGGGTGCTGTCACGCAGACTGAGACTAAACAATGACCCAACACACACAACGTGTTGTGCTGCCTTTAAATGGCAGTGTAACAGCCAGGGCCATTTGAAAGTCTGGGAACAACACTTTTTCTTAACACTCCACTTTGTTTGGAATTAGCAGGGCAGATGGCTGCTTCTCTGTAAACCTCCATTTGAATTACATTTTTGGCAGTTTGCTGGTGTCTGTAGAAACTGACATATTCAATATAAACAACCATTAACTTAGTGAGTAGGGGTCAAAGCCATAGAAGAATTTTTGATACAAATATTTCTTGGAAATGGTTTTGAACAGGAATATTACAATTAGGATGGAAAACTGAACAGGCAACACGGAATGGTTCTACTTCTGCAGCTCTAATGGGCCAACTACATACCAGTGTGCCACTTATTTTCTGATGCGTCATGTTTTTGTGCTTTGCTGTGTATAGCTTTTTGTTGCAACTTGTCCTTCTCAGAATCAGAAATCCTTTGTTTGTCCTATCATTTTTCCAAGCCAGTTTAGATTTGACCATAACATTTTTGAACACACAACCCGAAAATATGAATTGTACAGCTACAGTCACTTCATAGAGCATCTTTTTCAAGGTAGATTGATGAGTCATTTAGGAATATTTCACCATTAATTTAAAAAAAAACTGGCAAACTATCTGAAGCCTAATACTTGTTTTTGTCACCTTTTCTACATTAGTTAAATATTTGAGTCCATGTACTTTGTTACTTTCCAACACTGTCGGGTTATATTAAATATTCTGCTTGCACAACACTGCTGTAATGTTTGGCAGCATGGCTTGCTAAAGCGCTAACTGCAATGCAAGTTGTGCTTTTTAAAACATGTAAAAAGGTGGGACAAAAATAAGTAGCAGCACACAGCTGAGCACAAAGCTTTTTGGTTTGGATTGCCATTCAGAGATATATGACCCTCTATGTTTTTTTCAATTACAAACATTTCAAAATGTTTCAATAAAAGTAAATAGTTGATTAACAGAAAATAAATGTGCCTCTAGCTTGATAACCAATACATTTTTTTTACATCCACATATCTTTTAGTTTTGAAAACAAGCAATTTTAATACAGACTACAGCAATTTATTTTTACTCAGTTTAAAGACAAAATCACAAAATAATAAATGTTAGTTGCAGTCCTGCTGAATGAATTACTGTAACTCCACTCCTATAGCTGACATATTTGATAAACGAAGGCTTGAACGATGTCACGAGTACATGAAAACACAGGCTGCATCTTCAATTTGTGTTTCTATTAGAAAATACTTTGAAAATGAATTTGCGACATGTTTGATAATCAAGAAACCAATCATTTTTTTTAAAGCAAAAAATAACAGAAATCCACAAGTATGCCCTTCTGTTTATTTCTGGTGTGTTACATTCAATGTCGCAAACCTGCATGGGGAATATGGGTTTATTAACAGTGGAAAGCTGTAAAAAAAAATACACAACGTCTTAAATTAAGTCTGTTAAGATACATTTAAAAGGACCTGGCAACAAGTTTGCTAGCCAAGAACTTAATTTGAGTATTTTTTAAAAGCAAAGCTGCCAGCTTTCCCAGTGTGTAACCCTAACCCTTTTCTCGTTCTTCCTCTAAGATATGTTATAACGTTAATGCTCTCCATATTTGCAAACAGGTTAATTCCAGACCTTGTGGCACAGCCCTCTCTTTGAGGTAAAAAGACCTCTTAATATTCATCAAAAGCATGCCACATTAAGGCAGGCCTTATGAAGGAGGTGTTTGTATCCCTCCCACAGAGGGGCTTTGCATGCTCACAGTTGGCTACAGGCTGCAGATTAGAGATGCACACTCCGGCGGAATGCGTCAGCAGGAAGACAGGCAGCGCTTGTGGATTTTTGGAAAGGAAGATGTAGCAGTGCTATTACTCACCTCTGTAGCAGGGATAGTGCTGCCTCCCAGGGGTTCACTTCAATCATTGGCGCACACTTTATTGCCTTGTTCTGTGGAGGAGTGTGTACACTTGCTGCAGCTCTTAACTTATATATCGCACTGGTATTTGCAGTCTGTATTTACGATGGCTTCTTTGCACGATGAAAAGATGCTCCTGTGTTTTTGTAGATAAACAGGTCGTGCATGTCATACTTCTCTGACTGTAGTGCCGGGATGATGCTGCTGCAGATTTTCTCACTGCATTCACCACAGATGTTGTTATGACCCCAGTGGACAAAGCAGGTTTTCCCCTAATTATTTGAGCAACATCTGGGCACAAGGCAGAAAGGGGGAGAAAGAGCACGTTCGTCCTGGAGGGCTGTCAGCCGTTATCGAACCGTAAATAAGACACTGCTCAGGGGATGTGGGATGCTTGTGCAAGCAAGCGTGGGTTTGTGTGTGTGGGAGAGAGAGAGAGAGGCCATTTCAATAGAGTGCGCAGCAGGGCAGGGGGAGGGGAAGAGGTGGAATCTGCCATATGGATGAGAGAGAAAGACAAAGGGAGAAATGGAAGGGCGGAGAGGAGGAAGGAGAAAAAAAGGGGGAGACTCAGCGTCCCATGTCAACTCACTTAATGCTCCCTGCTGGCCCCGGGGATGCTGACGGCACACTTCTGTTGATTCATCCCTCTCTCCAGCTAGTTCCTCGTCTTTTGCAGTCAGTCTCTATTCCTGTTGCCCTTGTGTGGCTCTATTTGAGATGCTCCCCTGTCTCGTCCTCTAGTGTGACCTTGCTTATGTGGAGTCTTCCCTGTCATACTGTCAGGTCTGCTGATGCATATGCCTGATGCCAGAGAGTGTCTGCGTCTTCAGAGTTACCACCATAAGCATTTTGTAAGGAAGGTCAAGGGTAAAGCGCAAAAAGGGGTAGTAATCACAAAACATGCTGATGGATGGATGTGAGGAGAAGGACGTACAAGTGCAAAATGGTTACTTTCTGTTGTCGGTAGGCGTCACTATGAGTCAATATTGGTGTGTAGTGGTCTTTAGGTCTGATTTCCGATTATCCATAGGGCATTTGGAGCATATTGGAGAATGTTAGCTATCATTTTAAGACCTTCAGGAAAAGTTATTGAACTTTGTTTGGCCTTGCCAACCAAAGTTCAATAACTTTTCCTGAAGGTCTTAAAATGATACCGGAAAAATCTGATCTCATCTGATTTAATCTGGAAAAAGGAATTTGTTCAAGTAAGGCACTTTTTTACCAAAAATAAGCAAATATGGCACATTGAATTTTTTAACGTCTTATCGTGCTAAATATTTCTACCAAATTCCATACATTATAGGTGAAAATTCAGCAAGGGATGCATTTGTGTTAATCAGTAGGGGCCGGATGCCAGCGAGGGTCTGTGTCTTCAGAGTTGAAACCATGAGCATTATGTAAGCTTTCACACTGGGTTTGAGGTGAAGGGTAAAGCTAGTGAGCCAAAGGGATGGGTTACAAAACAAGCTGATGGATGGATGTGATCGCT
This sequence comes from Gymnodraco acuticeps, assembly GCF_902827175.1. Classification (NCBI taxonomy): domain Eukaryota; kingdom Metazoa; phylum Chordata; class Actinopteri; order Perciformes; family Bathydraconidae; genus Gymnodraco; species Gymnodraco acuticeps. The sequence continues at coordinate 2,435,309 of NW_022992344.1, read as the reverse complement.
CTAAGTATAAAATGTTCTTTCTTGCAGGCTGTGCTCCGACATTTAACTCCACAACTGACTGGATAACATATATTATAAAACTGCCACTGGGTCATTTTGACCCCTCTAGACTTTTTGGGGTTTAAATAAAGAATGACAAATACAGGCCAGGGTGGGTTAGGTCAAGGCAAACATATTTTGTTCTCGCCGTTATCCTCTTTATTTTCCTCTCTGTCCCTTTTTTCACTTTTCCCGGTTATTTTTCAAGATTTGAAGTACAGACTGATTTGTCCCCACGGTAACGCAAATGATCTCCTGTGTTTGCTGGAGTTATTGTTTGGTTTAAACCCTCCAGCATAGTGTTATAATAACAGCAAATTAGGATACATCTGCAAACATGTAGGGAGTCTTGGAATTGCTGTACTACATTGAAGAATAAAGAACAAAACAAACTGCTACATATCTGATTCAACACTTAAAACAATATTGTAAAAATAAATGTTAGTTGTATTCAACTGTTTTATAACATAACACAGCATACATAGAATTAGAAAATATCTATATTGACATTCTCAAGGATAGCATAGCTGGATGTTTCCTTTATTCATCCTAAGCTGACCTAATATACAGTATGTAAATAAAGCTTTTTAGTTCAAATAAAGTATCTATTGGCCTCTTTAAAACAATCCAAGTATTTAATTTATTATTCATCAATAATGCCATGCAGGAAATAAGTTTAGGAACCTATATTACTGTGTTAAATCAAAAGGTGCAATATATGACAAATGTCATGCAGCGTACACAGACGTATTGAGTATTTCTTTATATAAATAACTTGTTTTATATGTTTGTTATATCTATCGAAGATTTATCTTTTAATAACTGCTGGTATCCTTGACCCCAATGGAACGTTGTGGTTCTGACACGTAGAATTATAAGATCATGACCGTACTTCAATCTCTCTTTAATCCAAGCTTTATTCATTGTTAGAGTCAATGAACATTATTTGAAGAAATATCTGTTCTACTTGCCTGCTTTCCTTGGATCTGTAGGTTTTCTTAGGATTCTACATTAACCATTATTTCATTTACATCTCATGAGGTGGTAAAGCTATAAATAGCCTTACATGCTCCAGAATACACATGTTTGGTGTTAATGCATCTTTCAATCCAGTATCTAGTACATCTAGTACAGTATTGTATTCTCCTGTTATTATTAAATTCCTACCTTGTAGTCTTTTTTTTCCAACTGCTTTCTTCCAATATCCTCAAAAAACAGAAATATATATATTTTGGAAGAATTACAAGTTAGAATTCTCAAAATTAAGTGGGTACGGATTTATTAGCTAAAGCAAAAATACCATATCTTCAAGATAAAAACTTCCACGGTTTGGAATCCCAATATATTCTAAATATTTGTTATCCTTGAATAAAAAACAGCATACATTTTAACCATGGACTCTAGGAAGATTAACGCCAATGTGTATCTGCCCTGTAATCCATATCTACTCAATATTTTAATGGATGCCCTTGGCCATTGCTACACCCTTCCACCCCTTTTATGAATATCCCGTAAGAAGTTTTTTCCGTAATCTTATTGTGAAGAAATAAAGTGACGCATGATTAAAACAACTGAATCTGAAGCTGCTTGCCGTAAGAAAAATAGTTTTAAAATGACAATTTTCGTGTTACCTTTTCTAACACTGATGGAACAGCAGAGGTCTATTGTCGTTCAGCTTTTGTTGCATCTTTGTCCTTCAAGGACTGTGGAAGATGCCAAGGTGAATGACGTGAGTGCAAGTTCTATGTAATATGGATGAGTGAGAAGGAGCAGCAAAACAAGAAGCAGACATTCACCAAAGGCAACTTACTTAATGGGGGCTTCATGTAGAAATAAATGGGTTATTATAGTGTCATTGCTATATTTGTGAAAGCTTTTTGCCCCTTTTGAGTGAAAACAGAGATGGAAACTTGACTACAATCTGTAAGATAGACTAGCTAAAGCCTTTACCACTTTTTGGTAGATCATAGCCTTCGTTAAGTGTAAGAAATCCAAAACTTCCCAGCCTGTTTGGACGTGCTACTCATAAAATGCAGGTTACCACAGTTATTATATACCTGTATAATTTTATATACTTAAACTATCTGTTAGGAGATTCCAGCTAAGGGAAATTCCCAATCAACGTTGTATGAAAAACCCGTTACTTCTCGGTTCTTTGAAACCCTGTCCTCTATAGTAGTTTTGCTTTGTTATTTTATTATTTCTTTAAGTACTGATTGTAGATCATGACAGAGAATCCACAGATCACCAGCTACATTAAAAACAGCTTGCAGGGCTTACTTTACTGACGCTTTTTTAAGGCTGAACAAAGCATTTACTCATACACCAAAGCCCAGACCAATTAGCAGCCAGGACCTTTTTGAGCTCGCAACACAGACATGAAGTCAAGGTGACTCGATGTAAAGGTGTTTTTTCACTAGGCCATCCAACATATTGCCATACTGGGTTGGCTAATTTAGATGTTAAACTATTTTAGCTTTTGAAGCCATTTGCAGAACTGTATGTTCTCCTTTACTCACACAATCATTGGCTTCTAAGATACTATAGAACATGTCAGAAACTAGGATGAGGTTTACGTTCTAAAACCAAATAAGGAAATATAACTAAGCAGGAACTGAATATATGTTTAGGTTCTTTTAACTAATTCATTTTTAAAAAGTAGCTCAGCGGCAGACAGCTAACATACACGTTTCTGTTACAGGTTACATTTCATAGGCCACACCTACAAGATTAGTCAGGTCTCCCAATATCAAGCATGTTTTGTATGTACTACCTTAAAGGGACCTTTTCAGATATGTTTTCCGAGTGATTGACTAAGCCCATTGAAACCCACTGACTTAATTCACTGTAGAAGTGGGCACCAGCCTTTCAGTTATTGAAGGCCACTTGCCTTTCAACGTCTAGAAAAAAAGCAAATACATTTTCAGGGGACTTGTTTGTATAATTCAAGTGTTGTTGCTGCAGCAGCATCTCTCAGGGCTGTGAGAACCGCACATTATGGTTCTGGCTACAAGTAAATCAGAGCTGGCTTTCGAGACTGCATGAGGCAATAAAAGCCCTTGAGATATTTCCAAACAGCCACTTGAACTAACTGCCACTCACTAGAGATTAGCTTTGATGACTATTACTAGTTTAGAGTCTGATGAGCACCAATTCTCACAAATCTCTAAGTGAACCTTTTATTTCTTGTTTTAACAAAGACCAATGTTGAAATGCAACAGTGGCAGCTTCCCTTTTACAGCCAATGCTTTTCATTGGTTTTGCTGTTTGAATCTTTAAGTTGTAGGCTAGGTTTACCTAAAAGGATATGGATTTGATTAACAAATATTAAACTGGATTCAAATTTGATAAAATACTATCTACACAAATAGCCAAATGTTCTTTTGAATCAACAGTTGTGGCTAACCTTAAGACGTTAGCTTAGATGCTTAGTGTATAGTAGAGTATTTCTTAATTGAAAGAATATAAAAGACAACACTGAGCCTTTTTCTCAATGGAAAATATGTTTCCCTCTTTTCCCGACTAAGTCTGGCAAGATTTTGATTTAGAAAATGATTCATCCAATCAACTGCCAAGTGTTTTTTGAAAATGAATACCCTTTTTCAGACTGTATCCAATGTAGTTGCTCAAATGTGTAAACAAACCATCAGGCGCACCAATAGTGAACATAATTCAACAGTACACATGAACTGGATATTCCAGACACCTAAAGGTAGGCAGTTTAGTCAAAATAATATAGGGAAAGAGAGAACATCGAGAAGTTATTCAATAATTGTGATTGATTTTCATTTCTGATGCTCACATTGGCCTGTGGCTTACTCTCTGTGGAATTAGAAACCTGATCTGCAGAGGATACAGTCCTGTTCCCTGCCTTCAGTTCCCTGCATGCTTGACTGTCTGGAGTTGGCCGGGCTCAGTACGAGTAATCCTTCCAGATTTTTTGAATTAATCTGAAGCGGATATTCAGTTTATCCCCTGCTTCACGTAGAGAGTCAAGTTCCTTGTAGACAGTGCATCCTTCATTGCCAACTGCTTACATTGTGTGTTAACAAATTATGAACAAGAGATTGGATAACAACGTTGGCCCTTGTAATCAATTAGGAACGTTTGCTTGACCACGTAATGGTAATATTGTTACCTTTATGTGATCCAATTGGTTAAATTGGACAGTATACAATGAAAGCTTTACATGGTCAACATGATAGCACTGAGTCTAGCAAAATGGTTTCTTATTGAAGGTTTATGTAATTTCAAGCCATAGCCTAATAATCAGATTGGAATGTTTTTGAAATGTTGCCCTAACCAATCACTATCTTTCTTAAGTAATTTGACTCCGAAGTTACGAAACCAGTTGCTTGGATGAGTTAACCAAACATTTTTCAAAGTACCATATTTGTGGCATTGGCAAAAAAAGCGAACCTATATGAATGACTTGAAACATTTGAGATATCAGCAGTGATACGGTCTGGAATTAGATTAAACTGTCTCAACCAAACAAAGGTTTGTTGTAACTGAGCATCCATTTTCAGCAACACTTACTCTCTTTTCATGTCTTGTTATCTTATTGTATGCTCTGATAACAAGACCCTCTCTGTGCATACAAAAATGTCCATGCCATTCTGCCCAGAAATAACCACCATAATCCATAAATCTGATTATATTACCAGAAGATAGTAGGACCATTCAGCATATTCTACCACCTGCAAAAATAGCTAGGTCAGGGAAAACAAGCCCAAGGATACAGAGACAAGTTGTCCAGAAAGGGAAGTATTGCTTCAAAGTTTTCCCGGCGGTGTGATATTGTGTTATGCGATGGTGTCAAATTAATTTGGATCTCAGTGCTCATTAATTCCCAACCCTAATTGTTGTCTTTAGATACAGTTAGACCAAACTGCCAAAGGCACTGCTGGCATTTCTGTAATAGCATATAGTTCCCTACATGTAAAGGAGAGACAGATTCTTGCACAGTAAATAAGGGATATTTAGGTTAGGCTTACAGTAATTGATAAAGTACATATTTTTTCCCCCTAACCGTCTGCAATGTTGTGAGCATTATTCTTAGTTCAGTTGAGGCCTGTTAGTAAGATACATTCCCACCTTAACCTTGTATTAATTACTTGTTAGTAGTAATAATGCTTACTCAAGGGTACATATTGGTATGATCCATTCATCCATCCATCTTCTCCCGCTTATCTGTGGTCGGGTCGCGGGGGTAGCAGTTCCAGCAGAGAGCCCCAAACTTTCTTTTCCCTGGCGACATCAAGCAGCTCTGACTGGGGGATCCCAAGGCGCTCCCAGTCTAGCGAAGAGATATAATCCCTCCACCTGGTCCTAGGTCTACCCCTTGGTCTCTTCCCAGCTGGACGTGCCTGGAACACCTCCCTAGGGAGGCGCCCAGGTGGCATCCTAACTAGGTGCCCGAACCACCTCAACTGGCTCCTTTCTACGCGAAGAAGGAGCGGCTCAACTCCGAGTCCCTCCCTGATGACCGAACTTCTCACCTTATCCCTAAGGGAGACACCAGCCACCCTGCGGAGAAAACCCATCTCGGCCGCTTGTATCCGCGATCTCGGTCTTTCGGTCATGACCCATCCTTCATGACCATAGGTGAGGGTAGGAACGAAAATGGCCCGGTAGACAGAGAGCTTTGCCTTCTGGCTCAGCTCCCTTTTCGTCACAACGGTGCGGTAAAGCGACTGTAGTACCGCTCCCGCTGCTCCGATTCTCCGGCCCATCTCACGCTCCATTGTTCCCTCACTCGAGAACAAGACCCCGAGATACTTGAACTCCTTCACTTGGGGTAAGGACTCATTCCCTACTTGGAGTGGTATATTGGTATGATGATTATTAAATTCCTGTCAGCATGGACACATCTATGTTTGAATGTGTAGAGCTCCATTTTCTGTTATCAAATTCCAATGATTCATTCACTGGATCTCAGTTCTCTGAACTATGGAGCAGGGTTTAATGGAAAATATTGGAGATTACATGATGGATAAGAAGCCGTTTACAGGGACGTACAGCCATACATTGTGCAAAACGGTAGATTCAATACACACTATTAAAATACATATAAAGAAACAAAGCAAATCCTTTTAGTCATCAATTGGGCTATTGTTATGTCAGATAGAACTCATTAAATATTTGTTGTCAACCTTCCTGATTTTATGAGCAGCAAGATGGGGAATGTGTTGTACATAATGAAACACCTCTTGTGGTTGGGCTCATGCCAAAATACATTTTAGAATATCTACATCATTGCTGTTCTTCATCACATCCATGACCTACAAAATGTTCATTACAAACTCTGCTATTCTTTACCATCACATTGGTAGATGACTCATACTACAATCATGTAGAAGTGTGCTCATCAACCTTGAGGGATTTGCTGTTTATTTCAATGCCATGTTGTAATTCACATACATGTATCCAGAGTTTTATCAACAGTTGAACTGAAGCCATTTGTCCTCCTTTCGACCTTGTCTTCATCGCTCAACTTGAACCGGCGGAGGAGATCGGCTGACCTTTTCCCAAGGAGTATGACTCCTAATATTCATCTCAAGGGCATAGCGTTGCAGCTTAACCTGGCCTCGGGCAGGCTTCACTCATCTTGTTCTTCCCGTGTCTTCCATGTGTCACCACTTTAATAGTTCAACTTCGTGACTCAATGCGAGTGCAGACCTTGCTCTTCAAAACACGTCGACACATCCAAGATATTTATTCCAGATGAATTGTTATAAGGATTAATTGCCAAAAATCAAGTCGTCCTCTCCGACGCATGTGTCTCATGACCCTTTTATTTATAGAGACATTTCTGATATAGGAAAAATTACCGGACATCTTTTCTGCCTAGGTTGGATGTTAGAGTTCAGAACAGATTTGGTACCATCAGGTTTAATGGATATCAGTTTGAGTACAGCCCGCAATACAACCCAAAATGTTTTATAACAGTATTATCTCTATTCTGTGTCCATCCGTCTAGTTGTGGAAAGTATACATCATCATAGAGAAAACATTGGCTCATAATTGTCATCACTCAGGTCAGAGAGGTCCCTAAAGACAAGCTTGAGAAAGTTGCAAAGGAAAAGGTCATGTTGGCAGCCCAGCTGCTTTCGAGCCCTGACAAGGATGAACTGCCTGTGCGGTAATTTTTTTTCTTTTGGAAACTGTAAAGAAACGACCCAGAGAAACATTGAGACTGGCAGAAAAAGTGTATTGCTTACATTCTCTTTTGTCTGTGCTTATGAATGCAGCAATTTGACCAATTCCTATATTAATTAGATATTGAAATGTTGGACGTTCTGATCAATAAACATGGATTGTTTTCCCCCTTCACACAATCATTACACAGAGCTCTGTGTTTGCACTTCAGCCCTTCGGCATGTTGTACACATTGTTTTTCCCGGACCTTGGACACATGTCTGAATAGAGTAAAGCTCTGCTGTAGTGGTGGAAAGACCACAGAGGATGAAATATACTTCTCGGTGACGTTGGCTGAGGTTTGATCCGTGCCCGCAGCTCAATGACTGTTATAATTTTAATTTTCTTTCCACTCATTTGTAGTCTGCAGACAGCCAACATGAGCACAGACAACGGCAGCTTGTTTGATTCATGAGGCCATGCTTGATCGCTCTATGGCAGAGATGAATTTGATTGTGGTTAGTCAGCCAGTAAGCTGGGCCTAGTGTTCGTAGGCCTGTCGCGATAAGCAATTCATTGACTTATCGTACGATAAATAAAAATGAACTCGATAACTTTTCTGACCTCGATAAATTGCTGTTTACGTGCGTGTTTGTTTACATAAGGATGTGACCAGCATTTTAGCCAGGCACGCTGTGGCTGCCGGCCAGGCACGCCATGAGTGGCGGGGCTCACACACAGCCAGGTCAGGAAACTCCGCGTGCAGCAGCCAAATGAATAGAGTGGCGAAGTCCCTACCCTTCCGGTGGACCTCCATGGGACCTTATTTCGGAAAAATTATGTATTGAAGTCAATGGAGAGAGAAAGATTATCTTTTGATCCCGTTTGAATTGTGCCATGAATTACACATATGATGTTTGTCAATTTTAAAAGATAATTTTGCAAGTCAAAAAAATAAAAATGTGTCATAAAACTGTGAAGTAACACATTTGTTTATGTGAAACGCTTAATGAACTACATCTCTGGTCTCGCAGACTCTCACAACAACACACGTCACCAAGATGGCCGTCACTACTGTCTTGTCAAAAAAGTGATTGTCTACCCTCACTATCAACACAATGAAACACGTCCAGAAGAATGTCATGCAAAGCTGCCTGCCTCCCTGCCTTCCTTTGATTCTCTCTGAACTGCCTGATCTTTTTAATGTTTAATGTCAACCATTTGTGCAGATAGCATGAAGTAGAAAAAGATTGCCGGTGCTAATGTAGCGTTAGCATTTCTCCCCCGGGCTTAAATGGTGTATTATAGAATGATCACACCGGTGTGACAGTACTCTTCAAAGGGTTCACGAAATATGACTACTACTCTTACTGTTTATCGTTTTGGGTTACTTGATGTTACTTCTTCATGTTAAGGCTAATACAAATGACAAGGCTAAGGCTGTAATGCTAACTAACGTGCTTGCTACTAGCTAGGTAGCTAACTTGATCCAGCCACTCCTGGTCCTTTCATCAGACGGGAAGCGAAAGAACGAGCAAGACCCATTGCTGGTATGATAACAACCTGGTACTAAGCACACAGGCATCTTGTTAAAGTTATCTGATCTTAGCTATCTCTTATATTTATCGGAGGAAAACAATTGTGACATCACTTACGCGACTCTGGAATTTGTAGTCTTTCTAGTTGCGTATTTTTCAGTCTTATATTTCCACAGTTTCACGACAAACTGTGACTTTTTTGACATGAAAATGATTTTTTAAGATTGACAAACATCATATGTGTAATTCGTGGCACAATTCAAACGGGATCGAAAGATACGTTTCTCTCTCCATTGACTTCAATACATAATTTTTCCGAAATAAGGTCCCATGGACCGGAAGTAGATGGGCGTGACTTCGCCACTCTATAATATTCATGGATACCAAGTACGTCATTTCCGGAATGCCCGCTGCCATCTTTGTGACCGACTGACCGTTTATTTACACTCGTCATGGAAGAAAACACAGCGCATTTAAACGGGAAAGAGAGAGAGAGATATTTGTTAAAGACGGCAATTATTGGATGCGATCCCTATTTGTTACCCCCAACTGTATTTTGTTTATTGAATTCGGCTAAGTGTCTTCCCCAACTAACTTAATCGTGTACACTCGTTTGTCAATGCCTTGACTGTAGCTTGGCAGGCTGCATTTGAGCATGGTTCCACAATACCTGAGCTAAGAATGGCTTGAGAGTAACTGTGGTCATCTGTCACACATTCTACCTGTTCAACTAATGTGATGTCAAGCCCAGTGGCATCACTGGTGCTGGAAGGTGCCACATTCTCATGGTCACTATCAGGAACCAAAGTCTCAGTCCGTTTCCTTTTCATCTGCTGAGTATGCTCAAATCTGCTGGTGGCATAGATGATTCTCTGCCGCTGTCCATCTGACGTGTGGGCAAACAGGCTGGGGATGTAGTCAGGACTCATGGGGTTGTCATTTTTTCTTCCTAAGCAGACAAAGGCCTCCTAATAAGATAATGACAAGTATTACGATCCTTAACTTAAGTAAAAGTAGCAATAATACATGTAATATAAATACACAAGTAATTTAAGGCATGCATTCAATAATATTGAGAACGGCAATTTCTTTCTCAGTTTTCTGCCAGAAATGTGTCTTTTATTCAAATGCAGTCGGTTTCAAGCGTAAAGGAACACAGAGTAAAACTAATGCAGTCCTTTCAAAACTGGGATTATTTTACTCGTGCTATATTACCGTTACACTGCTAATGGTAATTATTATTCGGCAACTGAATTATCTATGTTGAAGTATTTAGAAAACTTATTTCTGACAAAAGAAGCTAAAAGATAACAATAAGTGAAGAGCTTACCGGAAACAAAGTGTTGACTACACAATCTGGAGTTAGATGTCGGCTGCCAGTGATCCCTTCTGATGGCAGCCAGCCATTTATTACGACGGTCTAAGTCTTTGGGGATCGATAAAAACTGTAGTCCGGGGTTCCTCTGGCGACTATTGTCACAGCCCACAGCACAACAAATCCCAGGCATATCCACAAACTTTATTATTCACGATGTGTCTTTCTCTGTTGCTTCCTCCGTGTTCTCTGTTGTTGTAATGACTTGCTGTGACCGGACACCAAAATGGCGGCGCTAGAATACAGTGACGTCACGTGGTACCCATGCATAGAGACAAGCAGGAGACAACGTGTGACTTACTCGAGGGGAATTTGAAGTTAAATGGAATTGGTTGCAAAACCTAACGCCGTCTCCAGTGTGGGAATATTTTGGATTTAAGCAAAATCAACGAGGCGAACCTACGGACGTGAATGGGCCGGGCGGTGTGTCGCATTTGTTTTAAAAAGGTAGCAACAAAAGCTAGCAATACGACCAACCTTAAACTGCACCTGAAACACACAACCACTCCATTCCATTTTTCCCAGCTGGGAGCAAACATGGCAGCTGGAGATGGAGAGCCCCCACCTTCCCGACAGTTTACAATCAAAGATGCATTTGCCCGACAATGCAAACATGTTGGTGTTCCTTGCTCGAAATCTTTGATTGATACAGATTTGGATATGGCCTGTTGAGGTTTTTTTGCTTGTGAGACAATGTGTGCTCATATTTATTTATTTGTATATATTTATTTATTTATATATATCATGTAAATAAATAAATATATATATATATATATATATATATAGAGAGAGAGAGCTCTGTTTTCCAGCCTGAGTCTATTTAATTTATTGTTTCGGTTGTGTGTGATTTAATACATTTTCTATAATTTGTTTATTTATTATATATAATTTATATATTTGAATATTATTTCACATTTCTTTCGCAATGTTGAATGCTCAATGAAAAAATGCTGTTTGAAAGGATGTACTTGAATTATTATTATATATTATCATTATGTCAGTGGTCTAAAATGGTCTTACAAGGGTGCCGACAATATTATCGTTTATCGCAATAATTTCCGGGAAAATTAATCGTCCAACAAAATTAATTATTGTGACAGGCCTAAGTGTTCCCACATTTATGTGTGTATCTGCAGTTGTGTACCAATGCATCTCCTCTCTGGTGAACATGACCCTTTCTTTCGGACCATCATAAACTCCAAGTCAAAAGCTTTTGATTGATACCACAGTGACAGTTATATGTCCTGTGTCATCAGTGAGATGGCCATCGCCTGGTGATTGATTATATTTATGCTGACCCATGAAACAGAGAGGTGTAGCCTAGAAGCTCTGCTCATGAGAATGGGGTGAGTTTATATGTCCTTAAGGCAAAAACCCTGCTTCATTTAGGCTTGAGGGTTTCTCTTATGTACAACCGGGCATTTTCAAACATTCAGTGTATTGTGCTTGCTCTGGTTTGAATTGTTAGACAAGTAAGTTGACTCATTGCATTTTTCAGTTGGCTTAATTTTCTTGAATAAAGAACACATTTAAAGCAAACACAATAATGTGTCCATCAAAGCCACATGAGCATGTTCACATGTCATTGGTTCTGTTTGCCTGTAGAACAAAAAGGCAATGTATTGTTTTACTAGTCCAGGCGAGAACTTGATTAATTGTACTTATAGTTGCGGGAAATACTTTTTTCATTCACATTCCAGTATTTTCATATAATAATCATGGATTTGGTCAGTGTTGTTGTGTCTCATTATTTTTCTGATACAGGAGAGATTTTGATTTGTCCATTTTCTGCCACGGATGTCTAAATACTATTTGAAGAAAGCAATAAATATATTCAGATTACGATGATTTTTTTTCAGTATTTCCTAACTATTGTATTACTCCTGCACATTGATTTGCCAAAGTAGTTGTGTTTTTGAGCACTGAAGTAGTTGAAATGGTTTTTCCTCCTGTGTTTTTTCTTTGCCGTACTGCTCAGTATGCAATTGTAAATCAGGTTCAGTGACCATTTATGTTTTTATTCCCACTAAGTGCAAAGGAACCACCTTTACAATTTAGAGAAATTATGTTTACTTTTTAGCAATACAATTTTTCTGTTATTTTGCCTGTACAAAAACCTCTGTGGTCCCATAATTTATACCGACAAACACAATGAGATGTGTAATTTGACCCATGCGCATGGTGCACTCTGAATGCATTATAAAGACAAAAGCAGCAAGGTACTCCTGCTAGGATTTGCTTAATGTGATGTGTGAAATCAGGATTACTGTTGATCTTTTTTCACCAGTGAGGTTTCTCTCCATATGGAATGTCCAACTACTTTGAGTTAAACAATTGTCAACCAATTTGTGAGTTTATCTGTATATGTTGTTGCTGCATCACCCTAGGTTGGGGTTAATTTGCTCTCTGGTCTGTCCATAAAACAGATGAAAGTTGTGAAATATCGCAAGGTGTCAAAGCATAGACGTGTACTTAAACATCTTATACACTGCAGTGTTTCCCCTAGGATGGAGTCATAGCAGCGGTGCTAAGGCATGTGAGCCCAGCATAATGTGAGCACGGAGCTCGTGGAATTTTTTGGTGTGTGCACGTGCGAAGTGCGCCCCGCCAATTTGTTTCTATGTATCTGCCAGCACAAGAAAGGCTCTTGAGGCCTAGTACCAGGGCCGGTTCTAGCCAATTTGCTGCCCTAGGCGAGATTTTATATATAAAGAATAAATGAAAAATCTCTACAAAAGACAAATACACTACAAAAACAGAAACTTATTGACATAGAGTAATATACGTAAAAATGGCTTCAAATGTATTCAGTATTGTATGAACATGTTTAAATTGGGGGGTGGACGTCACATCCTCTAGGGGGGTCCGGGGGTAGCATTTTAAAGTAAAATGCTTCAATCTGGTGCACTTTGAGCACACAATTACTATCAATCAATGTTTATTTATATAGCCCAATATCACAAATGTTACATTTGTCTCAGTGGACTTCACAGTTTGTACAGAATATCAGTATGACAATACGACACCCTTAGACCCTTAGATCCTTAGACCCTCACATCGTACAAGGAAAAACTTCCGGAGAAAACCCACAGTTTAAAGGGAAAAATGGGAGAAACCTCAGGGAGAGCAACAGAGGAGGGATCCCTCTCCCAGGACGGACAGACGTGCAATAGATGCTGTGTGTACATTGAAAAGATAATACATTTGCAACATAGGTAGTCCAAATGTTTGGAAACGCATGTGTGTATAATAGGAAGATGAATCCACGAGGATAGCCATCCAGGACTTATGATCCAGGACCACAGCCACGACTCAAGATCCAGGGCTAGCGATCCAGGACACAGGACCGCAGGATCATCCAAATCAAATCAAGTTTTATTTATATAGCACATTTCTAAATGATTTTTGGTCAAGCCAAAGTGCTGTACATATAATAAAAATAGCCTACAGTAGAGACACTTTACAGCAAATACAACAACACAGATTGTTCAGAATATCAGTATGAGAAAAACGACACCCTCTGTCCTTAGACCCTCACATCGTACAAGGAAAAACTTCTGGAGAAAACCCACATTTCTCCCAAGAAAAAATGGGAGAAACCTCAGGGAGAGCAACAGAGGAGGGATCCCTCTCCCAGGACGGACAGACGTGCAATAGATGCCGTGTGTAAATCGAAGGGATAATACATTTTACAGCATATAGACCGAATGTCCATGACTCCGGATCCCGGCGTATATAGACACCAAAAATAAATACATTTGGGGAAGCTGGGTTAATCGGAACATGAGAGTACACAGGTATAGACAGAGAGAAGGAAGAAGTAAAATGTCCCCTGACAAACTAAGCCTATATCAGCAAACTAGGGGCTGAATCTAATCAGCCCTAACTATAAGCTTTATCTAAAAGGAAGGTCTTAAGCGCACTCTTAAAAACGGATAGGGTGTCTGCCGCCCGAACACAAACTGGAAGCTGATTCCACAAATGTGGAGCTTGATAAGAAAAGGCTTTGGCTCCCATTGTACTTTTAGAGACTCTAGGAACAACCAACTGATTCCAATTCTTGGAACGCAGTCCCCTAGTAGGACAGTAGGGTATAATGAGTTCTTTAAGGTAAGATGGCACCTGCCTATTAAGGGCTTTGTAGGCGAGAAGAATAATTTTAAATTCTATCCTGTGTTCTATAGGGAGCCAGTGTAAGGCAGCCATAACAGGAGTAATGTGGTCCCTTTTCCTAACTCTGGTTAGTCCACGAGCTGCAGCGTTTTGAATCAGCTGAAGTGACTTGACTGACTTCTTGGTACACCCTGATAATAAGGAGTTACAATAATCCAGCCTTGAAGTAACAAATGCATGGACTAGTTTCTCTGCATCGTTTTGAGGCAAGATATGCCTGATTTTTGCAATGTTACGTAGATGGAAGTAGGCGGTCCTTGAAATTGATTTTATGTGGGCGTTAAAGGATAAATCTTGATCAAATATAACACCAAGATTCCTTACAGTCTCACTGGAGGCCAAATTAATGCCATCCATAGTTAGTATATCTTTAGATAATTTGTTTCGTAGATTCTTCGGGCCGAGTACAATAACTTCAGTTTTGCTCGTGTTTAACATAATTTTTTTTAGCGTCGTCCACGTTTTTAAGTCCTTGAGGCAGTCTTGAATTGTATTTAGATGATTAGTTTCATCAGGCTTGATTGATAAATATAGTTGAGTATCATCCGCATAACAATGAAAGTTTACAGAATGATTCCTTATAATATTGTCTAACGGAAGCATATATAATGTGAACAAAATAGGTCCGAGCACTGAGCCCTGTGGCACTCCATGGCTAACTTTGTTTTGCGTGGAAGATTCATCGTTGACACGTACAAACGTACTAGAGACCTGATCTAGGGGGTACAACTCTAAACACCCATATGAAAAAGATCGGTTTACATTTTAATAATCAAATAAGTATATGAACATAACCAATAACCTACCATAGCCAATAACAAATAAATGTAACTTATTTTATTTTTGTTGTTCATTCATATCTTATTTTACCTAGTTAACATTTATTTATGCATATTTTTGTATCTCTCCAAATTGAAATGATATTTTTGGTTTACTGTCCTATAGTATACATTGGAATGATTTCAAACCTGTTTTTATTTATCCTAATAATTATGAAGGAGTGCCTTGGAAATATGTGTTTACATAATTTGTGGTCAAAACGTTTGAGACTCACTGAGATAACTTAGACTAAAATGACTTATCTAAACACTCAGAGAGTCCTTTACCTCACTGAGCCTCTCAGTCTGACAGGAGAGCTTTCCTCCACCCTGGTTGTAGAAACATCTACTTCTTATATCCGTTAGCGCAGCTAGCACCAGATTCTAATAACAACAGCGCCGGTACTGGTGCGCCCTCTCTCTCTCCTTCGCTCGCTCTCTCGCTCCCACGCTCGCACTTTGGCAATGAGCTGCGGGCGCCTGATAAGCCAACATCCCCCACTTTCATCACTTACAGCACCCATCGTACAGGGCAAATGAAAAGTGTAACCGGGGTGAAAAGGGTGTTACATTTACTTAATTATGGATGAGCCCCAACGGTCAACATTTTTTTTTCTCCTCCCAGAGCTACCAGCGCAGCGCCCCCCAGATTTGGCGCCCTAGGCGACCGCCTATGTCGCCAATGCCAAAAATCGGCCCTGCCTACTACATACAGTGGCAATGTCTCAAGATTTAGCAAAAATACACCTTTATTGAACATACAGTAACAAATACTACACATCCACATAACAAACAATCAAAAATGAAAAAGGGTCACCACTTATTATTATTTTAATAAAAAAGTAAAAACACCTGGCTGGTGCCCCCTAGCAGCGGCGCGCATATTTCAGCAGTGGTGCTGCACCACCGCTATTTGTATATAGGGGAAACACTGCAGAAATGAGCCAAGATTGGTGTGATATTGCTAAATAGTAGTGGTGCACGATAATTATCGGCCCGATAATTATCGGTCCGATATTAGGAATTATGACGTCATCCCGATAAACCCGATAAAAGTATTAATAGCCCCGATAATATACAATATATTTTTTGGGTAAAAAAAAGAAAAAAATACTGCGGTGTGGGTGGATTGGGATGAGGGGCGCTTGTTTTTCCCTCGGCTCCTCCCGTTTTGCCAGTACTGTGGTATTAGTGGTTTAGGAAGAGGGGAGTTTTTTACAAATCCAGCGCTCCCTAACTCATGCCTGGCTGTGACGTAAATGGTGTGCGGCCGTGAAGCCAGGACAGTAAACAAACATGTCGCCGGTAGTATGGGACTATTTCAAAGTTTCAGAGTTAGATAGTTCGCTTGCTATTTGTATTAACAAATGCAATGCAGAAGTTCCACGAGGAGGGAAAAAGGCAACGAGCTATAATACTTCCAACCTGATTAGTCACCTGAAACATCGCCATCGCTACGATGGTGTGTTAAAAGCGTACGAAGACGCCTGCGCTGCTAAACTAGCGGCGAATCCAAAGCCAGCTGCAAAGGCACCGGGGCTTTTACCTATCGACGAGGCTTTTGAAAAAAGCAAGAAGTTTGCCAGAGACGACCCCAGGGTTAGTTTTGTTCATAGTACTAATGCTCATGTCATTTGCTCACTACTAGTCTTTTTTTTACCACCAGGTGTGCAAAAATTACAGGTACATTTAATATATATATTATATTATTATCGGTATCGGTCTTGAGAAGCAGGAAGGTATCGGTATCGGTTTCAAAAAACCAATATCGTGCATCCCTACTAAATAGAGCATGATATTACATCACACTTAATTAATTTTGCATGTGATTTTAAGGCACAGCACTACACTAATAAAAAAGGGGTGTTAAATGTCAGCAAAACATTTCCGAATCTAGAAAGCGGCGTGCTATTTTAACGCCTTCCAATGACATGACATTGGACCAGTTGATCGTTTACATTGTGGAACATATTTGGGTACTCTTTTTTTTGCAATATTCACTTAATTAAGCCGCTTGTAATGGCTCAGCAAGAAACAAGTGTAGTTTCATAAGAATTTCATTTACCCAGACTATAGCCTATAGACTTGATTCCCTACAGCCTAATGTTACACATGTCCTTTCATGCTGAGAGCAGGCATGCTGTTTGAGCTACAAATTTGAGTTCTAAACATAATTGCCTCCTAGCTGAGGGTGACAGTGCCTTTCGCCAATTGATAATAATTGATTCAATCGCCGTGTTTATGTTTACACTCAAGGCACTACATGTATTTGGTTAGTTAGTCATTCTGATTGAGCGCTTGTCCCCATGTGACACCCCCACAGCTGGGGAACATGCCTCGGTTATGGTTGTTGGACATGGCTGACAAGAAGCGATTGGCGTGGCAGTTGTGCGTTTGTACTCTGAGGGCTCAGTCACTTGAGGATTCACTTGTCTCTCTTTTCCTTGCCACCATTGTGGTACAACAACTTTCCACTTCCCTCTTGCAGTTGAAGGTCATAGTGTTGTTGAGCCCCAGCATTTTCAATTTCAAGACATTATTATTTTAACACAACTATGTTGCTTTGTTTGGACGTGTTATCCTATTACTGCATTTTACTTGCACCATTTTGACTTGTTCCAAGTTATTGAACTATTTTATTGGGCTGCACAATTTATCGAAACTGAACACAGTATTTGTGCAAAGGCTTAATATTTTAAAATACCATAGATAACCAGGCCAACAAATTGTATTTTGAGGACTTAACAAAACAATTTTGCTTGGCACAGAAAACAAATGAAAATATCAATCCCTCCTATCTTGTAATCACTGTATCAGTCAGAATTATTTAAATAATTTAATCTTTCCCAATCAAGCAGCCTTATTTGATATCTTTAGATTCTTTGACGTTTAGTATGTTGGATTGTTGAAGGCGTCTCTTCATATTTTCTTTGACAAATACTACGCTGCAGCTATGTGTCAGTAAGGCCTTTAAATCTCCAAAACTTGAATCTATTTTTTTATTTAAACCTGATTATTTTCTGCCACTGTATCCTGGCAGTTTTACAATTATTTCAGTTTGCCCAAGGGTGTTCTCCATGGTTTTTCCATGTGTCACAAGTGATATCTCAGGCATGGCTGACCGAACTTTTAAAGCACTCTGAGAAATTATGCCTTTTATCATTGCATGTGACGGATTTACAGAAGCCTGTGAACATAAACGAGTAGGGTTTGAATTATTCTTATACCATGTGCATGCACTTTTCCAGCAACTCCATTCATACAATAATTTACTTTTCCTGTAGGGAGCCACTTTGTATTAAGGAAGCCTACTTGAAGTCAGTATGATGTTTTTTTATCCAACAAAGCATTGCTGACTGGTCTTTATAACCTTGAGCTTTACTACTGGTCTTCAGATTTTAACCACTTGTTATGTGCCTGCTTAACTTGCATTTGTTGCTCAATCTTTAACCAAACTTTGAAGAGATTTAGTAATTAAAGGCAAGACATTTGTATCATTTTCAGAGCCTATAGTTGCACATGTCACAAGCAGCTTGCCTTGGTTGCTTTTTCCCATGCTGCTTTTTTAGCTGAATAAACAAACATGAACCTGGCAAAATGATACAAACTGACAGCTTTACTCTCTGCATTACTAAATTATTGACTTTGCAAATGATTTTTTTAGTTGCAAAAACAGCCACCAATTTTACTCAGATTGTAGCTAGACGTTATGGCAGGAGATAAAAGTGGGTGCACATATGCCACATCAACCAAAACGAAGACAACAAACAGACATTTGGTGACTAGGGAGTGTCTCGATGCTCACGACTCAGGCATAAGGGGCGGCTCAACACATTTCAGACAGTGAAGGATGCAAAAATTGGGGTAAGTGATCTAAAAATAAACCTTGGCGATGGCAAGAAATACCTGCTTGTGTTTGCACATAGAGCATAGCATGGACATATTTGCTGAACATATTTTAATAGGACTTTATGAGACATAATTACCCTTTCTTTGGAAATACAAATAAGCACCCTTTAAATTCAAAAAGCTTGACCATAATGACATCAAGTATTGCCAAAGCATTCCACAATTCCAACAGACATATATTTAAATGACATACACTGTAATATACTGGACATGCCTACGGGACTAAATTGGGGTAAAGAATCTTGCACAAGGACCCTTTGACATGTTAACTTCAAGGCTGGGGATCAAACCACCTACCCTCTGTTTGGTAGACACCCATTTCCCCCCTGAGCCACAGCATCCCCTTTTAATACTAGGCAACCATACCATTTGTATGTATATATTTTGAACAAAAGTCAAATGTTTTCTTTAAAAGGGAGCTAATGTACTTCTTTTTTTACCGATTTATTGTTCAATCTTAATTTGAAACTATGGTCATTCCTTAACCCTGTATTGTTCAATCTTTACCCTGTAATGTGATTAAAAAAAGAAAAGAAAAGGGAATCATACATTATGAGCAAAGTATTGATTAATGTGTGGGATATAGCTGATATGTATATATTTCTGGCTTATGATCACCTTGGGATGAATTCTTCTAATTAAGCTGTCTTTATATTGTTATACTCGTGTCTAAATTATATCTTAAACAGCATAAATTAAGGAGCATGCTACATATGAATCCAAGGTAAGAAGTCATGTGACCAACTCTAGCCAGACCTAGTTGTTCCTAGAGTGGTTAAAGGAAACACTTTCTTGGATCTAGTACCTAATATATAACACAATAGAAACAGTGGTGATTGAAGTTAAGAGACAGAATACAAGCACTAAGTCAATTTAGAGAATGTGTAATAGCTGAGATTATTTTACAGCTTTTACACTATCCCAAAGTAAACATGTTGTGGCACTGGACATTTGGAACCTTATGTTACATGACTACAGTACCTTCTGTATATTTCCCTTAATCTAGTTCCATACAATTTCAATAACAAGAAACACTGCTTGTAGGAAGACAATGGTTATTCTCTACGAACTAAACAATTAAATCAAATGTGTAGCTTCAAAATATTGATTATACAGTTGGCAAAGATTCCTTCGAAGGCACATTTTGTTTTGAAAAGTAGGTGACATTCCTCTTAAAGCCATTGAATCCTCAACACTCATAGCTGAATCTCTGATGAGTACAGTATAGCTAATGATTACAGATTATAATTCAGTTTTACAATGGAATGGGTAGAGAAAAATCTTCCATCCGCAGCTGATATCATGCCACAAATGATACTGTTAAAAATGCATGCGGACACTCGCAGGGGCAAACACTTAA
The DNA here is from genome assembly GCF_902827175.1 of Gymnodraco acuticeps. Lineage (NCBI taxonomy): Eukaryota > Metazoa > Chordata > Actinopteri > Perciformes > Bathydraconidae > Gymnodraco > Gymnodraco acuticeps. The sequence goes on along the minus strand of NW_022992344.1, from coordinate 2,414,957 downwards.
GCACTCGGAACAAGGAAAGCTTTCTCTGCTGTGTGAATGAGAAGCAATGGCTGAATGGCTGAGTGTGTCCTCTGTCTCTGTGAGGTCGACGGCCCAGGGAAGATTAGAAGGAGGCAAATCAAATGAATGAGAAAGGCGAAAAAAGAAGGGGAGTAAAAAGCTGATGGCTCAGGAAAAACCTGCTGCATTACACTCGCTTTGAGGGAATTATCTCAGTGAGAATTCTGCAGGGGTCTGGAAATGGACATGAGCGCACAAACATAAAATATCTCCAGACTTAAATCTACATCAATCTGATCAGCTCCACCTATTTGCAGTTGTTCCTCTTGGTTTCTGCTTCAACCCCCTTTAACCAGCATTTGCGCATTCAAGTTTATTTTTGTAAATGCGCTTCTCCATTATTCATGTTTTTCCACGGTTTTGCCTTTGGCACGCCTCAGTGGTGGCCTACATGCACAAGGTTATAATCTTTAACTCCCACCTGCAAAACACTCAGTCTCTTTTTATTTTGTATCATGACACATCTGGGAATTTGTTCTGTTAACAATTATAAAGGGTCTGTTGTTGACTTGGCACGAGACCAAATTAGTTTGTGTCACCAGTGCAGATGGCAAAGGAGTCAAGGGTGGGGTTGGGTTGTAAACGAAAGCTGTTTGAAAATAGTATTCCAGACACAATGCGTCACAGCAGCCAGGCCACATCACAGCGCCCCTCTCCTCAGCCCTCTCTGGTTTCCATATGTTCCATTGACTCCTTGCTTTATGCTGTAACACAATTCCCTGTTTTTGAATGTAGAAAACATAAAAAACCCTCAAACTGCCTCCAATACTGCAACACATAATTACCCTCAGACACTTGATATGCCACATCAAGTTTTAAGAGCATGTAGGACATTTTTTTCCACACCATGCTAGCAGCTCCAAATAAGGCAACCTTATTATTTGGTTGGTTACTTGTTTGGTTCTCAATTTTCCTTTTTCATAATGAAATAAATCTGGACACATTTTGGAAAGATTGCCATCAAATTGGAAAAAAACCTCACCCTGCCCCACCCCTGTATTGTCACACATAATTACCACCAAACACTTAATTTAATCGATTGTCATCACATTTTATGTTTACAGTTAGGACTGGACTTCATCTAGCACCATCATTAGGTCAACATTTCCAGCAAATAACTGAAAAACTCATTACATTTCAATCAGTGTTTACTGCTTCTTTGCAAATGTTAGCATGTTGAAACCATAGTCTGTTTGAAGGTAAAAACACTACGAAATTGTAAGAAAACGACCCCTTCTACTTTTGGTTGGAATAATCCAGTTGTAAGGCTTAAAATAATATGCTTGTTAATACTGTGGTTGTAGATTTCAAAATGACGTGGTTCGCTTGATTCAAGAAAGAAGCTCAATTTCTATATATTTACCTGCCTTTTCAATAGTGTGTATTATATGGAAAGTGAAAGTTGTTCAATTTCTTTTTTGTTCAGTCACCACAAATGCGTACAAAATATATAAAATACGCTTTGGCATTGTCAGATTGTCGAAGTAAACAAATATATATCACCAAACTACTGCCTCTACTCTGACATTTTTGCTGACATTTTTCTTTAGTCAACAGTTCAATCCCAACCGATGCTCTCTGCATTTGGCTGCCACCCAAAGTTGAGCATTGACGATAAAACTAACCAGTATTCTAAATCACAAATGAACGCTAAAGGCAATTCAAATGAAAGGACGTGGGTGGAAGAAAAAGGAGGAGTTCAACTCCTGGAGGTGGCTGAGGTCAGGTTCATAATAGAAGATGTACCCAAACCTGCATTCTGTATGAGCTCATCAATCCATATTTAGACTGTTAAACCTTAAAGGTGGGGTAGGTAATTTTGGAGAAACCAGCTCGAGTGCGCTAGAATTTGAAAATACACAACCGGAAAAAATCTGCCACTTCCTTACAGAGCCCCTCCTCCAACACACACGAACGCGCACATGACCAATGAGAGCACGAGATAAGTTTGTGCACAGATGGAAGGCTGACAGGCAGGTAGGCCATCCAGTTATCTTAGCCGGGCCGGCTAAAATGATTGGTCGTGCTTTTTACAGTACCACGGCTTCCACTGATGACATTTTTTTATGTATTTTTTGTCAAAGCACTTAAGATATTCATTGCTATCGGGATGTTAAGAGCATTCCATGGAATATAACACAAAGTCTATCTCGAGCCGGTTTCTCAAACTTACCTACCCCACCTTTAAGATATAATTGCATACAGCTCTGCAAATAGGATGTATAGGGGAAAAGAAGACAAGGTCAAGAAAAATAGGGATTAAAAAAAACCTTCCTATAAGTAGTTTTACACATTCCTTGAATGTATTATGAAAGCATTATTTCAGAGGTAAGCCCACCTCTTCAACACAAAGTACACCACAAATATCTAGGTTCTAAGTCACTGCTGTCAAACAGACTGCTGTCAAAGCAGCACTTTGGCCTGTAATAGCGACATCAGTAATGTATACAGAGGGATGTGTCATCTAAAAAAAAGTGATGACAATGAAAGAAATGTTTCCCATAAAGCCACTCTAAAGGGATTTCAGTCCTTCAACATTTGATTGCTTGTATTGCATTGAATGAATGATCAGACTTTAAAGAAAAAGTAAGTCACTGTGTCATCAATAAAAGGGTCTTAAAGATGATTACAACGTTGACTAGTTAACTTGCTTTAAGCCGTTAGCTTTTGTTTTCTTGGTAGTCTTCATTATAATGTGAATGTTTGCACAGACATACTAATAGATTGAACCCAGATTTAAAACCTGATTTGTCTGTTTTATATTAAGTTTGAGTCAGGACCTCATTTGTCTGTTTACAAGTGGTACCGATGCAGGAAGAGCGAGTGCTAAACCCTCCAGGCCGCAGAGGATGTTGACTAACTGAACACATCTGTTGCATTTGCAAAGTGTATTCCAAGCTAATCAGAAACTTGTTCCTTTTTAGCCTTTTCCTTTTAAGTAACCTGCTTTAGTTTTTTCTCTCATAGAGTTGTATTACCCAGCTGCTAGCCCATGCTGTGGTGTACAGTAGTTAGCACAAGGGCTGGGATGGAACAATTCAGATGCTCGTAGACCTTTTTGGTCCTGACTGGAAAATCTCTTAGATTGTGCGGAAATGCATGATCTCAAGAGAATGAATTATACTGACTTTTAAATCTATAGCTTGCCGTCAACGCAAGTCAACATTTTTACTTATTTACTGAAATATCTCAGCAGCATACTGATGGATTATCTTGTTGTGCAAATATTCAATGTCCACTCAGGATCATTTGTAATCAACTGCGATTGTACCTTACATCATAGTGGAAATCAATCGGCCTCAGCAGTACTTTTTGCTAATTAGCAAATGTTAGCATGCTAATATGCTACAATAAGATGATGACCATTGCAAACCTCACACCTGCTGAACATCAGCATGTTAGCCTTCTTTTTATGAACATGTCAGCACGTGGAAATGAACATTTAGCTGAAAGCACTGCTGTGCTAAAGTACACTGGTTAAATTGATAATGATGATGATTTGAGTTTGTATTAACTCACCTTGTCACCAGCACATTAATATAACTGGACTGGTAACAGCAGCTACTGTAAAACATTTAATTTTTTGAATAACTTATTATATATAAAGCATCACCTGATTCACCACTGTTACATGTACATCCTTTACATCAATTAATGTGCATTCTTTATCTCTAACTCGGTTATATAATGCAATGATGCAGTCAGTGCAGGTCTTAGGGCTCACTTATTTGTGTGTGTGAAAATCACTTTCTGCTCAATGTTGCCTAAAGTGTAGCATACAGTCATGGCTCAAATAAATGAAAACCAGGACAAATCACAGCATATGCTGATGATAGCAGATAAATAAGCTATAAATAGGTCTTATACAAGCCATCAATAGTCATTCACATGTACACACAGATGCACTCCCACTTTTGCCCAAGGTGACACCAAGGGATCACAATGCATGTGATGGAGCCATTCAACCAAGAGTGACCTCTTTTAATGCAGTCGCTGTTTGGTCCCCTTCTAATGAGTGGTTGACTCATAATCTATACTGTGTACTGAAGCCTGAGGGCTAATCAGCCCGATCGTGCGTCTGTGTACAGTATGTGTACAGTATGTGTACAGTATGTGTAGCCTGTGTCAGACAGAGACATGCAAAGTGGCTCTCAGACTTAATTTGTCTTGATGGAGTGTCAATTATTTATGAAGCCTCACACACACACCATTTAGCCTTTTGTAGTAATGTCAAGAGTTGCTCTTAGAAGTGTAGTGAACAGTGCTGTGTTCTTTTTCCACCAACAATGCATCATTATTTTGTTTTATTGTTTAGTTCATTTTTAAGCTGTAATGTGTAACTTTAGTTGGTCTGTGGTCAAAAGTGGAATCAACAGGACAATGATCAATTCAAAAGTGTAATATTAAAGAGGCCCTATTATGCTCCAACACATTGTACATGGGGCTAAGGGGCGGGACATCTCTAAGCGGTTGACCAATCACAACCGAGCTAACCAATCAGAGCACACTGGGATCTCGTTTCAGACAGAGGGTGAAAAGAACATTAAAGCATGTACACATGTCACAGAAAAGGGCACAAAATACCAATATGAACTGGAGAATTAGCATTAATATTCCTTCTTTAAAATAGCAGAAGTAGCAACAAGCATCAAGTCGGTCAAACTAACTCGGCTTGAGTTCAAAGGGAGAGAACACAACAACATTGCCAAATGTAATCTTAAATTAGCCACCATTAGCTAGTGGTCGGACCAATCCAAGCAAGGATAAAGGGGCAAATACCAAAATCCAACTGATACTGATTAAACAAGCTTCAGGTCAATTTAAAACAAAATAATTATCAAAAAGCTTTTTTGTCTGAGTTTTTCTCTTTAAGATGTACACTTGAAAAACTGTGTTTTTCTACTTATAAATGACTAAAATAGTTTATAGAGCATCAGCCTTTTTTGAATGGCAATGCTTAACCGATTTGTCTTTACGTACTTTAGACTAAGGGGTTTAAGTCAAGCATCAGCTGAAACTGAACCTTCTGCAGCTCCTTGTGGGGGGGTTGGGCTGAGACATGTCTTTTGCTGCCTTGTGCACTGGCAAGACGCACAGAGCTGTCAACAGAGGTGTCAAACCAGTCAGATGTTTTTTGGAGCAAGCAAGAAAAAGCGGATGGGTAGGGGAAAAAAGAAAGGATGTGGGTAGACAGTCGGAAAGGGGAGAGAAATAAGATAGGAGTGCTTACTGCGTTGAATACAGAAAAAAGTGCTTAAAGTTTCTAGTTTAGTCTGAGGATGGTTCAATCCTGTTGAAAAATACTTTATTATTTTCGTTACAGTATATGTCTAGATCACATTTCAAACTAGTGTTGTGTTCAAGCTACATTTTGACATTAACAGGGCAGCTTTTTAGTATCTATCTACAGTATGATATATCATCTTATTTACCGGCAAATGTTTGCTGACCACGCACGCTTCTTCTTGGCTGTAAAATTCACATTCACTGAGCCACTCATATTTATAGCCTTCTGATATTGGCCACTGAGCAGCTCAATTGGATTGACTCAATGTTAATTCCCCCGAAGATACCTTCGCAGCAGCATTTTCAGTAAGCGGGAGTGAGTCATCCACCTTTCTCTTTCTCAAACCTCCCCAGTATGTGACTTTCATTCTAATCCCTGACTTCAGATATCACAAGTGAATGATTTATGGCAGCCAACAGGCCCAAAAAGCCATCAACTGTCACATCATCTGCATAAGGATGCCGACGATCGTGCTAAAGCTTGTTGCAACAATATATCACCATTTCGGTATAATTTGTATCACCTGCTGAAATATGTTGTACCTATATGTTGTAAGCAGTATCTCAATGTAGTTTGAGAGAGATATCAAATGGTAAACTGTAGATAAAACATTAAAGGTGTGATCACAATCATTTGTAAAACGGTTGGTAATAACTGTCAAGGTTACTGAGAGGTCACTGCAAGAGGTCATCTCAAATTAAGGAGTTTAACACTTACCGACTGCCACTGTCATACATCATTGATTGTAATTGAAGGCTGCTTTTTGTTTACGCGTGCGCTGCATGACTCACTTGATCGCACCATCTGTTTGGAAGGAGTTCCAGTGTTTAAAGAAGGTCACTGGGGTGTCAAGGATCGCTGATGTAACAGAACACTTCAAACGAGGAATAAACAAAAAAAGCTAGGCTTTACACAGCCTATCAGTTAGTCCTTGATTTACCCTAATGTTTAAAGAGTCCTTAAAGGCCTTTTTGCATTTCGGTTTCTTTCATCTTTTAGTCAGTTTTCTTTGTTTTTGGTGTTCAATGCGTTCTGTGGTGGAGATGTTCAGTAAATACGTACTTCAATACATTGAAAAAAAAAGGAAATTGCTTACAAGTTTTTTTTGTCTCCTCTAGCTTAGTCGGTGGTTCATTTGGTTTATAACATATTTGATTACGTTTACACTCGCAACAAGTATTCAAGTGTCCATTTGTTGGGGCCGTCGTAGTAGCTCAGTCTTGAAGGACCTGGCTTGAGAATCAAAGGGTCGTCGGCTCAAGTCCCAGAGTTGAACGGAGAGTGACTGTTACTTTGAGAGGTGTTGGCCTATTGAACCTATTGAACCTATTGAACCTATTGGCCCACACACACACACACACACACACACACACACACACACACACACACACACACACACACACACACACACACACACACACACACACACACACACACAGAGTTTTTACAACTCAGTTGCCCATATGCCCAAGCAGATACCATATGGTCTGCAGTACTCACCCGCTAGCCTTTTTTTTTCCTTTCAATGGATATGCCAACTCTTTTTAGTAAGAACCTGCTCTAGAGTTGATGGTATGGCCTTACATAATCTCTATCCGCTCGATTACAATTAGAATTTTAGAATAGAGAGGTTCAGGAATATGTCCTAAATGAAGAAATTAATTAGCATTTTAGCACTCCCTGGCTTTTTTGTCTCAATGTCGGTATATTTTGTCTAAGTTATTGGTGTGATGCCTGAAATAAGGTCTGTGGTTAGCACAAGTTTTTCCCTTTTTGTTTTACAACATAAAATACATCAATACAAATCCTAATCCTGAAGGGAAGAAGCTTCTATTTACTCAAAATGGCAGGATGCTAAAATGTGTCAAAAGTGGACTACGTAAAATGTTCATGCCATACATTGGCCGTTTTGAGCTTAGCGCTGTTGAAGTGATGCTACAGTAGGTGACCTTGATACCGTTTGTTCATAGCATATGCTACTTCTGGCGATTGTGCTTGCGCTTAATTTACCCTTTGTTCAACTGTTCATGCTGAACAAATGGTAGCAATATAATCTTTCCAAGGCCATCCATTTATAAAAACCTTTTATCTATATAATATCAAAGCTGTGACTTCTGGGCGAGGTACAGTCTTGGTCTATAAAATGGGTGGGAAAAATGTCCATCCCAGTTTACAAAGTCCAAGGTTATTTCTATAAATTGTTTATTTTTGCAGGCAAAAGAAAATAATTTTAATTGCTGAACAAATGGTTTGTATACAGAATTGTTCCAAGGCTGTCCATTGATTAAAACCTTTTATCTATATTACAACATAATGTTTGTTTGCCACAATGTTTATCTCTGCAATATTCCAAAATCCATTGAAAAAGTCCCGTTGCTTTTGCCGAGGGAGCCATTAAGGTTGGGCAGTACTGCACCACTATGTACATAATAATACTGGTCCTCCATTGTTCATGTAAATTACCAAGTGTCAGCGTTAAATGTTCTACTGTTTTGGACGCCTGACATGGTTTTCATTGTTTTTCCGTTGCCACTATTGAAAGTTAATTGTTGTCTGTTTGCTTGGGCAGTGTTAGACAAGTATGATTAAGATGAATCTAGAAGCCTTCTACTAAGGTTTAATATATGCTAAACCTTTAGCATATTTCCTTTTTTTTTCCTTCTTCCTTTTGCCGTCCCTGCTTCTGTACCAGTATAAGTACACTATAAGTAATGTGATTGGACACTGCGGCTGTGTGTGCTCCTCTTCCCCACACCCCTTTGGATGTGTTGGTTGTTTACTGCCACTCCGTTTTAACTGAAGTTTTTTGTGGTGGTATTGATGTGTTTCGGGCTGCTTTGAGTCAAGTCGCTCGGGGCGGGGTCAGGAGGGGGTAGGCCTGCGGTTTCTTCTTCTGTAGTGGTTACGTCCTACTGACTGCCCGCAGAGACTCTTGGCCTTGATTCTTTTCATCGCTGCTTCGGGTTGAATGTGCTGAATCCCTTCAAAAAAATTCATATGCCAGCTTTATTTAAGAAATCACACACCCTGGCAAGCACAAGTCAGGCAAGTGTGAGCTATACAGTAAATAGCAGGGTGCGTCTTAGGGGTGGGGGAAATATTAATACAGTAATGCAAAATACTATTAATAATACAAATACAATTGAAAGCTTTTGGCATAAATTGCTCATTTCAGTTCACTTTAAAGAGTTTTTTTTTCTGATGAGATCAGCAGGGTTTGTAAGAAATAGGTCAACAAAAAAGATGTAGACTAACCCTAGCCGTCTGATTTCTTTTAAATGTAGCTTGAAGTGAAGTTTTTTTGAAAGATATTAAATAATTGGTTGACCTTTTACTGTATAAACTAGTCAAAAATACATATATTAATGATCTACTTTTTTTCTTGCAGGAGCAGTGTGTGGCATTTGTGTAGTGCAAAGGATTGGCAAATACAACAGCTTCCCCCTTGACTACTCAGTGGAACGGTGAGTTCAGAACTGTCAGGCATTGAGCTGCCACTCATACACAATGTGAAGAGCAGGTACAACTGTGAAGGGGATTCCTAGAAGACCAATATTTCAGACAAATCACAAGGTGGACAGAATTATGGGAATATGCAATGTGGATAAAAACAGGGATTAAACTAAACATGCAATGTAATAATGTAAGGGTTATCTGTCATGGCTGTATTATCCAAGTCATATGCAAAATGTTACCATTGTATAGGCATTTTATCATTTAGGTAAAAAGTATTTCATAACTGGTCATTTGAACTGGTAGTAGTGCTGGATGCACATGCGATGGAAGACTGCACTGTGCATGCAGAGCTGGGCTATTCTACTGAATTCTTATTAAACGTGTTGCTAGCAGGTCTGTCATCCATGTGTGTAATGGAAGAGTGTGCTGCTGAATGCATTAACAATTGGAATAATTAGGCATACTGTTAACAAAAATGCCTTAAGACTTTTACTATGTCCATTTCCCCCGTTCAGAAATTCAAATTTGACCATAACTTGCCCTTGGAAATGTTCCCGGAATTTTCCAACCCCTTGCAACCCTACATCATATTTCTGGGAGTGTGTTAGAAGGGACACTGCTGCAGATATGTCGTCCACACTTGACAGCAGGACAACCCTTCTCTGGTTTTCCTCCCTGATAACCAAATCCAGTCAAGAGCCATTTGGTATCTCGCATGTAAAACACAGAACAGTATTGTTCCAGATCTGCAGTGTGCTGACAACATGACTCTTTCAACCCTGGAGTTACTCCAGTGACAGATGAGCCAAATGAGGAGTGAAGTTACCAACCACTCAGAAATGAAGAGGGTTCAATTTCAGTACGAGACTGAGTTAATAAACAGTGGTGAAAAGTATACAAGCACCTGATGCCAACTCACATCGCAATGGGTATTCACCTTTAAAAAGAAGAGAATATTTGCAGTTCTTTTTGATGTCTGAGGACAATTCATATCTCTGCTCCAGTGTAGCTATTTTTAAACTGGCACAAATATCAGGGGATCTCTCTTCCTCTGTTTTTTCCCGCCTCTCTTTGTCTGTCTCTTCGGTTATCCACGTCCGATTGAATCTCATTGACTTGCTCTGTCATATAAGGATGATTCATTAAGGAATTAGAAAGGCAGTAATGTGTTGCATACAGTATGTCCCTTTGTCCTTGCATGTTGTGGTGAATCATTCTGATGAATAAGTACTACCCGGACTATGACATGATTGTATAATATCTTCTGTGGCTCTAGAGGAGATTCTTAAGTCATGAATGTTGTATGTAGTGACATCATCTGGTTTAACTCAGTTTTGGCATGGGATTTAAACATTTTAGCCTTATTTTTCATTTTTTTTACAATTTGAAAGACGTGGTTGTTTTCCGATAGGGGAAGTCTAACTATAGACGATACAGAGTTTCATTATGGCAAGTGTCAGGTTCTTGGAGCTTGAGGTAGGGTTACTAGACTTCAGGATATATTTGCCTCTTCTGCATATACAGTACAGTAGCAACATGGAGTATATTGATATAGTGATGTTTTTTAACAAATATCTCTAACTGTTGACTAATGGTGCCATAATAAAATACATAAACTTTGACTATTACGGAACTGTAACACTAAACGCAACAACACTTAAGATCTCATATTTCAATTTTTCCTCGAACATTTTACGAAGCAAAGAGCCGCTATCATTCATAGAGAGCCAGCGACAGCTCAGACAACGGTAGTGTTATTGACAAGAGGAGACATTTATCGCCCTCCTTGCACTCCTCTTTAACAATTTCCATTTTCCTGCTGGGCGCTAGGGAGTAGGAACTGTTGAGTAGAAAAGGAATCCCGCCTGGAGATGATTCAGTTCACCATGTGTTTCTACACGGGGGCTGTGCCTAGTGGCGCTCAGGTGACGGCACCACGCCGTCTTTGTTAAGCCTTTCTCTCCCAGGGTGAAGGTCGAGAAAAAAGTATGAAAAGGCATAAAGCAGCTGTCAGCGCTGCCTGTCTCTTTAACGTACTGGCTCCCTTATCTTCCAGACACCCTTAAACCACAGACAGCATGCATGACCGGTGTTAGCTTCTGTATCGGCCCCAAACTCACACTATACAGATTTTGCACTCGGCGAAAGACGAGGCAAAAGACTACAAAATAGACCTGTTAGGTATACCAGAGCTTTATATGTTAAATTGTAAGCAATTGGCTTGTTCTCTGTGTGCATATTTATGGCAGCCGTTTGTTTAGTGTAACTCTGGTTTGAAAGCAACACATGGCCTTCTGCTTCAACCTTACTTCCATTATTGTAATGAGTATTTAGTGCAGCGTTGGCAACACTCATCCAGCCAAAGTGTGCTATTTTATGTAGTAGAGTGAGGCATTTGGAAAGCTTGGCGCGCTGTATATTCTTGTATATGTATAAAGAAAAGACTAATTTATTGCACATTTTCCAATGAAAAGGATTTGGCCACTATGGAAACCTGGACAATCATGGGACAATTTGGATTGAAAACCTAGAAAAAAGACAGTATGCGGGAAATGTACACCATCCTCTTTATGAATCCACTGTTGAACAGCTTTTGGAAATGTGCACACTGTGCTTGGTTGCGGGTTACATTGATGTCTACGATACATCAGTTGATACAGTGTCAGGTCCTCTCTGAGTGATGGAAGATGAGAGCCGTGTGCAATAATATCACAACTTATTTCATCTTTTTTCTTGTTGCTGCTTCAAAGGCGGCTTCCTCGATGATTTAATCTTTATACCAGCAGGAACTAGGCCAGCAATATTTCATCGGTGTCATGAGCACACCGTTTTTTTGTGTGCATCCAAGCAGTTGTAAAATGAAATGGGAACTGCTTGAAGGCTGACCTTTGGCCCCAAAGTTGGGATCTATAATTTAGGATTGTGTGTCATTGTGTGTACTGAGTGAATTGCTTGTTTGCTATATGTCACTGAAAAAGAACCAGGATTCTTGTGTATTTCTAGTTTTTCTATCATTGACACAAACCGTCTGTATTTACCGTATGTGCAGCTACACGTATTATTAACCTAATTATTAAGGTTTTATGCTAAATCCGTAGCAACCAGGGACATTCCTAAAATTCTCCCGTCTCTTACTTTAGTTCAAGCATTTCAAGCTGAGGCCTTTTATAAAATACTGCAGCAGAAAAATCCTTACCTTCTATATTTAATGCCTAGGTTAACCACTCTGGACTGTTATATAGGTTTTGGGGGAAATGTGATAGCAACCCTGATGGACTGACCTACATTAGTAAAGAATCTTTACAATTCCTCACCAAATGGCTTTTGATTATCCTATTAAGCTCCGGCCACCTGAAATTATTAAAATAATGAAATAATGTAGGTAACAAATGATGTTGCCCCCTGAATCCCTATTAAAAAAACTCCAATTAATCATTACCTACAACTAAATGTCCCACACTAATGGTTTTCAATTATGAACACCATGGGCCCAATTTCAGACAATATCAACCGTCTATTTTTTTACATTTTGACCAAATCGGCACGATTAAAAGTATGCTTATATAGCTAATATAATTCTCTGTTAGCGTGAACCCATTGCTGGACAACTATCACTGGATTGAATGCTTCTCGAGCAAGTTTCTGAGTTATAGAGTCTTCTTTATGATTTTGAAGCATATTTATAGGTTTTGATTTATGATGGATATAAGAGATAATGGTTTTCATGGAAAACAAAGTCACTTTTAATCTATAAACGTTGATCTTGCTTGTGCGTTCAGTATCAAGTTCGTGAGAAAGTATATTTTCCATCCAAAATGGTCTAATCATGAAGTAAGGGTTTCAAAGTAGACCCAAAAAAAACATGTTTAACAATTACTTGCTTCCTGTTATTTCCACAACCTTGACATGCACCTGCCCTGTCACCTCACGCAGTAACTTTGCCTCACATCTCTCCCTCAACCCCCTCCCTCTAAAACCCTTCTGGCATTGAACAGATGTAACAGATGTTCGTGTTTTCAGGTTCTCTAATGATAACCTGAAAGCAAGCGTTGTCTCCATTGTTAAGCTGGCGTAGACAATTGGTCAACTCTGGAAAATGTTCCAAAGAGTGAACAATCACAAAAAGATAAGATCCAAGATGGAGCTGTTTTTACATTTTGGGCTGTTGCCCTCAGTAGGAGCAGCTTGAAATCTAAGAAAAACAAAATGTTCAGCGTCTAAATGTGAAGACGGCAGATCTGTTGTTGGTAAAAACTAGACATGCATGCCTTATTTTAGCTTTGGTTCTAAAATTCCTTCTAACATCTATCCTCTCTACTCATATTGCCGTCCCCTTAAAACATCCACCTCTATTATTTGCTTTTGTTAAACTGCTGATTTTTTACCCTATTGGCGAGTGTAGTCATGATCTAAAGATCAACATCAGCAATCTAAAAGATCTTCATATAGATATTATGCTTTAATAGAAATCATATTCCTGTACAGGGTTTCCCACACATAGACTTTACTTGAGCGGGCTGCCCAGGCATATTAACATATTAATGTCCGCCAAAGTATATTTCGCGACCCATTTAGGTTTAAACTTTTTGTATCCATCCGCGAGCACGACGCCATCTGCAATCGATTAACTAGTGGACAACGATCCCTCCTTTACCTGTTCGCTCCGCTATCGCGTGAAGGGTCTGCTTCATGCGCTCCGCAGTAACTCCGCTGCGAGGCTCCGGCGAACAGTTCATGAGTGTGCTCTACTAGCACCCCCCCCACATTCTCTGCTACCATCACAAGTATATTTCAGATCTGTGGGAAACACTGCTGTATTTTGGCTTCTCTTTTGAAATGCTCAAACACCATATGTTCTGTATGATCCAGTAGCCAGAGTGCTTTAACACCATCACACTGATAATCATGTATTTACACGTGAATAATCCATCTGGAGAGTACCTGCGTTCTTTCACACTTGGCGCCCACACTCTGTTGATCTGGTTCTCACTTTCTCTCTAAGCCCTTTGTTTTATCATTACTAACTGCCATCCATACACTGGTCTCCATCCACCCATGCCTGGGAGCAGACAGGGGATGGATGGATCCGGTATCAAAGCCCACATTTGTTTTGGAACCTGGAAGTGGAAGCGGTAACCAGATGTGAAAACAATGTAGTCACTTAGGCGAAGCCGTCAGAGAGGGCTGCTATCACTGATAATGTAGATTCTACCCAGCACAGTAAGTCTGTTTTGTGTCTGGGTGACATCTGTTTTGCACTGTACAAACTACAGATGGGACTTTGTGCATCTGGATCACTGATATAATGTCATTTTACTTCAGGGTTGGAAGGGTTGTGTTTACATATCTCTGCTATAATACAGTCCTGTGTACTTAAGGATAAATGATGAGCCGAGGTGTCATTATTTACTGAAGTGTTGTGTAAGTAGTATGAGTATGATTATACATGTGACATTTTCAGTATGTGATCGGATTAATACTGGATTTCCAGACCAAAGCCAATTTTTAAACAGCTAATATTACTTATATTGTTATAAACAAGGCTATATTAGGAGTTTGTAGGGTGTTGAACTATTGTCTCTTCTAAAACGAGAACTGCAGTAAAAGCACAACTTACAGCAAAAGTGCAAGCAATTAATTGATGTACTCTCATGATTACTCTCATGTGAGCAACCTCTATAAAACGATATCTACATGCAGAATTAGTAGGGAACGGGAAAAAGTCTGAGCATTGGACAACAGTTGTAAAGCTTATATAGCACTTAGCGGACAAAGTAGATACATCTACACTACATATATTACACTATTGCACTATTTATAGACTACAAATGTGGGTGTGTGGATGTAAAACATATTTTGCTTGCACTTTTATTAAGAATAATTGGTTTACACAACAGTCAGCTATAGTTTCCAAGCAAGGGCGCCGGGACTTTTCAGCCCTGCCCCACATTTTCGCAGCGGCGGATGCCGTGTACAAATCCCGTTTCAATAATTCCCCTCTACTCTAAAGTCACATCTAAAACGCGATCTGATCTAGCTGTGTATATTTTGTTATTTGTTATTGTTATATTCAATCTCATTAGCTACAGGCATTTTTGAAGCTTGTGAAGGGAAGATGACAGCTCGCCTCTCACGTGCCACTCTGCTCTTCCACAGCGCCGCTCCCCCTCCCTCCCGCTGAAATTATGAATGTAAGAGTATAGTAATCAGATAACACGGCAGGGTCCGTTACAGTTTTTTTTATCTGATTTCAAATAAACAAAGTCTTGGCTTTCAGAATATTAAACTTGTTTCGGCAAATTCAGATGATAAATACAGCTTTGAAGCTTGTAACGGCATAATTACAAGCGGAGAATGGAGTAACTTTACGTCACTGCAGGCACAACAACAGCCGGTGTTTTCCCCGGGAAATAAACACAATACACACACAAACGCAAAAATACACAAACGTACACGGCGCGGAACACTGTACAAATCCCGTTTCAATAATTCCCCTCTACTCTAAAGTCGCATCTAAAAAGAATGCCATCTGATCTAGCTGTGTAGGCTATATTTTGTTATTTTGTATTGTTATATTCAATCTCATTAGCTACAGGCATTTTTGAAGCTTGTAAAGGGAAGATGACAGCTCACTCGCCACTCTGCTATTCCACAGCGCCGCTCCCCCTCCCTCCCACTGAAATTATGAATGTAAGGCATATAGTAATCATAGATAACACGGCAGGGTCCGTTACAGTTTGTTTTTATCTGATTTCAAATAAACAAAGTCTTGGCTTTCAGAATATTAAATTTGAAGCTTCGGCATAATTACAAGCGGAGAACGGAGTAACTTAACGTCACAGCAGGCATAACAACAGCCGGTGTACACAAAATACACAAACACACACACGTATACACACACACTCGCGAGTTTCCCCCAGACCAGTAATCCAAACGAAAATATCTTCCCTCCGTAGTATTTTGATCATTTGCTCCGCTAATAATCAATCAGATCGATCCAGAGAAGAGGACACTTTGAAGGCCTTTTTCTCAAAATGATGACTCTAGTCATTATATAGGCTAATGTGACATATTTTGCTTAATATTTGGAGTACAAAAACAATCCTGATATCATTAGAAAGCTCGGAATCTCCTCTTTCCAACAGTGTATACAACTCAAAATGTGTCTTCGGGTCAATGCGACTGATTTCGATAGAGCAGGTCACTTTGCATATGGTAAAATAAAGCAGGCAGACATAACAGGAAGAATATGTACATTTTAATCCAATCAAATAGGACATTGTCACACCATTCAAATGTATCCATGTAAATTACAACCAATAAAAAAGCTTAGATTTGTTTATTTGTTACGTTGTTTACTTTATTTGGGCGAGACACCCCAGGTGAATAGGGTAATTTTTTTAACTTAAAGGTATCAGCTAGAAATTTCTCCAGTTAATTACTTACAATAAGGCAATTGTCTTTTGTATTACAAGTTTTCTTAAATAGCATGTTTAAATATGCAAATTATCCATTATCTCATTAAATATGCACATATTTTAACACATTTCAGGAATCGAAATCTGAACTTTGGATATAGCCAAATTCAAAATTCTTGTTTCATTTTGTAGTCATATTAGTATCTAAGGCTTTTACAGAAGGGATATTGGATATCTCTTTTTATCACTCCATAAATCAGAAAATACTGTCAACAGCCCTAAAATATCCATTTTCGCCATGTTTTTAGGTATACAATATTGTATAATTCAGGCTATGAATGACATATGAACAAACCCTTCTGTAAAAGCCTTCATAATATTGATAGGAATATAACTGGAAGGTTTGGTGCATCTACGTGCTACTGAAGTTGAAATTTCGAACTCAGAGTAGGAGAAAAAACTCATTTTGAGAAAACGACCTTTAAAGATTGCAGTGAGGCGCTAGCTAAACCCTCCTGTTCTCTGGATGACAGCTTGCGCATCGACGCACTCCGTGAAGGTATTTCATGTTCAGGGTCATTTTTTTTTGTATAACCTTGCTTCGTGAAAGTGACAATTGTTGTCGTCTTCTCTGTGAACGTTTTTTTCGCCGTTCTTTTGGCATTTTGAGATTTCAATTTCTAGCGGAAAGCTAACCAGGAAGTGTTTTAGCACACCACGTGACGCATCTGAACGAATTACGTTGTCAGAAATTGACACCAGCCAATGAGATTTTGTTTCTTGGTTTAAGACCCCTTTGTGCTTTCACGATTGGTTGCTGATACAAAGGAAATGACCATATTTGGATCCGATGAGATTGTGCAGGAGAGACACAGCTTTCCAGCGATACCTCTGTTGACATGGTGCACACAGCGGTCGCGGTACTTTATGTTACGTTAGAATGCACATTTTTGGTGAATTTAGGAGAAATCTACAGACGCAAATAGAAAAACTATAGTAAAATAAACACTTAAATGTGTATTTTGTACGTTTTCCTTCCAAAAGCCTGAAAGAAAACATGTTATGGAATCAAAATAGCACAACATCTCAAAATTGACCAGTACTTGAAAAACGATGTTTTTGCCTGCCGTGTCTCGCCTTAAGGTGGCCACAATCGCGGATATGCTGGCGGCACAGGGACGAGGCACGCAATCCCTCTTCAGTGAAGTGGACAAGCTTCTATGGCTATTTGACTGTGCCGTCCAATGCAACAGCTGAGCGGAGCTTCTCCAGCCTCCGTCGGTTGAAGACGTTCCTTCGTTCAACTAGTCTGAGTGCCGCTTAAATCACCTTCTCTTCCTCCACATCCACAAAGATTTGACCGACCGACGGCCTGGACCTCAAAAAAGTGCTCCGGAGTTTCTGCTTTGCCAGTGAGCGAAGGGAGCTTTACTTTAGCAAAATGTAGAAAGATTAAGTAGGCAGATTTAGCCACGTGGGGGTTTTTGTTTTGCTTTAACCTATGTATTGTGGGAATTTTGTTGGAAGGTTGCTCCACCCTCATCTGTTACACGACATCACAGCTTGTGTTACTGTTAACAAGCTTGTTATAGGCCTACGTTATTTTCACAACAATTGTTGTTTGGTTCGGTTAAATAAATAATTTATGTCCATTTCTTGAATTTCTTGAAATAAGTGTCATGAATTGCATTACCTGTAGCCAGAGGTAGGCTACCTGACCGGTCTCAACGCTGTGTGTGTCCGTCAGGAAACACGCTGTTTACAAGTAGCCTAGTTCCAGGCTTCCAGCAAACATCCACTGATAAATTGCGATGTTAACAACCTCATGATAACCTCATATATTTTTTAATGTAGGATCACCTGTGTTTAATCTAGAAAAAGGTAAATGTATGCATTTTATTATAAAGTTGTGTATATTTACAGACTGTTGCAAAACCTAAGAAGCTTAAGGTGCATTCACACCAGATTCACACCTAATAGTCAGTTTTCAAGTGCGCACCAGACGACAGTTCGTTACATTGTTTCATTTTTCAGAAGGTTCGGTTTGCGTTCACATGGGCAAAACTCAAACGGACTATAAACTTTAAACACAAGTCATGTGCACGGAAATGCTGTTCAACCATTGGTCAGACATTGAGGGGGTAAACACGCAAATCCCGGCAATTTCTACCGGAGCCTCCGCCATGGAGCATCGGCACTTCCGGCAGGTTATTCTCATGCTGCTGTTAATCTGGAGATCAACAGACACTAGCGGCCCGCGCATATGATTATATAATCAGACAACGTCCGTTAAAAAACATTATAACACATATAATGAGACGTTCTGCAGTAAGGAGGGGCGTTTCACCGACGACAGGTGTTCTTACTTTTATGTAGCTGACGGAGAATTTTTACTTTACACGACACTGTTCAACACTTCATTCACTTCACTCTTTAACTGAACAACCGCGGATGTCTTGAAAGACTCTTTCGCTAAAGATTTTGAAGACATTCGCGTTCTTGTGACACGTAAATACGCTTTCTATGTTTTGGTGCGGACTGCGTTCACACTAGCAATGAACCGCTCCAGAGTTCGCAAGCAAGCGCTCCTAATCCTACCCCTCACACCAGATACTGACTGGTTTTCGGACCCCCCCCCAGACCCCCCCAATAAAGCAAAACTGCACGTTTCAGAGTGGCCTTTTATTGTGGCCAGCCTAAGGCACACCTGTGCAATAATCATGCTGTCTAATCAGCATCTTGATATGCCACACCTGTGAGGTGGGATGGATTATCTCGGCAAAGGAGAAGTGCTCACTATCACAGATTTTTTCAGATTTGTGAACAATATTTGAGAGAAATGGTTATTTTGTGTATATAGAAAATGTTTTAGATCTTTGAGTTCATCTCATGAAAAATGGGAGCAAAAACTAAAGTGTTGCGTTTATATTTTTGTTCAGTGTATATTCACATTTCCACTTTAAACAGAACGTGTCGAAGCCAATCAACACTAGCCTGGCACAATGATCACAGATGGGCCAACCTCAGATCAGATCTGATCCGACACAAGTAGCACACTAATTACACTCATTGCAAAAAGTGCACTGAATATAAACAAACAGAATGAGAAATGTTGTATTAGCTTCCTACAGATAAAACAAACCTTTTCTGTCAACTCTAGTTCTTTGTGTTTAGTCTTTGCCTCCACTTGACACTTACTCAAATCTAATATCAATCAAATCCAAAACAAAGAAAGAAACTGACAATCTACTCAAGAAATGTGCATGACATGTCACCTAAAATACAAAGTTAGGACAACTCTTTCTTTTGATTCAGTGTTTTCTATCTTTTACATCAACCTTTGCATTGTTAGAAACATGAATGTAATTGACATTTCCTTGGATATCCAAATAGACAATCCAGAAAGATAAGAATAAAATATAACTGCAATATGCTGCCAATGCCTGCAATGTATTCTGTTTTTGTGTATTCAACACTGGGACATACTGCTGTTTAAGCAAATAAAAAGTCAGGTTTCCATGAAGCCCAGCCAGATATTGGAAGTTGACTACGTAGTTTTGACTGTAGTCACAAGCCAATGTGGTATTGTGGAAAGCCATCCAACAATATAAGTATTGTTAGATTATTCAAAGCAATTTAGCAGACACAATGGCCTGCAGTAAACCACAATAGCTACTCACCAACATGCTCGTACTTTGCCCCACTAATCAGCGACAGCCACCATACCGCGTCAAATCTGATTGTTTTGTCTGAACCAATTTTCCTTACAACCTCACCGCGGTCGCCACCATTACTGAAACCCCCATAAAACCTTGCATGAGAGAAAGACTGTGATTTGATCTCCCTCACCTTGATCAGATTACACACTGGAATTAGTATAATTACAGCTGTCGCTGATTAATGGGCACGCTATAATTAGCACTCTGGGTATAGTGAAAGTGTGGTGTGGTAGACAAAGATAGAATGGTTGTGCATTTGTTGAATTGTTCGTGTAACTCTTGGGTATGTAAATGGTAGTGTTTAACAGCAGAAGTAGATCAATTGGGTTCAAAGTAGAGTTGGCTCAGGCGTTAGAAAATAATAAAACTCAACTCATTATCAGTAAGATCTTCAGAGAGTCGGTGTGTGAACATCAGAAGAAGTTGAGTGGCCTACGCACCAGAGTGAAATAACTGTAATAATTATATTTTGTTAATGATATTCAAATGATACACAGCGAGTGTTACTCACTAGATATTTTGGCCTAAGCTTTCATCAATGTGCAATAACTTCAATGTCAATCTCATTCACCTCCGGGGCCTACCTACCGAATCAATCATCAGCCATTAACATCAGCGCTATACATGGAGATTGCAGTGTCTGGCATAGCTCTATTAGTTATACTTATATTAAAGAGGACATGCTTGTATTTTGTGCCTCTGCTGTGACATGTACATGCTTTAATGTTCAAAAAGCTCTTTTTTTTTTCTCATACTGCCTGTGCTGCAGCACCTCTTTTCACCCTCTGTCAGAAACCAGAGCCCAGTCTGCTCTGATTGGTTAGCCGGCTGGCTCTGTTGTGATTGGCCAACCGCTTGGAAATGTCCGGCCCCTTAGCCTATCATGTTCAATGTGTTGGAGCGCTAGCAAAGCACTAGTGTTAAATAGTGATGTCACTATGTTGATGAAGTTAAACAAGGGAGTCCCATGGAGACATTTCAGGCCGGGGGGAGTGTGTCGGGGAGAGAAACTCCCTCAGGAGGGAATTTTTGGATTGTATCCTTCGGAGACCATTTGCATGCACAAGAACCTCTAACACACTACAGGAAAGTGATTACTCCAAGAAGCATTATCGGGCCACTTTTATATGTATAGACTGCAATCAATACTAGCGTATATATTTGGCCAAAAATAACTAAGTTCAGCTTCTGTATTTGTATTCTAACCCTCAGAACAGTTAGCTACGGGATGACTCGTGGCCAGTAGGGTTTATAGTTCAGAAACAGCAAAGACATTCTAAATCATTTTATGTTTTTTTTGGTCCAATTAGCTGGAAATGAAAGAAGGAGAAAGTTACCACTTGGACATGATGCTTGTGATTGCGGCTTTGTCTTTAAGAAGATGACCACAACTTGTATTATTGCGGAAAGGATCTTTGGAACGCCAGTGTAGCAGGTGACAGAGATAAGTAAATGTGTGATATGTGTCGTCTGCATACGATTTTTTCCGTCAAATAATAGCAATCATAATAAAACAAATTATGAATGTGCCCAAATATGACGAGTGCACTACAAACCCATTATATATTATATTTGTAAATGAGTCATACAAAATAGTTTAGTGTGGAGAGCTTTTACTGTTTTACTGAGTTTGTATGTACTAAGTTGAAGGGACAGGGTTGTCCACGCATGGTTAAATATGAGTAATATTCACTGCATTTACAAGTACGGTTTTCACACACCACACTCTTCCTTTAATATTTAACCATTTCCCCAAATGTCGGCGTTATGGTTGGTGGTCGGATGAATTGGTTGTCAGTTGAATATGCCACCCTGCTCATCCTCGCAGCAATCTGTGTATGATTGATTCTTAGATGGGAATATGAAAGTATTTCCATTACTCCTTCTTCATGCAAACGCAGTGTAATATAGATTTGCTGGCTGTGTCGCCGGCCATTTGCTACAAACCTACTTTGAAGCCAAATGGCAACAGTTGAATTCTCCCTGGTTACCAACTTGTTTGCATAATTTGTATCTGTCTCTAACATGAAGGGAATGTGATTGTAATAACAATTCAAATCCCCCCGATATACCTTATTACAGCACAGAGTAACACATTTCACCACCCACCAACCCCTGGAATATAAAATTCTACCCTAATTGGGCTTGAGCAATTCTGTAGCCATGGATAATAACATTCTGAGATTTCCACTTTACACCAAAATGAATCACTGAGCACCCCCCGCCTCACTGAGGGAGCAGTGGATACGAACAAGATGGATAGTACGGAGCTGTTCTCAGAGCAGTAGAGGAAAGGGGGAAAGAGGGAGCGATAACAGAGTTTGGACTGCAGGATTTCAAATATTAATAGAGATGGAGTGTATTTCAAACATTGTGCATGCATGAGCTGCTTATGTGCACTCCAGGTTTTCAGAAAATCTAAGCAACCCCTTCTTCCAAGCAGTGAAATTTCTTAGTGAGTGGGGCCAAGCAGACGATAGCGGAGGAGGAGAATGGACAGGAAAGGTTACGTAGTGTTAAACCCTACCCACCCTTTTTTCAAATGGGCCCACATGAGCTATCTCTTTGTATTTACTACTTTGAAAACATTCTTAAATGTATATTCTATAACACATAGGTGTGAGCAAGCTCTCTGATTGGTCAATAGGCGTGTTTGATTCCACGATCAAAGAACGGTCAAATAGAACGTGCCTTTTCACAACAAGTCAGTATCCCTCCGCGTCTGAGAAAAACGGTATACCCTTGGCTTGAAAAACAAACTGCTTGCAGTTTGCTTTTCGAACTGGAACAAGAAAGCAGCGGAGAAGTAACGGGGCAGAAACCCTCCTTTTTACGTTACGAAACAAACTTCCAAACATAATATGGAAACATTTAAGATTAACTTCAACCTCCGGGGGGGTCTTACTGTGGAGGACTGGATTGAGGAGTGCCTAGAAAAAAAAGCACCTAAACGACAACATGCAGAGCTACGTGAAGAGCAGGTAGACCAACTGGAAAAGTACCACAATTCAAAAGCTAACTGCAAACTGGAACAAGAAAGCAGTGGAGAAGTAGTGGTTTCCATAGCGACACACAGCCGTTACATTGTTACATTGTCTCTCGTTGGAACATCGTTAGCTACAAAATGTCAGATTTTATAGTTAATTTTGATTTGTTGGGGGGCCTCAGTATGGATGAATGGTTGGACATGGACACAGACCACAAAACCAACGAAAGATTTGCGGCTGTTTCAACTGACGAGCTGAGTGCGTTGGAAAAAAGTCGCAACGAAAAGAGTACATTGGCGTCAACTACCTGGGCTGTCAAATGTCTCAAAGCGTTCTTAAAAACCCAGGAGAAAATGGTGGATTTCGGAACAGTGTCCAAGCCGGAGCTAAACAGTTTACTTCGCCAGTTTTATGGAAGTGTTAGAAACACTAAGGGCTCATAAACATGAGTCATCGCTTCGCAGCTACTGGGCTCCATCTCTGGACAACAGAAAGATGTGGAGCAACGCGCTTTTTGCCGGTCCGGGACACGCCAAACTGCCACTGGAGGAAAGCTCTTCCGTGAACACCACAGCACCAACTGCAAAAAAGTCTGGCATGGAGTTCATGAGTTGTTTCAAAAATTGCACGTTTAATGGCAGCATGAACATCCACCTTCATTCTGAAGCCAAAATGTTAAATATGTAAATAAATAAATAAATAGCCTAATTCAAGAATTGTTGTCAATAAATTGTTTTCAATAAATTGGTTAATAATATATTATTTACTATAATTATATCAATAACTGTAAGCGGGGAAGCAGGAGTGTTCGATTGATCGGCTCTCGTTACCAAGGGAACTACTTTATAGGAACTACTTTATGACGGAGATTAACTCAAGCAGAAAGTGTACCAATTTGGTACTCCAGTACAGGCGTACGGACCGAGGCGCTTGCCGCAGTACTGTCGTACCAATAATGACGTTAAAGAACGGCCTCTCGTGTATGATTGCTTAAATATGACCTATATGGTCTTTATGCTATAGCTTTATCTTTTTTATACAATGTTACATATTTTGTGTTTCACCAATTCTACAGCTTATATTATTTGTTGCAAATTGTATACCTTTTTCAGTTGTGTAATTGTACTAGTCAAAGTAAAAATCACGGTTCTGTGTGCTTTCAATATAAAAATCATTATTAGATATTCCGTTTCCCATTGGACCTAACTGTAATCTCGAAACGGCAACAAGTTGTATTAAGTGAATAACTACTAATAAAAAAAATCAAATTATGGCATAGCTATCTGCTTTCTTATTGCTAATTTTACATATTATATTTAGATGCATAATGTTTTGTATAATGTCTAAACTAATGCATTCATCGTCTTCATGGAATTAGCTTCAGCTATATTTGGGCTAGCCTAAGGATAGATCATTTGCCTGTAAGAATAACCGCATAATGACAACCGGTAAAATGTGTAACAGTAACAGAAGTAACGAAAAATCAAAAAGGCACTTCAGAAATGTTGCTTACAGTACACATGAAATGATATATAATGTATGCTAACCTTAGCCATATAAGCTACTGGTTATAACCCTGCACCAAAAAAAGAGCACCGGGTCATTTGAACGCACTGGCGTTATAGATGTTCGCCTAGGGCGCCAGATCTGTGGAGGCGCTGCGCTGGCAGTTGTGGGAGGGAAAAAAACATTTTTGACCATTGGTGCTCATCCTAATTTTCGGCCTTGATGTAACAATATTCATAATTAAGTAAATGTAACACCCTTTTCACCCCGGTTACACGTTTCATTTGCCCTGTACGATGGGCGCTGTAAGTGATGAAAATGGGGGATGTTGGCTTATCTGGCGCCCGCAGCTCACAGCCAAAATGCGCGGGAGAGAGGGAGGGTGCACCGGTACCGGCGCAGTTGTTATTAGAATCTGGTGCTAGCTGCTCTAACGGATATAAGAAGAAGATGTTTCTACAATAATGTGGAGGGAGAGTCCTCTCCAGTCAGACTGAGGCTGATAACTTCAGCTCAGTGAGGTAAAGGACTGAGTGTTTAGATAGTTCACTTTAGTCTAAGTTATCTCAGTGGGTCTCAAACGGTTTGGTCACAATTTATGTAAACACATATTTTCAAGGCACTCCTTTATAATTATTGGGATAAAAAGGTTTGAAATCATTCGAATGTATACTATAGGACAGTAACCAAACATATCCTTTAAAACTGGAGATAAAAAAAAATGCAAATCCCTCTCTATCTCAATGTTGGTACGCAAATGCGCCTTTTTTCAAATGACCCGGTGCTCTTTTTTTGGCGGAGGTGCGCAGGCGCACCTGCGCACCAGTTATGTGCAGCCCTGGTGATACATCTTTATCTGCAGTCTTAAAACGAAACCATTATCTATAGCGAGTGTTGTGTGTGTATTTTATAGAATCAATTCAGTGAATCCCATTTGTGACGTATAGTTCCCCTCCTGTAGCAGTGGTTTCAACATGACTGCGTATTCAAAATTACCGTCACATTTCTTGGAAACAAACGTTATGTAAGAACTGACATAAGTGGAGCAGCTATGCTATATCGACATACTGCCCTACACATGTACACACATATTTCCAAAGGCTCCAGCTGGTCATACTGCCTTGACCAGATGGTCGCCAATATTTCAAGTTTAATCGCAAAGTTAATTCTTTTCGAATAAGTGGATAGCAGAAAGAGTTGGTGATCTCAGTGGTGATAAGAGTGTTGTTTTTTGTTGTTGCAATAAGCTAATTTAAATAAAGCATCCCATTTACTTGAGTTTTACAATTAATCAAAATGTTATCAAAAATGAAAAAGAGACCAGTTCAAAATATAAGTACAATAGTCACACTAACACACTACAGAAAATGGAAGATCCCAGATAATCATAAATTGGCCTCTTTAAAAATCGCACCATAATCATTTAAATATGAGTGAATAATGTTTCAATAATGGGTTATATCGTCTCATTTATCAAATCCTAACAAGGTTGTAATAAAAGTTAAAATGATAGCAAAAAGTCATTATCCCAACAGTGCATTTCTACCATCTACACACATATACTATGATCCAGGTTACCACAATCAGTAGGGTTTTGACAACTTTGGGGGTGGACACACAACACAGCAGTTCTTTGACGGTGTGACCAAGATGGTGTTAAGCCTCATGCTGCTCACTCATTTCTACCACGGCGAGGTTTCTTCAAGCCTGTGTAGTTTTCTGATCAAATTAGCAGCGCAAATTAGCACTGATGAGTCACTCATTATCAGCTTGGTGTATGTTGGCAGGAGGCGATTTGTTGTGGGCCGCTCTGTTCGCTCGGGTCTTCTATTTACAGCAGAGCAAGAGCTGTAAACAGATAATATATACGCGTGGAGTTGCAGTTTGTTGTCACGCTGAACAGAAGGTGTGTGGCCAACATCAAGTTTGCTGTGAAGCGAAATCAGGACACAGAAAAAACAATCTTCTGGATAAAGTTGCCTATTATTTACTTGGTACAGACAAATTATACAATACAGCTCTAAATCAAGAAAGTAAGAGTCAGCCACACTGTTATGGTTTCCCAGTGTTTTTTCTGTGTCCATTGAGAGAGGAGCGTCATTTAGAGGTGTCCTTACATACAGAATTGCAAACATCAGTAGCACTTCAGATGCACTGAGCATCACTGAAATAGAGCCAAATGCAGTAGAACAACTATTTTGTTTCCCTGCTCACTTTGCTGGCTGTAGTTATCCTTAATTGAAAGTGCCTCCTGCGGTTTATTTGTTCATGTCGCTCCACAGTTGCAGTGCTGCGCATTAGGGAAAGGCGCTTTTAACAGAGCACTATGGGGAAAACTTGACGAGCCATTTTTGCCCGGAGCGGAACCGGGTTACAGTAAGCAAAGGATCAAGGTGAGTCAGGCTTCATATATATGTTACAGATCCATTTAATATGGCCCTGATATTACAGTTCAGTCTATGAAAACATTAAAACTGTCATCCAGAATGATTTGTTATTGTCACCACCTTACTTAAAAACATATGTACTGTAATACCAATGGTGACTGCTTGGTCAATATATGAAACATTGATGTGATGGAATGACAATTGGCTTGAATGGTGCATGCATGAATTGACCGGCATTTTAAAGTGCACTTCAAAGCAGTCCGATCCCATTATGTACCGTTGGTTAACTGTTGACGTAAACACGATCAGAATGCTTCTACTTTCTGTGGAGATGATCTTGCATTCCCCCAACTAGAAAGTGTCTCTTCACAAACTCTCCCCCCCCCCCCCCCCCCCCCCTTGTTTGTTTTCAGTGGAGGGAATCATCTCTCCGCTTCCTCTGACAACACGGGGGATACGACTGCGTTGTATCTCCCCCAGGCCAGTGCTGGTGTGTTTTTATCTGTGCATAGTTCCATGTTACTTGGAGTGAACATCATTACCTTAGTGTCTCTTTGGGAGAAAGAGTAATGAATCAAGAGACGTCGAAAACAAGTTGTCTGAAGTAAGCCAACTAGAAGTAAGGCTGCAGGATATTGGATAACAAACAGACAATTTTGTTTTGGAATATGTTGCGGCGTCAAAAAAATAGAGCACAATTCTGTGTTATGGAGCCAATTTATAATTAACAATATATTTTATAATGCATTTGTTGCGTCAATATGAATGCTGATGACACTGAAAATAAGTCAAAACCACCAAGCATGGTAAACTAAAGAGCTTCCGTGTTTTCAAGATGTTTTCGGACCCCTCCCACACACAGTCTGCCATGGTGAAAGGTTGAGCCAGGAGCATGGGGCCCCGTTCCTCCCTGCAGGAAGAGAGGGCCATCAAGCATTATGGCCTGGAAAGCAGGGAAGTCATGGCACATAAATGGAATGCACCCCACTGAGCAAGCCATCACAGCAGCGGTAAACTGTCACCTGCCGAGTTGAATCCCCTGGGTAGACCCTTGCCCAGCTATTGAGAAATGTAAAATATCCATGATTCATTGTAAAACATTTGCTGGCCTAGGTAGAATGATAGGAAGCACTGAATGATGTATGGCAAATGAGAACCATTAGGTTGTTGGCAAGTAACAACACAGTTGCAGTATGACATGTTCAGGGAGACTAACATAACCCACATTTACACACCTTTGGAAGTGCCATTAGGAGCAATTAAGGGAATAAATAATAAAACTTAATGCATATTATTAAATGAATCGGGCTCAAGGACACATTGTTCAATAGTTTATGGGTCTTCTTTGACCCATGCTTAACCAAGTCTCAACAAAATCAACTAGTGTTTCGGAAATAATGCTTACAAACAATCGGGGGAAAAGAATGTTCTCCTTTGGTATTATCAGGAAATAGTTAGGCTTTGGATTGGTGTCGTCAAATGCCGTGTGTGAGCACAACAACAAAAAACAACGTTGGCGGCCAATGACCTCATTGTCTATTCATGTCAGAAATGCTGCTGCCAGCAGTCGATTGGTATTTGCTTGCTCCTGCCACTGCCCACGTTTTTTAGATGTCCCATTATGTCATATCAACTCTGCTCCCTTTCACCCTGTTGTAATTACAACCACTCTTTGAGTGTAATGATATTGAAAGTCCACATTTCTGGCCTGAGGATATTTATGCTCCAAATCATACCTTGTTCAGCTGGTCAGCATTTTAACTATGCTTTGTTTCTTCTTCTACTCTCTTTCTCTTTTTTCTGTTATGTCGTAATTACAGCTTGAGTGTGACCCATTCCCGAGTTAGGAACATAGTTATATAAGTATTGCCTCGAGCATTTCACCACACCAGTGCAAGCCTTGTGACACATTGTACAGTGTGTACGCTCAGTGCGACCTCTCTGCCAGTTTTCATTCACTATTTGGAGTGTCAGTTGAGTGAGTGTGCATCAACTGCGAAAAAAACAATGACTGAATGTTTTATCTTGCCCCAGTTTAACACAAAAAATGTGACCCAGAAGGTAACAGCAGCAAAATACGAGTGTGTCAGGAGAGAAGAGAACATTGTGCCATTGAAGTCCACTCAAGTTTAATACTGCAAATGTACCCATAATGCTTTGTAACACATCAGAGTGTGTCTCTCAGGGCTCCGAATTACCTCTCACATCTGCTCCTGCTCTGTGCCAGGAATACCCCGGTGCCACACATACACAATTATACTCGCACACACACGCATGAGCACCAATAGCCAAGAGACGGCATGTTTGAATTGATTAGACTGAGATTAGTGAAGTGATGATGTGCTTAAACAGAGATTATGGAGGACATTTCTCTAACTGATTGTTCTGTCACTCCAGGGGATATGCCTTGAATGCAAATTGGGCGTAAATGAATATGAATTTCATCAGATTCAGTCGGTGTCATGTGCCTGATGAACACTGAAAGATGAAGTGAGGCAAGGAATTTGATAATACATTATCATTTTACTGTACAGAATATCTTTTTTTTTTTAATGTCAGAGACACTTTCCTTATTGTTCTGTAGTTCTTAAGTGTTGTTTCCTGTCGCCGGGGAATGTCCATGGCTGACAAAAGAATTTGCAGCAAATGGGGCGAATCTCCGGAGACACTGTTAAGAAGGGGCGAGCTCCTCCATTTCAGCTCTAATGTAGCTTTTAGGGTGCAATTTGCAGGTTTCAAAACATTTATTTCCAGTTTATATCGACCAAGCTCCACTAAACAAGATCGTGGGTTGGGTCTCAGGGTAAATGTGATCATTGATATTGAAATATTATGGTAGTAATATCAATATTAGGGCTGCACGATTTTGGGACGCATCAACATGCTCCCGTCTCTAGCACCCCCGCAGCCCGAGCTACGAGTGAAAGAACTAAACTTACATGAAACTTCCGTTGGGTTGCTTTAAAGTCAAGCTTCAGTTTAAGATTCACCCTGTAATAGATGTTAAACATGTGATGGAGCATTACTAACCTGACTCAGATGGTTTGTTTCACCAAACCATCTAGGAGAGCTCCATTGGAAGCCATTTGGAAAGGGCAGGCACTTTCAAAAATACTTGGCAGGTGATTGGATCAATCTGTCTATCACCTTCTATCATGGGCCACTTCTGATTGATTAACATTGGCTGGTACATGTGGAGCACAGCGCTTCTGATTGGTGTGGATGACTGAAAAAATGTAAAAGAAAAAAAAAAGGTTAAAAAAATCGCAGGCTTTAAAATTGCGATTTCGATTTAAAATCGATTAATCGTTCAGCCCTAATCAATATCATATTTTTCTCATAGTAATTGAACCTTTGTCTTACATCATTGCCACAACTTTTGAAGTCCTAATCTTGCAGATACAAATATTTGTAAAATGTCCCATATGTCAATATACATACCTTTTTCGGCAACCTCTTATTTGGAATGAAGTAGTAATTTTGCCAGATAAAAAGCTGACTTTTATAAAAAAACAACAACACTCAACGACACCCACCATGCACATACTAAGGTAGAGAACAAGGCTTTTTGCAACCAAATATAGATGTTACCAATGAATTATTTAAACATTCCCCAAATAGGCTTTGCAAATGGAAATACATTGTTTGTTAGACCTCAAGGGTAAGCATACAACATACTCTGTTTACAAGGAAATCTATGGGCATAGATATGTCTCATAATTATTTGTGTGAACATAAAAATAATTTGTGTGTAAATATGTGATTTGTAAATGTAAAACAACATCCACAAATGCATTTAAAAGATTTGCAAACTCACAAATACATTTGCAAGTGTAAAACGGATCTGAAAATACGCTAAATATGTTCACAAATAAAAAAAAGATCTGTGAATATCTCTTTAACATTTACACCTTTCGATCAGGCATTTGTGAATCCATTTTGTATTTGTGGACCAAAAATGCGCTTGCGGATCTCAAATCTCTGTTCACGGATCTCAAATCTCTGTTCGCGGATCGTCTTTTTACACACACGGAATTTTGAGACATATTTTCCGCCGGTCTCGGCTAAAATCTACTCGTGTCACTCGGTTATTTTTCGGAAACCACGTGATGGCCAGCTGATGGCGACATTTCCGCATGATTTCAAAGTAAGAGCATGATGGTTTGTTTAATGCTCTGTTTTTGTATTATAATGAACAGCGGAACGTTAGATGCATTCTTCATCACCATCATCATCATCATCATGTTATAGTGATACAGTTAGTTTGTGTTATTGGTTCAATATAGCATATATCGAGCACTTTCGTTGATGTTGAAGTGCAGGCTATAGCCTACGCCACTTTCGGGTCCCGGGGGAGCAGCTGGCAGCGAAACAGCCCAGATAAAACTCTTTCTTCATTGTTTGTTGTGTATTCAGTCAAGCGGGTCGAAGTTACAAAGCACTTCACATTTTATTAATCGGCCTAATTTTACCTTACCAGTGCAGTAATAAAGTAATCTGTAGAAAAACACCGTATTTAGGTCAGGGTTATGGTGATGAAGAATGCATCTAACGTTCCGCTGTATTATTTTTTGTATTATTATAATACAAAAACAGAGCATTAAACAAACCATCATGCTCTTACTTTGAAATCATGCGGAAATGTCGTCATCAGCAGGCCATCACGTGGTTTCCGAAAAATAACCGAGTGACACGAGTAGATTTTAGCCGAGACCGGCGGAAAATATGTCTCAAAATTCCGTGTGTGTAAAAAGACGATCCGCGAACAGAGATTTGAGATCCGTGAACAGAGATTTGAGATCCGTGAACAGAGATTTGAGATCCGTGAACAGAGATTTGAGATCCGCAAGCGCATTTTTGGTCCACAAATACAAAATGGATTCACATATGCCTGATCGAAAGGTGTAAATGTTAAAGAGATAATAATAATAACAGATCTTTTTTTAATTTGTGAACATATTTAGCGTATTTGCAGATCCGTTTTACACTTGCAAATGTATTTGTGAGTTTGCAAATCTTTTAAATGCATTTGTGGATGTTGTTTTACATTTACAAATCACATATTTACACACAAATTATTTTTATGTTCACACAAATAATTATGAGACATATCTATGCCCATAGAAACCCCACAGGGTATCTTTAAAACATTCTATCTTGCCCATTAAGGGAATCTACGGAGCCCTGGAGGGTTCATAGAGAGAAAAATAAATAAAACGTGGCCACGTTTTACTTTCTCGTGCGCACGAGTTAATAAAGCGTGCGCACGAGTTAATAAAGCGTGCGCACGAGTTACTAAAGCGTGCGCACGAGTTAATAAAGCATGGCCTCGTTTTGTGTGTGTGTGTGTGTGTGTGTGTGTGTATGGGGGGGGCATTTGTTTATGATAGTATCGTTCGTTCCGGTGCACATCGAGATTAAGATTAAACACATTTCTTTCACTTGGGAATACACTTAACTATGGGGAACCAGATTTGTTTAAAGTACTGTTCGTGGTAATTTGAAAACAAATGCCGGTGGTGTCGGATACACACGAACACGCACACAGAGTGGAGCTGAGCACACACACACACATCATGCGCCCCGGTGACAGGACATCTCCTTCATAAAGCGAGGGGGAATACTCTGGTAGTTCGATGTGTGTATAGGTGTGTGTGGTAAAACGTAGCAGCCTCGATCTCTATTCAGCGGTTCTAATGAAGGGAACCGCAGTGAAGTAAACAGTAAAAGGCACAGCTCTTTGCAGCTGGTGCTGCTCTTCTCAGATTCTGCTGAGTTACACGTTACTGCCTCCAGTGCCCTGTACGACGAAGCCAGTTCAACAGACCCTGGACCTGAATATGTTCGATTTACCCGGCGTAACTAACCCTAACAAACGCGATGACGATAAGCGGTCCTACGAAGCTGGTTATCAACTCAGTAAATCAACCAGGGTTTCTCTGTCCGGCTGAGAGCGCGCTCAGGTGAAAGGGACGGGGTTAGCAACATTTGACCAATCACAAACATGGAGACGCGTGCTGACAGCGCAGCGTCATACTTCATGAATGAATAGTGTAAATAGCCAATCCTGCTTCGTAGTACAGGCCACTGGTGCCGCTGAGATTTCATAAAGTGAAGGAGGTTTTCCTTCTATAAAACAGCTGTGGGCAGCAGATACTGTGAGTCACGGACAGGAATCCCTCAATTTAAATAAAACGAGGCCACGCTTTATTAACTCGTGCGCACGAGTTACTAAAGCGTGCGCACGAGAAAGTAAAACGTGGCCACGTTTTATTTATTTTTCTCTCTATGAACCCTCCAGGGCTCCGTAGGAATCAATGGGTGGCAGTATTTTTGTGGCAAAGCCTCTGCAATTTCTTATATCTTTCAACCACATTTTTCAGTCTTTTATATCAATTGTTAAACATCAAACACAACAGAAGTAAAATGCTGTACGTCTGACTTTTCCAATGATCAAGTTGTACCTACAAAAGCCACTGCTTTTAAGTTTCACTCCTTTCGCAAAACAACATTAGCAAAAAGGGTAGGGTGGGGAACAGAAATTCTAATCCAAGTAAAAATGAAATACGGAATTCCTAGTACCGGGCACCCAAAGAAAAAAGATGACATTGATTTTGCTCAAAGAACCAAAATCAAGAACAGAAGAAACCACATCGGTAAGCAGAAACAAAATTGGAAACCGTTATAGTTAAAATAGAAATGATACATAACCCTAAGAAAAGAGTCACAAGAACAAGAATGTATCAAACTATTATTTAGTTTGTTCACTTTACTACATCAATAAAGAACAGTATTTGGTTTGATTTAAGTTATATCTCTCTGCTGCTTGTATTCACTGTTCATTTGCCCCCTCATTCTCTTTTTTTTCTGACTTTACGTTGAAATACCCATCAGGAAAATGACATTGAACACCTCCAGAATCAGCAATTTTGTATTTAACATTGAATCATTAATCCTGTGGTCCACCACATAGCTTTCCAAAAAAATTGACAATGTCTTACAGTAGTTAACTAAAAGTGAGGCAGTTTCCTTGAACTCTTTTCATGTGTCAGAAGTACAGCATGCTTAATAAAACAAAGAACTACAGAACATGAAGCCAATAGGGTAATAATACATCACAGGACACATCTTCATGGATGATATCAATACATGAAACAAAAGAATCCTTTGATGATAACACGTTATAGGTGGCCATTAGGGAAGCAGTCCTAGCAGAACTCTGTTTGTTCCTTCCCATCAGAGGCAGGTTTGTAACCAACTAAAATAGAAACCCTTATGTAACCATGCCCTTTGCCTTTTTAAAGGAGATGTCAAATGCATTTTTTCAGGGTAATGGATTTAAAGCAAGTGCAACTACCAAACGAGCAGAGAACCGAACATGAGAGAAAAAGGGGCAATTTGGCTGGCGATGGTTTTTGTTTCTTTATAAAGAGAATATCTTCTGAGTAATAGATGCAGAGAGACTAACATGACATGACATAGTTTGTTTTACTTTATGTTAAAATAATTTGGATCATTACATGAAATGATGCCTTCATCTCCCCCCTAAAGTCTGACGTTGATTCGTTACTACATTTATTGAATTATTCTGCAGAACTCTTTGTTTGAAGGCATTTCTCAGTCTAATATAAGTTATCCGGCCTCTTGTGTGTTGGTGAAATGACAGCTTATGGAATTGCCAAGGCTACAGGCATCTTTACAGTTAGCACAAGAAAAAAGAAAATCAACAGGCAGATAGCAAGCAGCCAGCCAGCGAGTCAGATCAGCTTTGCTCACTGGTCCATGGTACAGCAGGCCTAAAGCAGTAATGGCCAGATGGTAATCGCAGAAAGATGGCCCACCATCATATCTTGTTGATACAGACTCAATGCCTACAGACCATGTGGATTTTAACTAGGCCGCAAACAGCTTTTCTATAGATGTAGTTTTGTATTTCTTCTAACATGCATCCATCTATATAGAGTGGTGCAGGGATGTACCATTTTCGTAGGCCAACCTGGAAGTTAGCATCGCATTGGCTCCCCTAACAAAAAGCTCATGGGAATTTATTTGGCAAACAAACATTTATGATACGTTTGTTCAGCAGGATAATCTCCACATATTGACCCCACTTTTATAATTATTGAAGAGTGAATGCAATTGCTAGAAATATGTATATTAGGTTATAAAGGAACTACATGACGGTCGCATGACATCAAGACACTAATGCTAAGCTAAAGGCAGACTTGTGTTCGGCGTTTTGTAGTGTCATTGACACTTGTTTGCAACCGCCAACTGCGAGTGTGGTACTTACTGTCGTATTTTATGTCGTGGAACTAAACGTGAAAATCTTGTACGCTTGTGTTAACCACAGACCTTAATTCAGGCCTTTTAACGGATAACCCATTGGAAACCCATTGACTTAGAAAGGAGCGAACCAGAAGGGCCACAATGCTAACTAATTTCCGGGATTGAGGACTCCACCTTTCTATTGAGGATTTCACTTATGATACAATTACCTGAAAGTATCCCGTTTTCTGCCGTTGCCCGCAAAACATTCAATTATTTCAAGGCTGTACGAACATGGCACTAAAAGAAAAAAACGTGTTTTTTGTTGCCATCTGTCTGGCGGACAGAAAATAACTTTAAGAACGAGAGCAATCAACTAAGAGAGGAAAAAGAACAGACCGGGGGATGGGAGTCCTGGCAGAGGGAGCAAGGCCTGAGTGCCACAGGCTCATCTGCCCATGCCTCACTTCCCCCTCTGTGGTTCTCTGGCCTGGCACATTGACACCAACAATAACACGCCAGGAGGCTCTCACTACTTTTATTTCAATCACATTTTTGCTTGCCCAAGTCTATTTTTTCAAGGGTGTGATTGTTGATTGCCTCTTAGCAATATGGCATAATTCATACCTTTTTATTCATTTATTTTGGTTTTCTTTCCTCATTCTGCTCCACATTACGTCAAGGGAACTATACAGTGCCCAAATGAGATGTGTTTGGCAGACTATCTAAAGCTGTTTTTGGGTTAAACAACTCAGTGGTTGTATTCCAGGGAGGGGCGACTGTTACTGAGTTGTTGTTCAATTGACCACCCTACTTAGAATATCTGGTAGGTTTGCCAAATTGCCACAGATCTCGCTTCATTTACTCCCCCGAGTGTAAGATAGAAAACCATTGAGACTTTATTAGTATGAATTTGGGGTCGTTCATGCAAGTCCCTTTCCAGGAAAATTAGCTGGCAGATACAGCACCTGTTGAAGAAATACATCCATGGGCGCGACGTTAGCTCCCGATTCTTCGTAGCCTCATTTCTAAAAGGCAATTTGTCAGGGATTACCTGCTGCAGGCTATGAATGTAATAAAAGATTACGTTGGAATACAATTTTCCATTTGTGCTTAGGGTCCACATTCATCCTGCACCTGGCCTGTTACCTTTTCCAGTCCCTTCTTTCAGTGTCCTTTGGAAATGATGCACTTTTCTTTTTAATTGATTTCACAGACGTCATGATACAAGGTCAAGTCCATAAAAAAGGCTATAAAATGTTTAAAGACCATTCACAGGGTTTGGAAATTGAATATATCCCTAGTGCTTGTGTGTGTCGGTGTACACCAGTGTTAGAGAACTTTTGATTAAATATGTGCGTAAAATACCTTTTTACCAGACGATGACGAGATGTCCCCAATATCATTAAACTCTAACTGTGCCTACATGCAATATTGTTCAGGATAAAATAAAATCCTAAAATGTGGTTTGTGACAATCTGGGAGCTAATGTGGTAGAGCAGGCTGCCTAAGACAAAGTCCTCGTTCCAGTGGTGTGGGTTCAAATCCCCAATGTTCTTTGAGTTGAAGGAAAGAGCTCCCCCAAGAATAAAAACTTTACAGAAACCACTCATTCATTGTTCCTTCCAAGGCAGCAGTTCCCTTTCCTTTACTGCTGGCACCATATCAAGATTATAGCAGCAACACACTATGGGCTTAGTGGGGAAGAATCAGGACAGCTTACTTCAATTAAAGTTAGCAATGACAAAAAGGGCTGGGGGCGAAAAAGGTGATATTTTAACTGAAATGTTAAAAAACTGTTTTACTTCAAACATAAACATGATCAATTAGTTAAAGGTCCCATGTCATGGCCATTTGCACTGATCATAATTCCATTGTTGAGGTCTACTAGAATAGATTTATACTGTGCAATTTTCCAAACTCACATTGTTTCTCATACAGCATCTCTGTAAACTACGTGTATTCACTCTCTCCACTAAACGGCTCGTTGCAGCTCTTGCCCCCCCCCTCCCTGTGAGCCCAGTGTGCTCCGATTGGTCGGGACCAGTCGGGACGTTGTGAATCGCGCTGAGCTCCGTGGAGGTGTGATTTCCTTGTTCAGCGATACACAGCGAAACACAGCCAAACTCAACCTGAGCACACACAAAGTCACAGCCGAAGTAAAAACAATAAGTGTGGCTTCATATTGAGTAAGAAAAGGGTTGATAAACGCTGTGAGAATAGGTCTGCAGAGAGAATGGGTCTGCAGAGAGAATGGGTCTGCAGAGAGAATGGGTCTGCAGAGAGAATGGGTCTGCAGAGAGAATTTCGCTGCGATCCCAACTGTATGTTATCAGCCAGGGAGGAGAGATCAGCAGAGCTGCTTGCACTGAGTGTGTGAGGAAGTCCGTGGATTGGTCAATTTGGACCAATCAGCGGGGGCTTAATGTAACGGCTCCGCGGACGTAACGTAACGGCTCCACGGATTGGTCCATTTCGTTCCGGGTACGACATGTCCCCGGAATAATCAAATGGATGATGACGTTTCACCAACGAGGCGTTTTGGGGAGGTATTTTCTGTTTTAGAGTTTTACTCGCTACAGGGTATACTTTGAGGGTTTTGACTCTGCACACCGTTTACATGCATAACAACCTTCATAACACACAAGGCGACGGGTGATAACCAGAAAAGCATGACATGGGACCTTTAAAGTATATTTGACAAAGACTTAAATGCCCATACTTTGAGTCAACTGAAACTTAAAAAAGATACAAACAAACAAGGACATTAGACACAGGTCTAAGACTAAAAAATATAAAACACTAGCTGAAATATTAAAAACAGGTTGTCCTCCAGGAATAGGCCTTACTGGTAAAGGCTTCCCATTAATGGTGTCATGTTACCAGGTGCCTACTTCAGGCTACTTTACTGGATACCCTGGTACACTCACAATGCACTACACACACAGCATGTCGTGGCCTACTTTTGGAGCACCTCTGTAGTAATCCTATCTGCAACCACTGAATAGAAGCAGTGTGGGAAAGCCTGAACCACCATTGAACGACAGCGACGCAGAAAGAAAAGTTCTGCATGCTGGATTTAGTCTCTGTCTTGGAAGTGGCTAATTAGCCGGGACTTTACATTCCTGTTCAATGAGAATGAAACCAACATGTGCGTGTTACATAAACACACAAACATTTACACACACATTCCCCAATGACTGCAGTCGGAAGAATTCTCAATATGGCTTTGGGAAAAATAAGTTATTGTGATTATTTTGACCCATAATGGAGTTGCAATATGATTAATGATAGTAGAGGGAATTACCATTTTCTAAACATTGTTCACATTATCATTGAATACCATGCAATATGTGTGTATGGATGTCTTTTCTTAGTTCTGAGTGCTTTGCTTTTTTAACCAACGATATTAGCCACTTTTTTTTCTGATTGTTTTTTTATGAGGATATGTTCCAACAAGTATTTTATTTTTTCCGACTGTGCAGTATCAAATCACTTCCTTTATAATCTTTCACAGACTTTTCATTTTAGCAAATATTGTGCCTACTGCTTTTTTTATATTAAAAGTCCATATTGAGGTTTTGTTAGAAATTGAATTATTTGTGCATCCCTAAATCTCGAGCACTTTTTTCTTTTTCACTCTTCAAATCCCAGAAAGCATGATTTAGGAACAGGTGGCATTGCTCTATGCATGCATTGGGCGGTGGCAATGCAGATGTTACCGTGTGTGTGTGTGTGTGTGTGTGTGTGTGTTATTTCTGGCCAGCTGTGATGGCGAGCTGCCTGCTTTACCAAAGCCTTGGCAACTCCCCAGATGGTTGACCTAGATAGGCCGAGCAAAAGAGGAGAGGAACGCACACACTCCCTCTCTCCCTTTGATACACACACACTGTGATGTAGACCTACGTGGGCACCCTCCGCAAAGGGATGCTCATGCGGTCCCAGCAGAGCAGGTGAGGGAGAAGGGTAAGAGTAGTATTTCTGGCTTATTTTTGGGATGACCTCGAACTCTCCTGATGCAACAAAGTTTCATCAGAATGTGACTCTGGGTTGTTTAAAGGCTTACCAGCAGCAGTAATCGGACATCAGTGACTTGAAACATTTCCCATATTGCATAAAGGTCAGGATACAAGCAGAACTTGACAGTATTGGTTGCCTGGTGCCAAACAAACACACTATATGGAAATATATTTTTAAAAAGGGCCGGTAGGTTCCTGTGGGACTTTGCACTCTGTACCAAACAGGAAATGTAACACTCTGGAGTGAAAGTGATGAAGTCTTAACCATTCATTTCATATTCTGCCTCTTGTTCTCACAATTAGGCTTCAAACATGGACCTGCTGCTGAGAAATGTCAAAACAGAAGTATCAGCAATATCACTTTAATATTGTGTAGTGCTCCCCAGGCTGTAAAAGTCAATATTAAGAAATATTACCTTTCATTGGACAGTTATCAACTACATTCATGGAGGGAATTGGATCTAGAGGATGTAAAATGGGGTGAGGCAAGAAGGAAGAACATTTTACTAGTTCATTATTTCCCAACATTGCATTTATTTTCTTTGTAAAGTCAAAATGATGATGTAAAAAACGTTGCCGTTGCCAGAAGCTTTACTTTATCTCCCCTGCCTGGGTGTAGAAATCTGCCTGAGGAATGAATGCTGCCACAGCATTGCATTTTTCCAATCAAAAATAGGTTCAAGTGTGTCAAGTTAAAATTAAATGTGAAGCAATAGCTCATCTGTAACGCAAAGTGACTGTATACATTTGTTTAATATACTTTTTTTTCATCCCAATAACACAGTATCCCTTAACACTAGAACCGCCAGGGGTCGCTGTATACCTAAAACCACCGACGGGTAAAATGTACCCGCTATTAGAATGCATTGATTTTCAAGGTACAATGTTCTTTTATTTATCATACTAG
The DNA here is from genome assembly GCF_902827175.1 of Gymnodraco acuticeps. Lineage (NCBI taxonomy): Eukaryota > Metazoa > Chordata > Actinopteri > Perciformes > Bathydraconidae > Gymnodraco > Gymnodraco acuticeps. The sequence continues at coordinate 2,374,943 of NW_022992344.1, read as the reverse complement.
AACACAGGGTTAACAGTGAGTTTTGATCGCAGTGATGAAACCTATACCAATAGAATCTGTGGACTCTCAGCTTTCATATGATATCTAGTGTGCAGATAGCATGAAGCATAAATTATCACTAAAAGTGTCTCTCTATCTATAAGGAACCGCAGTAAACAACAGGCGTTGCTATAGCAACACGTCATGTTTATGTTTACGCGCGAGATCAATAGCGCGAGAATCACTGCATTTCCTATAAGGTAAATATTACCCACTGGCGGTGATGGGTTAGGGTTAGGGTTAGGGTATAAATGGAAATTTTTGGGCCATTTTTTTCAATCTGACCATTGTTAACAACAGAGGGTGCTACCATAACACAGTTTCAGGAAAAGTCACGGACTGGGAGACTTGAATATTTTATTGAAAAAAAGTTATATACAATCAAGAAACAGCTGCGGGTAAAATGTACCTGTTGGCGGTTCTAGTGTTAATGAAACCAATTATACATTTGTACCGAGAAAATCTTGAGTCGGACTACAGCAACTATGGAAGTTAAACCAATAATTTAGTATGTATGTGGTGATGATGATGTTTTTCCTTATTTTCTCAAATAATTTACAACAAACCTTGTTTAAAATCTCTAATAGTTTTACTTGTCATGCCTGTTGCACCATTGGAACCAACTTTTAACATTAAGATATATATATTCTACATATACATATTCTAAACATGTTTATATATTCTCATCACCAATAAAACTGTTGGCTGGAGCAACACATATAAAAAATAAACATATATCTACAAGCTCCTTTTCTTCGACCATCGGATCGGCAAATTATAAAACACTCGTATAAATATTGGTAAAGTTCATGCAGGGTCATTTTAAAAGGCAATTTCCAAGAACCTTCATAGCCCTTTGGTTTTGGTTGCCATTGCTAATTGAAAATCTTACTTGGCAAACAAAGCCTGCTGCAGTCCCTTAGACTCAACCATCATGACCTCCGCACTGTTACTCCATGTAGTCCATTAACAAATAACACCAACAATGTTTTTCAACATGTCTACCAAGTCAAATGTAATTTTTATCAGTGGATGATCATGCCGATTCACCTCCACGCTTCTTTGTGTGTTTAGAGGCGTTTTCCTGCAGTCACATGTGGGGCTCTGTGTGTATGTGAGTGTGTCATTATCTCCTATGTCAAACCGCATTGCAGTGCAGTAAAAATAAGTGTGTGTGTGCGATAGTCAAACCATTAGTTTCAGGACAGGCTTCCATTGTCTTGTATTGATTGCGGAGTTGGGATTTTGTTGCATCTTTAATACATCTATTAACACTTTCTGTCTGTCTAATTTCTCCATCCATCTCCCTCCACCTTGTCCTTGCCTTGTTAATTAAATACTCCAGTTTTCCGTTCTTTCCCCTCTGGAACCATTTATTTCCATGTGCCCTCGAGTTTCCCTCTTTTTCTCCGGAGCACAGGAAATGGAAGGGTGTCCCATCAACAAGGGCAGAGAGCGGGGCATAAAGATAAATTGGCCAAGAAAAGAGGCTCATTCGTCATAGGAGAAAGTGCTGACATCTAAATCGTAACCTATAATAAAGGGAGGGGAAGACTATAAAAGGTGGGGAGAAATGTACCTTGGCTCTGCGTTACGGCAGGAGGGATAAATATGCGGGAGATTATGAGCGAGTAATGTGTGTGATGGGGCACGCGGTATTCGACGATTTCATTATCATCACACTACGACTACGAACCCTTTTGTGCAGAATGTATCAGCATGTTCTAAAATCCCATCCAGAGCCATGCAGCTGACTTGCAGTTAGAACATGAAAACCTACTTTGCTTTATTTTGTCTGTGTTGCCATGACGACAAGCCAAAGTTGTAGGATTTCCCAGACATTGTTGTCAAAATGTTGTTTTTACCACAGCTTGCTGAGCCAGAGTTAACACGGGGAACATGACAGCTGTGGAACAAAATCAAAGCAGCTCAGCGTGATTGGTATTCACCTCAGGTTCTGAGACAAATCTCAGAGGAAACTGCAGAAGCACAGGAGCGGGGTCTGCAAGATATGAGCAACAAATGCAATAACGTTGAATATTGTAATATTGTGGTAAATAAGAAATCATTAAAGTGTATTCAGTTCCGCCTTTTCTGCTGCTTTCGGTGTTCTTCTAAAAATAGAATTGGCTTATTTCTTTTCTTTTCACATAATTGTATTGAACACTGGGAATTTAGACTCTGCATTTCAACCATTCTATTATTAGGAGCAGTGGGCAGTGATCATGTATATACATTTTCCCGTGGAGCTGTGTGGGAGTCCGGTGCCTTGCTCAAGGGCCCTTCTGTAGTGCCCAGGAGGCCAGTTTGCACCTCTTAACCTGTTAAGCCTGGTGCCCCCGCCCACAACAATATTCACAAAACTGTGTCTCAGGGCTTCTTAACATTTAACAACCTATTAATGTGTCATACCCACTTAACGGGGAGAAACTCAGCTACCTGACGATATGAAAAGTGTTTACCGAAATGAAACACAACTCTAACGCTGAGCGTCTGAATTAGCACTAAGTGAAAGAGTGCTAACGCACTTAGCACATAACTCATGGTAGAAATATGTTATACTTCATCGGATCTGCACAAACTTGATATCATATGAAAGGTGAGATTCCACATATTCCAATGGTATAAGTATCATCACTGTGCGACCAAAACGCGGCAGGGAAGGCAAGCAAAGACAACACACAACTTCACTTTACGTAGCCAAAACGGCAAATACGTCTTACCTGTAACCCAGCTTCCGGTTTTAGGCTTGCTGGCTGCCCATCACTCTTTCACCAATGGGTAATGTTTAGATGGATTTGTAGGAACTTCCCCTCGATTCTATTGGCTCTAACGGTTCAAAAGAGGTGTCAATCATCAAAATCAACCGATGGGTTCCAGAGATATGGCAAATCCACCCAAATGACCCCAGAAGTGCGTTTTTTTCCCCTAAACCTCTCTAAAAAGGTCAAATTTCACTTGTTTTGCATCAATCTTGATACAGGGTACTTATTATATGTTATAGTTTGGATTCCTAAAGCTGTTAGTCTACCATCCCATCATTCAAGGGTGGTGTTCACTATAAGTAATGGTTTTATTTTGGACGGAAACTATCATTTACATTTGTTTTACTATGTTCAATCTGAATTTACTTTAAAATTAAAAAATTCTATATTGATTCAGACTTTTCTACATCCAACTCACAGGTGTATCATTGCTTTGAGAAAAAAGATGATTAATTTACCCCTTTTAGAAGTGAAGATATAGTCATTTGTTCTGGGAATGTCATTTTCGAGCCTGAAACCTGAAAAACAGGCTCAGGGCTTAACAGGTTAAGAGGTCCTATTATGTTTGTTGGGCTATTGCCTTTCCTGTAGTGTGTTATATAGGTTTATACGCCTCCAATGTTTACATGATGAATGAAAATAAATAGGGCCCCTTTAAAGTAACATTCTTGAACTTGTGACCCTTCGGTTTTCAGGCAAGTCCTTTTAACCTAAGGTACTGACGCCTCATAACAAGACAACAAAGGCACCAATTTAAAAAAAAGTTACGTGTATTTTTCTACTGTTACTCTCATTTATATAACTCTCAAGACCTGAGTGAAATGTCACAGTTTTGCAATGTATTTATTACCCTTATGGACATTGCTATGATATAAAAATGATATATTGTGCAGCCCTACACCGGAGTTAGAAAGGATTAAATGCCTTTTGGGTGCTCTTAACATGTCTCACGACTTCCTTTGGGTGTATATAAGCATGCAATATAGTTTAAACCCCTATGAAATATAGTTTATGGCTTCATAAAGGATCATTAAGACCTGCAGCGTGAATCCGTGTGGCTTGAAGTCTGTGGCAGTAATTCCCACCCCTCCCTTTGTTCCAGCTTGTTGGCTTTGCCCTTCAGGTGGATATACTGCCAAGGGGGGCTTACACAGAGCTGCCCATTGTTGCACATGAGATGTATACTTACACACAAACCACTGCTGGTCAAACCCAAGCCAGAGTCCCAAAGCCACAGGCAGCAGAGCAGATCTTTCCCGGGCAGAGAGCTGGAGGTTGGATAAGGATGGGACCACACCCAGCAGCGTGATTCATGGTAGAACTGAAGGGAACTCCCATAGGAAGAATTAAGTCATTCCTATTTACAGGCCCCCTTTTAGTTAGAACAGAAGCACGCTCCTATTTAGACCAATACAATGGGGGCAGCTGGTAAATGATGTGAAATCGGGTTTCTAAAATAATGTTGATAATGCGATTTTTTGGAATCTACCAGATGTCACAAGATTATTTCGGCAGTCTGGCTTTTTTACAAATAATTCTTGGATGGTTATATGGTACTGGGAATATGTGTGTTTATTGCCTCACATTAGATTAGACGTGTTATTTTGAGAAGGCAACAACACCGCCCTCACTAAGGCTGACTATGAAAGCTGTGTACAGCCAATATTCACTACAAGCAATAAGAGCACATAGAACACACGAGGGCTTGGTGCAATTTCACACTTTTGATTATTATTTTACTTATTGATTGGCATCCTCTCTGCTTCGGATGGGCTGCTTCTCTAAGAAAATGATATATATAATTTATCTGTATTTGTATTTATTTAGTCATAGTCTTTTGTCAAAACTGTGGGCATTTTAGTATTTTTTTAATTGACTACTATTGATCCTCAAAAGGTCTTAAGGGCATGGCTTTTAGTTGTTGTTTTTCTGATTTTGCATTTTGAAATCTCAAAATAGTCAAATCTGTAGGAGCCCTGTATTTAAGTCATGGCATTTTGTTATCATTTTAGTTTCATTTTAGTCAATGGAACTGTTGTCATTTTTTAGTCATCTGCTTCCAACATTTCCGTCAATATATCACCTTGTTTCAAGTCTGAGTCATGGAAAAACAAAAAACAAAATCAACACTGATGAAAAGCAACCCCTACCAATAACTGTTGGTCAGCCTCTGATGCACATGGAGCCACCAGCTGCTGATTCACCTGCCACTGAAAGGATTAATAGAGAGTGAAGCTACTCCTGCAGCATCTCTGTCACACACACTTCCTTGTGATGCTAAACCTTGAAATGTATCATTGTAATGTGTAACAAAGCAGCACAGCCTCTAGAGTCCATGCCACTTCATTTCCTGCGACCAAAATGCTTTCGGCAACACAAAATCCTTAGAGCCATGCACTATTGCACTACAAATGTGTAGCAGTTTTTAATCCCCTGCATTGTGAATTCTACCAATCACCTTAATGCTTATAGCTTTGGAATATGCAGTGTAACATGGACTGGCATCACAGAATCCTTCCCTTAAAACGGTGTACACAACATGGAAATGAATAGAGAAAAGTGCAGGGCGACCAGGAACTGGAAATGCAGCCAAATGCCTGCCAACAACCTGATAACCTTTAGTGTACTCTGTATTACTTTACTTAAGATGGGAAAACTGCCAGAATGGTGCGATTTCTGATTTATTTTAAAGCACTGTCGGCTGTTCTATAACCATATGTGTGAACCTGTGATGAGAGCACTTATATGATGCATTCTCACTAACTGTTGCTTTTTCCTTTGCTTATTTAACTGGAATTGTTCTTAAATATACTTCCATAACAAACAAATAAATCGTGCTTCATGTGGCATTCAATTGTGGCCACTACTGTTGTTGAAAAACGGCAAAAGCTTTACCTTATAGACACATTTCCCCCCACATGATTAATTGAATGATAGTGCAGCATAACATGTGCAATTACTTACAGCAACAGGCGTGAAAATTACATTAAAACGTGCAAGAAAAAAAAATGAAAAACCTCACGGTTGTAGAATGCGGGTCTATCTTGTAGCAGTGCCGCCCTCTGCTGGACAAAAGGCAGAACAACAGACACACTGGCAGACAAGTGAGGGAGAACAGTGCCTCACTCCAATCTATATGCACACACACACACACACACACACACACACACACACACACACACACACACACACACACACAAAATCAATCACAGTCCAATTACTCGTAATTAAATGATGGGTTAATTAAAATTCCGTCCCTGTGTAGGCATGTGTGCAAAAAAAGCTAGGTCACATGGAGGGGGAGCATTTAATGGCTCTCAGGACTGTGTGTGTGTGTGTGTGTGTGTGTGTGTGTGTGTGTGTGTGTGTGTGTGTGTGTGTGTGTGTGTGTGTGTGTGTGTGTGTGTGTGTGTGTGTGTGTGTGTGTGTGTGTGTGTGTGTGTGTGTGTGTGTGTGTGTGTGTGTGTGTGTGTGTGTGTGTGTGTGTGTGTGTGTGTGTGTGTGTGTGTGTGTGTGTGTGTGTGTGTGTGTGTGTGTGTGTGTGTGTGTTCCGAGCTATTGGCTGAAGACGTGGAGTCGAGGTTTATAGTCACACACTCTTATTGCGCGAGGCTGACTGCTTTCATGAACCTATTTCATAATCACAATACTTGTATTATTCCGGGGGAAATTTGACTATATAATAGTTACTGCATTTGAGAATAAAATAAGAAAATAAATGTATATAAACTATGTTAAAAGTAAGAATGGCCAATAAGATATCTAAGGAAATAAAGATATATGTAAAAATATAATGTGACATTTCCAAAAAGGTAAAATAGAGAAAAATAAAGAATAACATTTCAAATAAAAATATGTAGTCTTTAAGGATTTAAAATAAAAAGACAAAAAAAGATTATCTATTAAACCAAAACATTTAAATTAAAAGATACAATTATAAAAAAGGTGTACACATTTTTACACAAACATAAATGTCTAATTTAACATTTAATCAATTAAAACTAAAATAATTAAAAAAACAGACATTTTAAACATAAGTCATTTTAAAGTAAACAGACATATTGTACTACAATATATATATATATATATATATATATATATATATATATATATATATATACTAAAATAAAAATATAATAAAACGTTTTTTTAAATCAAAAATAGGAAGGTAAATTAAAAGTTAAAACATGTATTAAAAAGACAAAGTAAAAATGTCCAATATAATAGAAATACTTTATTAATTATAATAAACAAAATGTTCACATTGTATATCACAATATATATATTGTACATCAATATGAATTATAAGCTCAATTGCAATTTGAAAGTAAAATCCTACTCTTTTTTTAATACATTTTTCTTACTTAATGTCCTTTTACCCATCCTTTAATTTCCTGATCTTTTATGTCAAGTCAACAGAAGCATCTCTCCAGCCCCCTTACTCCAGTCTTCAAAGACTATTAGACTCTATTATGCCCACCACACACACACATCGCACTTGACCTCAACTCCCAAAAGCTCTCAATAGCCTCATCCCAATACCCCTCCTCGACTCCTCTCTTCCCCTCCTCCGGGACTTGATCCGGAAATCGATCAAGACACGCCATTTTGAAGGACGTCCCAATAGCTGAAATGCACACGGAGGAGTCGAGGAGGGGTGAGGGAGGAGGGGTGCAGGAGGAGACGAAAGGGAGGATACACTCGAGCAGACTACGCGGAAGTGTTTTCACTACTCGCGTATAAAAGCCCCGCCCCCACCTTTACAGTTGGTCGATTTCAACAGTGGAAAACCGACAACTGGAAGATGAGTGGAAAAGCGTCACATAAATGTATAAGTGCTCACAGCTCCGTGGGAATTATTATGTGCAATTAATTTCTAAAAGGCTTCACATTACTATCATTATATTTGTATTTAAATGTAGGCTACATTTTACACCAAAACGGAACACAAAAGCAGGACCAACCATCATACATTGAATTCCTTGACTAACAAGAGAAAGATTCATTAATTTAAATACATATTTAACCACAAATGGGCCGGTTCTAAAGGGTTATTCAGTTAAGCCCGATGAGAGGGGATACAGCTGTGCACATGTCATCATTAACAGACGTCGTTTAAGAGTGACGTTTGAGTGAACGAGGACATCCCAATTAATACCTGAGGACTCCTCTGTCCTCGCGTCACCTCCTCGTGTCTCTCGCTCGCATCTTACGGAGGCGGAGCTAAGACGCAAGGAAGGGACGCGAGTGAGGGAAATGAGGAGTCGAGGAGGGGTATTGGGATGAGGCTGAAGTCTCTCCCCTTCTGTCTCCACTAATCTCTCCAACACAATCTCTCCCTCTCTGTGAGTCTTTGCCAAACTCTGCGCTTTTAGGAACGTGACTTCCTCACAAGGCAATGAAACCACACTCCTCCTGCCTGGACATTTTTCATCTGCCTTCACTTTCAGCCAACGCAGGACACACTCACATCTACATGTTTTTTAGTCAGCAAAGGAGCTTAAAAAAATGATAACATTCCATCTTTAAGAGAAAAAAACTTTTTCTTTCCTCAAAATCACAGCCGCGTCTGAGGGGACACTCTGAGGTTTGATTTGTTTGTATTATTATCCTCCAGATGTTCGTTAGTCAGCCTTTGCTCGCTTCACTACCGCCTGTTAGATGGAGGGCTTTTGGTTTGTGCCACCCACATTTTAATGAGGAGTGCTTTTAAATACTAATGAGCATATTTTGGCGTCGCTGAAGGCTCTTCTGCGCTCATTGTAAAAGTAAGAATGTCAACTTGTCAGTTTAATGATGTTGCGGGATTAGACATCCGACCCCCTTTTTTTGAAGTGTCTCCCTTTGCTGGTGTACGGCTCTACTACTAAATTATTCCGCTGTGTATTCTCAATACTGTCAGTGTGATTAACACCAGATAGGAGGTGAAATCTCGGTAGCAAATTGCCTTATGCCTTAATAGATGATGTAGGAAAATGGTCCTACCTTGAGTAATTCATAGTTTTTATGCAAATGTCTCTGTCAGTCAGTGGCTCCTATTGCACAAACAATAGTTGACAAGCTTGGATGTTGCAGTGATAAATGCATCACATTGATCTTATTGCGAAAAATATACTTTTTGAACTTGCTTTTTTATGCAAATGTTGGTGTTTCCTGGAAGTTTTTCCCCAAAACATTTTAAAAAATCACATTTAACACTTTTCTTGCATTTGAGCAAGGCAATATATCACATAGCAATATTATGATTTGGGACGAGAAATTGTCTCTGATTTTGGAAATCATAATATTACATAAGTGCTGGTTTTAAAGGCTATATACTATTACAATAATGTAGTTTCTGAACTTAACAAACTTGACAGATTTCTTTTTAGTGATAAAATATCTTCATAATCATCAGCTAAAACCCTCTAAATTGTGCAACTCAGCATTTATATCTTGATTAATACTAATACACCATTGTAATATACACAAATGTAAATATGTGTTATATATTGTCCAACCTGCATGATTTTTCTCCATGTATTTGTATACATATTGTAATTTAATTAAATGTTACCTTTTAATTGCATATTTTTTCATCTTTTTATTTTTATAAAAATATTTAAAAGTAACCTTTTATATGTTTATTTATTGATAAATATTATATTCTAACTACCTATGAAAATTAAAAATATGTTGTGAAAAGCACCAAAAGTCAAACCTAATAATAAAACATATATATATTGTGATATTTAATTGTATTTGAGTTCTAACTAAATAGTATTGTAATCTATTGCAACTCCAACTCCATAAAAAAACAAAGCTGTTCCCAGTGAAACTATTTTTAGAGCTCGGTGCTTTTTGGTAGACTGTGAGTACATCTACACTGAACCAACAGATGGGCTCACTGCAGTAGCCTGCCTGTGAAACAGTTTAAGAGCTTGTTTTTGTCAATGGTTGTGTTTCACTGTCTAACCACTGCAAAGGCCACCAGGAGTTGAGCTTCTTATTATGAGTCTGGAGCGCGTTTAAAAAATCCAAGCTGGAAAACCACAGCCCATTCCTTTAGTCCATTGAGGAATACCAAGACAGAGAAGTGGGTAACATCGCCACATGTGCTCCTGTAGGCCGCAAACTTATTCTCCCATGTCTGCAGCTATTGCTCCGTAAATTAAATAACGTTGACTGACTGGGCTCCTTTTCGGAAAAACAAAGCACAACGTGGCCTTGGCCCACCGTTATCATTGGCTCGTGCTGCACAGAAGCATGAATGAATGTGCGTCTGGAGAATATTTAAGTTCATCCCTTTTCTCAGGCAGATTGTTTTTTGTTTTGGTGTTCCTTGCGCTAACCATCTGCCTTTTATTTATGTTCTATTTTCTCTCCGTTTGAGCGTTCCTCAGTCACCGCCTCGTTTCTTCTTCATCCTTCTTTCTGCTCAGTTTAACTTCATGTGCTTAAGTGGAAAACCTCAACCCAAAACCCTCCTGATTTGCGTTCTAAGAATGTTTTATACCAAGCCGCGGTTTGGCAGCAGGGACAACATCTTCGCTGACCTTATAAGAACTTGGATGTTTTGGATCCCTTCGGTTTTATGTGGGAATTTATTTTTTCACTTAATGGTTCCTTTCTTCTTTCTTTATCTTATATTCTCACGCAAGGGATTCTGTATTCTCCTGTCTTATTTCTCAGCTTTTTGTGTGGAATCCTTTCCCCTCCATTTCTTTTATTCCATCCTTATCATCTCCATCCTGGATGCTATGTCTACCAGAAAGGCTATGGAGTTGTCAGTCCTCAGCCAAGCCTTAGATTAAAGAGGCCCTATTATGCTTTTCCCTTTCCTGTATTGTGTTCGTTTGTGTGCATGTAAATGGTCTGCAAAGGTTAAAATCCCTGTGTTCCCTCCAGAGGGAGTTTCTCTCCAACACACTCCCCCCCCCCCCCCCCCCCCGCCTGAAACCCCTCCATTGGACTCCTTTGTTTACTTCTGCAGCAAAATTATATCACTATGTAACACTCACGCTTCTATGCTAAGGGTCGGACATCTCTAAGCGGTTGACCAATCACAACAGAGCTGGCCAGCTAACCAATCAGAGCAGACTGGGCTCTGGTTTCAGACAGAGTGAAAAGAGTATTAAAGCATGTAAACATGTCACAAAATACTATAAATCTGAAAATGAGCTTAATATGTCTTCATGAACTGTTTTGTTTGGCGAGTAGTCATTTGTCAAAGCCTGCTCTTGCATTCGGAGGTTTCTAGTGTGGACATCAGAATGAAAATGTCCATCATTGTTACACTGTAAAGGAAGTTCTCTATCTTACCTGCATTTACATCTCTTTGGTTGCCTTTTTATGATTAGAATTACAACAGATGACATTTATTTTTAGTTGACACTTTTTTATAACCATTCAAAACATTCCAACGGCAGCTTTTAATTCAGGTTCACTAGCTTGCCTAAGGACTGTTGAACCATTGACATTCTGATTTGAAGAAGCCCATTTCCCCCTGAGCCACAGCTGCTCCATGAATCATCATCCTGCCACGGTACATGTTCCAAAAACGGAGGGACATCGTTTAATAAGAACCACCAATCCTGCACTTTCTACTATCCTCAAATCCAGACGCAATCATCCAAGAGTTTTCATCGTCTTCATTTGGCTCAGGGGATCAATAGCATCTCTTATATAATCTAATCAATATAATGACTCTAAACCTGTTATATTCATCTGCATTGTATGTTCCTTTCTTGGTAAGATAGATTGTTCAGTGCTTTGAAAAACTCGTCATTATTTGGTTTTACATTCTCTTAAACAACAATGGTGAATCCGAAATAATTGGTACAAAAAAATGTATCAAATCAAAGTTTATTTTATAAAGCACATTTAAAAGCGATTTTTGGTCGGGCCAAAGTGCTGTACATGTAATAAATACTACAATCACATAAAAACACATTACTACAATCACAATAAAAGATATATAAAAAACACAGGGAAAAGTCAGGACTCGTGCTCCGCTCTGACTAGAAGGCCAGGGAGAAGAAGTGTGTTTTAAGAGTAGATTTAAAAACCCCTAGGGTCTGGGCCGACCACAGATGGAGGGGCAGAGTGTTCCAGAGCCTAGGACCAGCTGCTGCGGAGGCTCGGTGCCCTCGGGTTTTGAGCCTGGTCTTGGGCACTATCAGCAGCAGCTGATCAGCCGACCTTAAAGCTCTGGCTGGGGTGTAGCGCTGGAGGAGTTCAGCTATATAGGCCGGAGCCAGCCCATTTAGGGCTTTAAAAACAAATAAAAGGATTTTAAAATCAATTCGGAACCAAATTGGAAGCCAGTGCAGTGAGGCCAGAATTGGGGTCCCGCTTTTTGTGGCCAGTGAGTAGACGTGCAGCACTAGCTTCAGGCGTTTGATTGACGCCTGGTCCATACCCACGTACAGAGTGTTGCAATAGTCCAACCTCGAGGTAACAAAGACGTTAATAACCCTTTCCAGGTCTTTAAAAGATAAAAACTACTTGGTCTTGGCCAATAGTTGTATTTAAAAAAAGCAGGTTTTGACTACGCTGCTGACCTGCTTATCAAATTTAAAAGCGCTATTGAAGGTCACTCCAATGTTTGTGACAGAGGGGAGGATATTATTTTGAGGGAGCCCAGAATATCAACCTGGGAGACTGGAGGTAAGGGTCCAAAAAATATAACCTCAGTCTTGCTCTCATTGATGGACTGCTAAGCAGTCCATCAATAGCTGTAATGAGTTAACATTTGAATTGAGAGGCAGATAGATCTGTACATCGTCGGCGTAGCAGTGGAAGGGGATGTTGTGTTTTGTGAGAATTGAGCCCAGGGGCAGTATGTACAGTAGAAAAAGGATGGGGCCCAGAATCGAGCCTTGGGGAACCCCACAGGTAAGAGGGGCTTTGGCAGAGGAGAAGACACCTAGCTGCACTGAGAAGCTACGGTCTGTCAGGTAGGACCTGAACCATGCAAGGGCAGAGCCTGTGATGCCTGCGGACTGTTCAAGCCTGACAACAGGATGCTATGGTCCACAGTGTCGAAGGCAGCTGTCAGGTCTAACAGCACCAGGACAGCTGGGCTACCTGAGTCGGTGGCTAGGAGCAGATCATTACAAACTCTTAAAAGGGCTGTTTCAGTGCTGTGCATTGGTTTGAAGCCAGACTGAAACTTTTCATGGATGCCATGCATGGTTAAAAAAGACTGCAGCTGGGCGTAGACTACTCGCTCCAGGGCTTTAGATACAAAAGGTAGCTGGGAGATGGGCCTAAAATTTGCGAGAAGGGAAGGGTCGAGATTTTTCTTTTTAAGTAGTGGCTGCACCACGGCATGTTTAAAGGCAGCAGGGACGCATCCTAAGCTAAGAGAGGTATTTATAAGTAATAAAACACTTGCTCCAACTGATTCGAAAACATCTCTGAGAAGGCGAGAGGGAATGCTGTCTGAGGTGCAGTTTGTCGGCCGCAGGTGCTTGACACCATCCGCGAGAGAAGAGAGGGATACAGGCTCAAAGTGGTCGAGGACAGCAGGGCACAGAGAAGGAGCAGGCTCTGGGGTAGCACTAGTGTGGGCTAGCCTAAGAGCAGATACTTTTTCAATAACAAATGTAAGAAACTTATCAGAGAGTAGTCAATGGCACAATTGGAGAAACATCACAGGGATTAATGATCGAGTCGAGGACATTAAAAATAACCAGAGGTTTATGGCTGTTTATGGAGATTAACAGAGAAATGTGCCCTGTTTTGGCTGCTTTGACTGCCGTCTGGTAGTCGGAAAGGCAAGCACGAAGAATTTATAAGGAGACATGGAGTTTATCCTTTTTCCATTTTCTCTCTGCACGCCTGCAAGCGCGTCTAAGAGCGCGAGTACAGTCATTGAGCCACGGCTCTGAGAGAACTTTGGTGCGTCTAAGCACTCACAAAAACTCACCTCTTCAATCTGGCTTTTAATGTGTGATTGTTTTTGTATTATTTGACTTTAACTTTAACTATATATGTATTTGTTGTTCCTTTCTTTTCTCTTCACTATATCTGTAAAGCGTCTTTGAGCACCTGTAAAAGCGCTAACAAATTAAATCTATTATTATTATTATTAAGCGTAAAAGGAGCAACAGAATCCAACAAAATGTATATGAAATTATTGATACAAACAAAAAAAGGGAGATATTTGTTTTTAAATCACTGCCATTTATCTAACCTTAATATGATTATGTATCTAGTCTTCTAATTTTGGAGTGATTAAGTGAATATTATAGGACTTAAGTCATTTTGTCTAGTTTGAAAAATAACAAAGTTGTCTGCCTGCATGTTAAGGGACAACTTGGATTACTCTGGAACTTTGGTTGGCATTAGTCCCAATGATATTTCAGGGATCACATTTTAGTTATATCTTTATCCAGTGTGGTGTAGATCAATGTTCCGTGTAAGGATTCGCCACGTAAACCAATGAAACCAATCACATTTCTCAATAAGAGCCTTCCTTTCGCCAAGTACTTCCAGGGAAGCACTGTAGAAATAAACAGCAATTCATTAGTTAGAAAAGAATATCTATTTTCCAGCTAAATGAATAGATCAAGTCACACTGAGTGGAAAACGTGCATTCCATTACTACAAACAATGACTGTGACCAGCCAGAAACACCAGCTTTTGGAACAAATGATCCAGTGTGTGATCGAGAAAGAGCAGCTGTTGTGGAAACCTGGCAAGTACTCACCACTAAAATCTACTTTCTCTTTTTCTCTCTCCACCAGGTTTTTATCCCGATCACCAACATAACATCAAATCAAAGGTGAGTGATTTTCTTCTTTTCTACTTTTTCCATTTATTTTCTTTATCTTTCTGTCTTTGTCTTCTACCACAAGTGGCTTCAAAAAGTAGATCCCTTTTGAACAAACCAGCATATCCTCATCAACCACAATAAGCATCATCTAAACCAGCGTTTCTCAAAGTGTGGGGCGCCAGAATGTGATAGGTGGGTCGCGAATGGACGCGATGAACGGGAGATTATTTTTTTTTCTTTAAAAAAAAAAATGTTTTGGACCTCAGGCCGGAATCGAACCTGGGTCCTCGTGGGCGGTAGTGGATTTACAGCCGGAGACTCGCAACGGCGGTGGACTTTCATAGCACCGTTGCACCGGACCTGCCGGAGCCACCAGAGCCTCGCAACGGCGGGTGTTTGCGGCGGCGGATGCGGTACCGGCGCAGCGGCGCTATGAAAGTCCACGGCCCACCTATGCCAGAGCCAGCGGCCCACCAACAGCAGCGGCCCAACGGGAAAAGTCCCGAAACTCCTGATGGCCAATCCCCGAGCCTGCTCACACACACAACTGAAACCAAAGTCATTTGCAGACATATGTAAAAAATCTCTCATACACACATGTGAAACGCTCTCACACACAGACACAACAGCGTTGCAGTCAGGAAGAAAAGCAATGTGGAGCGGCACCTCACCACTTCATAAGGAGTTTAACCGTGACACTTTTCGAAATCCTGTATGTTTATTATTATCTTTTAACGCAAGCCATCATCGCCACGGAGGAGCACACAGCCTCTGTGAGCGAGCGAGACACAAAGACAGAGAGAGAGAGAGAGAGAGAGAGAGAGAGAGAAAACACACCTTTATCTATTTAATATAGCCTAGTTGTACAAAATAAAGTAAGAAATCATTCCAATGTGTACTATCGGACAGTAAACAGTTTAAAAGGGGAGTGATTAGTAAAATATGCATAAATAAAAAGAAAGAATGCTAACTAGGTAACATAAAATAAGAATACACAAGTTTAAATGATTTGTTATTGGTTGTGATCATATTCTAAAGATGTTTGGATTATTGAAAAGTATACAGCTCCCTTTCATAGAGTGTTGGGAGATGAAATCCATAAATTCATTTTGTGCTCAAAGTGCACCAGATTGATGCATTTAACTTCAACATTTAAAAAAAAATCATACATTTCTTTTCACTGAAAACGGGTCCCACAGACCCAAACAGCACACAAAGGTTAAAGGTAAGCATATAATAATGTTAAAATGTGCTAAATATATACACTGCAAAACAACTGAAAAAGAGGAGTAAAAGTAGCTCAAACTTGTTTAATTTTTTTGAAAGTAGTTCTCATCCTAAAAAAGGTTGGAGACCCCTGATATAGAACGATACATTTGACCATTTTAAGCTTGGCCTACCATTTTATTGGAGCGGCGAGGAACAGGTGGGGCTTGAAAAGACCCACCTGTTCAAAGTGGGGAATGCCAGAAAAAGTTCGAGAACCACTGATCTAAATGCAGAGTGAGCCCACAGTGGCTTAAACTGTAAGGTTTTGGGATGTTGTGATTTTTCAAAAGATGTAAATACAGTAAATCACCACTAGAGGGCAGCAGTGTTACTTTCAATGGAGCCTCTCTGTATCACACTTCTGGTGGGAGCAGTGGGGAGGCAAATCAAGCGCACAAAATATAAATATTCAGTTGAAGAACAAGTAATTTTCTATCATATTAGCTGGGTTTAAAAGTGATATGTGTATCTCTGTATGAAACTGTGGCACATGGACTACCACCAATTGGAGGATCCGTGGTTCAATCCCATCCCCTGTAGTCAACATTTTGATGTGTCAGTGGGCAAGATACTTCACATCATTGCTCCTCTATGTATAGAAGTGTACGTAAGCCACTTTTGGATAAAAGCGTTAGGGTTCAGATGACATGTAATATAGTTTGTATGAATGTGTGTGAGCATATTAGAGATGGTGTACACAGGTGTGTTTTCTCTAGGGAGTATGTGAGCATTTTTGTATGCTTGTTGGAGACGTCATTGATTTCGAGAGAGGATTGAGTTTATCTCTGTGTTAATTCACAACCGTTGCAAATTAACACAGAGAAACAGGAGTCTCGATCCTCTGCCAGTCCCCTCCTTCCTTTTCCCATCGACTCCCTCTCCCTGACTACTGATAGGGCAGACATGGAGTCAACAGAGGAGAGAAACAGCGAGAGGAGGAGTAAAGGGGGGAGGGAGGGAAAGAGTTGGGATACAGGGGAAGGGCTAAAGTAGAAACAAAGAAGCGATGCAGGTGTGTGGACTTGTGAATATCAAGTGGACAGGTCGAGCTCAGCAGCTGTAGTTGTATTTCCTCCAGATTAAGTCTAGTGCTGGTTTTCAGTTGAGTTTATATACAGTGTAAGTGCTGACCGAGGCATGGCCCTTCTTACCAACGGAGCGCAGAATCTGGGCTCCTATTACTGCCTGATCCGACGCAGGTTCAAGAGGAGGCGCAAGAAACGCTCCGAGCGCAAAGGTAAACCTCACTTCAGACATGTATTCACAGAGAGTGATGCCGAGCTGACTTTGTGTGCACTTTGTGATGTTTCGTAGCTGGAAAGTGAAGAGAGAAGCACACTTGCTGCTTTTAAATCATTTGTTTGACTTGTGTGTGAAGTTGGAGGTTGTTAGCATTATCAGCACACACACACCGCTCGGAAATCTGCTCCTAATACTGTCACTTTGAGGATGCCTTATATTGTAAAAGCTTTTCATTCTTTACATTTCTTTCTGGTCAGTGAACCTGTATAACATTTATAGATGGACTCTAATGATTTATTTTCTTTGTTGTGGTGGTTTGCATGTAGATCACTTCATTGACTGCAGGTTGAAGACGTTTTGATTTGCATCAAAAGTGTGTCTTATTTATATATAAATAATGATATATTAGTATTCATTTAGTTTATTTCATAATTTGTTTTGTTTGAATGACAATATTCTCGTAAATAATTGAAGAGAAACATAGATATAGATTAAGCCTTTTTTTCTGTTATTTAAACCTGATCTAGTAATATGTTTACAATCACTTCTGAATAAATAATTGCCTTGTTGACGGGAGACTGCAAATATGGAGAGATGAAAAGGGATGGGGATTGCTACTCTAACCGTGAACATTTATTACATATATTTTATTATATTTAATTTATTATTCATATTATTTATTTATACTATCTCAAACAGCTATTTGGGCAATTTATTTTTGCCTGTAGACCAAAAATAGACACCATATAAAACATGGAAGCTTGACTAGGGAATAAAACATGTGTTCAAAGGTTTGAATCAGGAGGGAAGACCGATAATGTTGATTCTTATATGTTGTATGTCGGGGACTACGGATGGAAATTAGCTCAAAGCTCAAATCCGGCATATTTACACTTGAAGCATTATTTGTCTAAAGTGTTCATTAATGTGCTTTGTCCCTATTCAAATAAACGATTAAACGAAATGAAAATAACAAATGGTTCTCTTATTTCAATAATGGGACTATCCTCTAAATAATATTTCAGCAACACGTTTAATTTCTATTGTCAGTGGTTCCCAAAAAAACAAATACTGACATTGAATCCCTGTTTTGATTGAATACGCTTTTCTTTTGTTTATTTTTTCGGGGATCAGAATATTGCTCTTTTGAGTAAATGCAACCTCTCTGAGTGGGACAGGTCCGTCTCTGTGTAAATGCACTCGGGTGCCGGAGCCCCTCAGAGGCTCTAAGCTTCTCCCTCCTGAGTGTGCTGCTCTGCTCTGGGGATTAGCCTTCCAGCCTAGGTAGTAATTACTTAGGTGGCCACAGCTCACTGGCAGCATTAGCCATGTCTCAGCCACTTGCTTTGAAACCCACCACCCTACAATCCCCCCCCCCCATATCGCCACCATTCATCCACTTAAACCCACCACTGCTGATACAGTATTTCCACCCGCCAACCCCCGCCTCACACTAAAGACACTGACTACGTCCATCAGCATTACACCGGTCTGATTCCCCGCCTTTTCGCTCTCCCCTTATCACCATGGGAATGAAAGTGGCACTTTTTCGTCCGTTCTTGGAGAAGCGTTGACTCAGCATGTTGCTCAGCTTTAATGCCCGCACGCCGGAAGCCTCCTGATAAGTTGCTTATAGTACTTTAGCTTTAGAGCCCATTGGGTTAGCGGCTAGCTGCGAGGACGAAGTCGCACACTTACTTAAGACAATCGCCGGGAGAATGATGTGACACCCACTCGAGGAAAGTCTCTCTCTGCTTAGTTTCTTTGTCGGGAGGTCACAGTCAGCGCAGCACCGCTGGACCTGGCAGTCCATTCAGCGCAGATTAGTGTCTTCCACAAGGACACTCCAACATGTCGATACAGGGGTCGAGCAGGGCCAGCTGTTTGAGGTTGAGCTGTCACACACTGATCCACCCGCAGAGCACAGTTCCTGATGTGTGTGTGCTTCTAAACGACTAGTTTGGTTCACCTACAGACCTCAATTTATAAATAATGCTATCAGCTCATTTTGGATGTGTGCAAGAGTCTACTGTTAAATAACATATTTTAACACAAAGAAGACTATTGCATCTGAAGTGTGTCATACATACATTTAATCTAATTTACAGTAATAACGTGAATATTTTTAAGTATGAAGTACTTGAATGATATATCCTTTATTCGTCCAACACTGGGGAAATTGACATTATTACAGCAAAAGGGACAGTGCAGATATAAGGGTTAATAAGTATGCATCTATTGTAAAAACTACGTTTAAACTAAATAAGTACTTATGTAGAAGAAACGCGCAGAGAGGACTTCCGTCATTCTTTACCCAGTTGAGGAACATTGGCCCATCAGCACAGGGGTTTCCAATTGTTTTAATAATGATAGACAACAAGGTGTTAGAAGCTCTGTTGGGAATGATATGATGATCCGTGGTAGGTCAGTGGGTCAAATTATCATTTATTTTCAAAAAATTGGGCCAATGGCGTCACTTACAATTGCACTTTGATAAGGCTGATTGCACACTTGTCTCAGTGAACCAATGAGAAGCGCTATTTGTCCCGCCCTAGCAGCTACAACAAAGCCACATCTTATATCCTGACCTTTATATATACAGTCTATGATCCTGACACCTATGACTAATTATCACAAAAGTCTATCTTTTGCTCAGTTTCAAATGTTCATATTCAACACAATGTTTTTCATACATCCCCAAAAGGTTGGTTGTCAATTCTAGCATCTTATCTAGTTTTAAAGGACATAGAGTTTGGCAGCATGTTATATTACCAAATTGTAGAAAAAGTATGAAGTTAGTATTAGTAGCAATACAACAGTTTGGAACATAATGTTGTAAGTAATTTCAATGCAATACAATTGTAGAAAAAAGTTGAAATAACTGTTGCGTAATTCGAGTTAGCAGATTCAGTTACAGGACCCTGTTGTTTTTCTCCATCATGGCTTATCGGGACTCTAGAAAAGAACAGAACCATCCCTTATGTTATCTGTAACACCTGTGCCTTTCTTACTATGAAAGGTCAAATATCTGCTGTTAATAAAGTCTATTCATGTCTCATTGCATCTTACTGCAGTGTGCTGTGTTATTACCATTGGATTGCTTTTGTTGGCTTTTTTTGCCTTCCCCTAATTTTTGTTATATTGTCTTTAGATCAATCATCTACCTTTTTGTAGTCATTTTATGAACCTACAACTATGTAAACCCAATGTGTTATTATTGTTTGAGTGTGACCTGCAACTCAAATGTTTGGCTGTTCGCGTAGTGACAGATGGCGTCACCATGTAGAGTGATCATAATGTACCTCTGCTCTATAAGTGCATCACTATAGAGTGCAGAGTGACTTTCAAAATGCTGAACTTAAGCATATCTTCCGAGTGATAAGTTCTTCAATGCATCTCTCGTAAATGTGCCAAGCCATGACACCCGTAGACGATGCTCGCCAATGGGCCGTATATGAAATATGGAAAATGGGAAACAGAGATCTTTTCTGCCGTGCCAGCAAAATCTCCAAAATGAGCTTTTGTAACTTGAAGAGGGAGGGGGAGGCGGGGGGGGGGGGGACTGAACTGCCTGACGCTTCCAATTCATCGCTGAGGTGGAAGAGACTTCCTAGAAAACCTCATTATTTTCATCCTTTTTATACATCTTGGTGCTTACATACATCTTCTTTTCCACATTTCCTTCCTTTACATCCTCATTAAATTGTTCTCTACTTCTGCTATTGACCTAAAATCATTGTATATGATCATTACCAGCTGTTAAAATCTCTGACATAATATTTAACACAGTTTCTTAATTGATTTGACTGTTTTTCTTCGACTTTAGAATAGTCAAAGCTCTGGCATGTAGACACAAAAATTAACATCCTCTGAGAAAAAGCCCAGACAGACCGATTGACATTTGACAACAGTTGCAACGAAAAACAAATAGAGAACACATCCATTTACCTCACAGCGACAACAAAACTGTTGATTATGAGCACTGCCTTGTTTAGTGGCACAACATTTCCAGGCACAGCGGCACTCCGTCACGATAAGGGATGAGTTGTGTCTGCCTGTCTCGATGTAATTAGCCTTGATTAGCATGCTGCTAATGACCGTAAGAGACAGAGGGGGCGGGGGTAAGCGTTGGAGCGTGAATGCACAAACCGCCGAGGTGTGTTTAGGTGGCGGGGAGAGACGTTTTACGGCCCTGGAGAAGCATGCTGGGGGATTTATGTCGGCTCCCTCCATCACCGCCGCGGAGATAAACTCCATGTGTGTACATTCAAATGGATATTGAAATGTTTTCTCGCTTATTCCACTGCTTGCGTGAAGAGCTATTTCTTTCGAGTAATAGAACAGGACATATAGTGATGAATATTTGATTCTCCCAACCAAATATGTTATATAGAAAACCCCTCACCAGCAATACGGAGGAAAGATTAATCTCAATCGTAAAAAATAGCTCGATTACACTTTTTGTGATAGCCCCTACTGTTCTTCTGCCTCCCCACCCTTTGACGTTCATCCTCTTATACTGTATGAACACTTTCTCCCTCCCTCTGTCAGCACCTCTTTCATCTGGCAGGAGTTGCCCACCCCCGTTCTCCCTGTGCCGTCCATCACCGGTACCTCTGCCTGACAATAGCGGAGGCACAAGGTGTGAAATTCAACTCCTAGATGGCAGTGTTTCAGGCTCAGGCCCACACACATCTACATGGATGCATCCATGTCCTGGCACAGCATTTATTTTTAGAGTTCCACCCGGCCCCTGTAAATACACACAAGCACTTTGGAGGATACGCACACTCCGGTGCGCATAACCCGGCCTTGAATGTGACAAACGGTGTCAGCTGTGAGCACCCTGGGAATCCAGGCGAGGAGAGCAGGAGGACTGAGGAGAGGATTGTGTGGGGGAGTTAGATGGACAGAGAATGGCAAAGGGAAAATAAATGACAAAAAAACGTTAAAAGTCCAAAAGCAAACATCTGCATTGAAAAAAAAAATTCTAGATGAAATAATTGCGATTGAGGAAAGTGCCCTGCGTTTTCCCTACTAAGCTTTGGGACGCACTTCGCTCAAAATAGACAGAAGTACAGAAGTATGACGATTAAGACACAGCAACATATTCAGATACGTTGTACCATGCATGAAATTTGAAAGAAAAAAACAATAAGGCAGACAGTAACATCTAATGTCAGGATTATCAGAGCTAGATAATTATGATTTTGGTAACAATCCGGATAATCATTAACTATTTAAAAAACTCTTAGAATATCATTCAAATAAACTGGAATCGCATGACCTTACATGTCGTTAAAATATGAATATAAATATGTTATTGCATCATAGTGAAAATCAAACAACCTTAAATAATCAAATAATAAATCTTAACCCTTCTCCAACTTTAATTATATAATTATAGAAAGCATTTCAAGTCATTCTTAAGCTCATTATCTAGTATAACAATGATGGACATTCACCACCATCAACTGGCTAAAGGGCTGCACAAATATCACCAATGTTCAGGATATTTTATTTGATCAATACTGAATCATGATTGTACTATTTCTATTTCACAATATTGTGAGTGTTTTGCCGTTATTGGCAATCAAATACAATATATCGGATCTTCATGGTTGATTGCAAGTCGTTTTGGACAAAGGCGTCGGCTAAATAAAGTGTAACATAATAAATATAATATTGCCCCATCCCTAGACAGTTCTGTTTACAATGCTGTTTTAAAAAATTAACAAACTATAAAGAGTTGTAATGGCACCTAAATATGTAGTTTACTATGTTAATGTCCTATTTTTCGCTTCTAAATTAGCATAGTTCTTTCTAAAATGGACAATATGTACTGCACTACTGTATGTCTATTTCTGCTAGTTCTCTTGATGTGATGTGATCACGTTGATGTAGATCTTTGTGAGCACATGCAGGTTTTTAGGAGTTCCCTACCTGTGTGCCCTGCTTGGTGCTTGGACATTGAGCACAGCAGTGCCACACACACACAGCCACACACTTCCAAACACACTCAAACCTACACTTCTTTCCCTACAGGCGCTCTGTGCCTGTGCTGTGTCATAAATCAAAGCTGTCAAACAGATTTTACAGCTTCTAGTGAAAAAAAGCAGAGGCAGCCACCCAACAACCTTGAAAATATGGAAGAAAGCAAAAGTAGAGGAGTTGTATTATTATTAAACCGCATGCCTGGACCTGAAGAATCTATAAAGAATGAAGCAACAGTTTTTATTTTCTTGGTGGGGTGAGCATGGTGCGTAACAGCACTGACCAGCCAATCAGTACATTCCTTGGGTAACAATAAGTGCATTTATAGGATGTTTGATGTTTTTTTGTTGCCGTTCCTTCTATTGGCACATGGCGTTTTGACCTGACCATCAATTTTGTAAGATCACTGCAATGATTGTTTTTAGGCTAAAAGCAAAACAGTCTGGAACCAAGGAAATCTAGAAAATGGGAATATAGCAACAAATATGTTTTTGTCAAATGAGTGAAAAAGAAATGTTGGCTTTGTACAGATGCAGTGTAGCTTTGTTGTTGTCAGATATAGTACGAGATTAAGCAGAGTATGCAAGACAATTGAGCCAGATCAAGTGCAATTTCATTCATGTACTTCTGTGTTTTAGGAACAAATTGGTGTAGATGTTAGTCTTCCTATATGTTTATTGGCTTTAGCAGGGCTCTGATTGCAAATGTGTTGCTAAATCAGACAAAATACTTTCCTTCAGTTGTCTAGAAAGGGCATGTTTCCTCACAACATGTCATGATTCTAGTGAACAACTTTTTGTTTCTTGCCTTTTTAACGATTAAGCTCATTTTAATCCTACTTATAAACAAATTGGTGCGATTCATATTGAATAATACAAACATTTGTAAATTGTGATATAATTAAATCTTAGGCAAGGCAAGTTTATTTATATAGCACTTTTCAACACAAGGCAATTCAAAGTGCTTTACAAAAAATGAAAGACATTAAGAAAATGGCATTTAAAATCAGTCATTAAAAAGAAAAGCTAATAAAATAAACATTAAAAGAAAAAATACATGGATAAAAGTTACAGTGCAGTCTAAGATATGAATAGTTCAATTAAACATTAAAATAAAAAGTACATGGATAAAAGTTACAGTGCAGTTTAAGATGTGAATAGTTCAATTAAAAGCAGCGACAAAAAGAAAAGTCTTCAGCCTGGATTTAAAAGTAGTAAGAGTTGCAGCGGACCTGCAGGTTTCTGGTAGTTTGTTCCAGATATTTGGAGCATAATAACTGAACGCTGCTTTACCATGTTTAGTTCTGACTCTGGGGACAGAAAGCTGACCAGTCCCTGAAGACCTGAGAGATCTGGATGGTTCATAATTTAGCAGGAGGTCAGAAATGTATTTTGGGCCTAAACCATTCAGTGCTTTATAAACCAGCAGCAGTATTTTGAAATCTATTCTTTGACACACTGGAAGCCAGTGTAAAGACTTCAGAACAGGAGTGATGTGATCCACTTTCTTAGTGTCAGTGAGGACTCGAGCAGCAGCGTTCTGAATCAGCTGCAGCTTCCTAATAGATTTGTTAGTGAGACCTGTGAAGACACCATTGCAGTAGTCCAGTCTACTGAAGATAAAGGCATGGACAAGTTTTTCCAAATCCTGCTATGACATTAGTCTTTTGATCCTAGATATATTCTTTAGGTGATAGTAGGCTGATTTAGTAACAGTTTTAATGTGACTGTTGAAACTCAGGTCAGAGTCCATGACTACACCTAGATTTCTGGCTTTATCTGTTGTTTTGAACATTGCACACTGAAGCTCAGCGCTAACTTTTATACGTTCTGCCTTGGCTCCAAAAACCATTACCTCAGTTTTATCTTTGTTTAATTAGAGAAAGTTCTGACACATCCAGTCATTGATTTGTTCAATGCACTTACTCAGTGTTTGAATTGGAGCATAGTCTCCTGGTGAAATTGTTACTTAAATTTGTGTGTCATCTGCATAGCTATGGTAACTTATTTTGTTGTTCTTCATTATCTGAGCCAGTGGTAGCATGTAGATGTTAAAGAGAAGAGGCCCCAAGATGGAGCCTTGAGGAACCCCACATGTCATATTTGTCAACTCAGATGTGTATTTACCTATAGAAACAAAGTTGTTTCTGTCCTTTATGTAGGATTCAAACCAATTTAGAACTGTTTCCGAAAGTCCCACCCAGTTTTCCAGTCGGTCTAGTAATATGCTGTGGTCAACAGTGTCAAACGCAGCACTGAGATCTAATATTACTAACACTGAAGTTCTGCCACTGTCTGTGTTTAAGTGGATGTCATTAAAGACCTTTACAAGAGCAGTCTCAGTGCTGAGGTTTGGACGAAAGCCTGACTGGAACACATCCAAACAGCTATTTAAATGCAAGAAATTACTCAACTGTTGAAAAACAACTTTTTCAATGATTTTACCTAGAAATGGGAGGTTTGATATGGGCCTGTAATTGTTCATTACTGAAGCATCTAGATTATTCTTTTTTAAGAGCGGTTTAATGACTGCAGTTTTCAGGGCCTGTGGAAAAATACCTGAGTGAAGAGATGTGTTTACTATATGAAGTAGATCTGAGGCCATGCAAGGAAAAACATCTTAAAAAAATCCTGTTGGAATAATATCAAGGCAGCAGGAGGAGGATTTCAGAAGTTGTATAATGTCCTTTAGGTTTTTATCATTAATCTGATGGAATTGTGTCATGGTGTTTGAATTGATGTTAGGTGGACACAGAGACAAAACATTTGCTGTTCCTGATGCAGAGGCACTGACTGCTTGTCTGATTTTCTGAATGTTGTCAGTGAAGGAGGCGGCAAAATCATTGCACGCCCTGGTGGATAGAAATTCAGAGGCTACTGACACTGGGGGGTTAGTTAGTCTGTCGACGGTAGCAAACAAGGCACGTGCGTTGTTTTTGTTTTTGGTAATGATGTCAGAGAAGAACGATTGTCGTGCGTTTTTCAATTTCAATCTTAGATGCACAATCCGAGTGACAGGAATGGTAAAACTGTGATGGTGTATCATGGAGTTTGTGGCTATATTATCATTAATTAAATTAAAAGGTCATTAGCCTTGTAGAAATAATTAATTTTGGACTTGTTTGTTCGATCTAATATGCCCATGTTTTTACTGACTGCTCGAAAAACATAAATATCATACAGGTGTCTAGATTTGCCTTATCAATGACTTAAAAAGAGTGTTGACCATTCGTTTCTGACAAGGGTGAAAGTTGTACTTTCCATTTGTGGTTAGGGCAATGTAGTTTCAACTGTTTAGGCCCATTGGCATTCCATCAGTTATACCACAGAGATTGACAGAGGGGGAAACATTTGACTATAACTAAAGATGTCTCATTATACTTTACAATCGTTCCCGTTTTTTTTTATCAAGTGCCTATTGACTCCAATGCATTCCTCATCGGGCTAAAGTCACAGATTGGATGTCAGTGTCCGAATGGCTGCCTCTTAATATTCAGAGTGTAGAAAGCATGTACGTCCAGCGGTAGTGCTCAGAAGGCAAATCGCTTCTGGCAGCCTAATTCACTGGTCATTAGAAGGGCCAAATTGAATAATGGACTCCCGAGGTAAAGTTGATGAGACAGATAGGGCCATGTTGGGTGGCCGCTACTTCTTGGCCCCCGTTACTTTGGCCCATCAGTTTCAATCAAGTAGCACGACAGGCACTCCCAATCGCCGCCAAGACCCCTTCTCCATTAGGCCACCGAGCACCCACACGTGTACCCCATTACGGAGCATTACCTGGTCAGGTCCTGGAGACGTCAACTGAGGAAGTAATGGATAGGAAGAGTGAAATGAGGACGGTTCTTCGCAGAAAACCTCTGATCCCATTTCTATTAAGATTCTTCCTCTCTCTGTCCCACACTTTCTTCAGGTAATCACTGGACTGCCAGAGCTTTATTGGGAAAAGTAATGGGATTTTGGGATGGCGACAGTAGCACTCACTTAACTTACCGCATATAAAGACAGTTAACAATGATCCGAGTATTCCACATTGTATCCCTTTCTTTCCTATGTTCCAATCTCCCACTTCTAAACTCTTAGATCTCATATTACTCCTTATGTGTATAACTATAGATAAAATAGATAGTCATTAACATCTGGAAATGATGTCCGATGTGAACATACAGGATAATCTAATGCATACTTTGAAATATTTGAGGAAATAGTCAATAATTTTTTCTTCTTAGATTGTCTGTTCTTTGTTTTTTTCTTTAAGCCACAGAACAGCCATAACAAAAAATACATTGAAAGCAAAAAATCATTTTGGTTCCGTGTCATTACACAATCATATGGGGAAACATATTTTTGAAGGAGTCTGCAATTCCTTAAATTGTATTAAATAACAAATAGGGTTCCTGCTTACAGTAGCGAAAATGATCTAATACCACATTCTGGTCGGATAAGTAGGCCTGATATGGTTTGAAATGTTATTTTTGTTTTCTAAAATAAGAGGAGAATCAGACAGGATGGAACGTATTCGAGTGGTATTGCAGTGCGGTGGGCCTATCAGTCTGTGTTAGTGCTGCGGAGAGGGCTGTCTCTTAGGCTGCCTCCTGCACCGGCCATTTCCCATGGCCATTTGTCTCCGTCCACTTCCTTCCCCTTTCCTTGCCCCCTCTTTTTCTCCTTTCATCTCCTCTTCCACCTCATCTTCGATTCCTCATCTCAGACTCTCTGTCTTGTTCGATCTGTTTCTCCTCTCTTTACTCTGGCTCTCCGTTTTTTTTGGCACCCATTCCTTCTGGCAAACACGTTGTTTTTAATCTGGCAAGTGAAATTAGTCATTTACCTAATTAAACGTAATACATTTAGTTTTTTAAAGGAAACATTTGAACTCATATGTTTGTCTGTTTGTTTACCACCTTAATTTGATGAATACTCGACTGTGATTGGTTTTACAAAACATTTTTGTTCTGACTTGCTGCAACTATTTTCATTCATCATATAGCTATTCAGATAGCTGTAGTTATTTGTGTCTCTAGTTTTGTTTTGTATCAATAGTGAGCAGTGTTGGGGCTAACGCGTTACAAACTAACGCGTTACAGTGTTTCCCACAGAATTGTATTCTATTTGTGGGGGCACCGCACCCCCCCCCCCCGGCAAGAAAAGCCAAAGGCCCCTTAACCAATTCGGGTTATCAAATAAGATGATACATGCGAGTTCATGGCTACTGTAGACAATGTTCTTGTTGCTCTGTGTTGCGTTGTTAATGAGTGAAACACACCGGAGTTGAGGATCTGTGGGGTTTATTCTCCCAAAAATATAATTTACAATTTAGGCATTTAGCAGACGCCTTATTCCAAAGCGACTTACAATGACCAATTACACGGACATTCTCCCTGGAGTAACTGAGGGCTAAGTGCCTTACTCAAGGGCACACTAGTAGTGTTCCAGGCAGGATTTGAACTCGCAACCTTCCGATCATCAGCCCACCTCACTATCCATTAGACCACAAAAAAAAAAAAAAACATTTTTGTTTTTTTTATGAGATCCATTTGTGGCGGACGATATTTAATTGTGGCGGCCCGCCACAAATAAATCAATGTATGGGAAACACTGCGTTACTGTAACGCAACTACCTTTTGCGGTAACTAATAGCGTTACTAGTTACCGATTCACATTCAGTAATGCCGTTATAGTTACTGTGATTTAAATGGGTGTGTTACTGCGTTACATTATGTGATCCAACTGAACCGAATCTCCCTGCGGATGTAGTTTACAGGCGAATACAGCGATGTCCTCTCACAGTACCATGGAAAAGTGAAAGTGACCAGAGAGGAGTGATGATTGGTTAACGCGGGGTAACATTTCAGGGTAAGCCAATCAGAGACAGAGTTGGGCGGGTCTTGCCTTATGGGGAAAATACACAGACACACAAACACTTACTAACACACACACATACACGGCAACGCCCACCACCAGCACACACACACACACTGGCAGATGCAAGTATCAACGAGAGCAGCAGTGCCTTTACAACTTGGAGATATAACCACTATTTTCAATTTGTGGGGATAAAGGACGCAAAAAATATTACGGTCAAATGTAAACTGTGTGCAGGACAGAAAGCATTGTCCACATCGAATAGCAGCAATGCCAATCTCCTGAAGTACCTAACTAATGTATCTACATGTGGGGAGTTGTCTTTTCTCTTATGGTGCCACAGAACAACACAAAAACTTGTATTTGTATTGTTATTATTTTTTAAAGTAAAGTAACTTGTTACTAGTTACTTTTATAATTTAGTAAATAGTTACTTTTTGAGAGCAGTAACTATAACTATTACTAGTTACTTTTTAAAATTAACTTGCCCAACACTGATAGTGAGTAACAGATCCATCAAGTTGACGGTTAGCGTTAGTGCTTCCTTGGGGCACTTAGTGCCTATTACAAGGTAAACCCAGAAATGTGTTATTTATGAGGCTTATAGATGTTAATGAGGTTACTCTAAATGAACTATCTACAGTCTTAACAGCTGCGTCAATCTTATCTGAAATTGGTGCCCTTTTTTGGCAATTTTCAGTCACTATATTTTGTTCTTGTTTTATTCACCTTATGCTTTGCCGGCATTGCCGTATTATCAGTGGCAACTGGTCATTAGGGGCACAGCCCCACCTAGTGTCAGCAGAAAGTATTAGAAATAATGATTACAAAAAAATGCAAAAAATAAATAAAAAAATATATTAAATATATTTTAAGATCATGTTTAATCATCTGATTCGTCTGTACATTGCTGTTTTAGTCTGTGTTCTTCTAATTAGTGTCTACAGTGTGTGCCTATTGAGCTGTTTAGAGCCATGTGGGACAAAACCTGATCCTGCCCCTCCCTCTTACTGTCTAGTCAATGGTGACTGTAAAAACTACACTGCGCATGCTCAGAATATTTTCCTATTTAATGTGTGTGGCAAAAAAATCCGGTCCGCGAGCTCTTTCGATTCAGGGTCTGGCTGCATCCTGGGCTCTGTCCAGGATGTCTCCCATCAAAGACATTGGTGCAGCGGCGAGCTGGTCCTCGCCGCTCACTTTTGTCCGCCTCCTAACAGGTTGGACGTTCTGCTCCCAGTGTGACTCAAGCAGTGCTGGGCACCTGGTTGAGTCAGAGCTCTACCTGTTAAGTTCTGGTTGGTTTGGTGATTTTCGAGATAAGCTCGTCTGACAATACGGGAGCTACAATTTCCCATAGTGAGACATCGAACGGAGTGTTATGAATGAGAACTATAGGTTACTTACGTAACCCCAGTTCTCAGAGTAACATGAAGTGAGATGTCTCACCAGACGGCCCTCCTTGCTATGGTGAAGCGAGAAGAGGTGCTTATTTTGAATGACGCATGCGTCGTGGCGCAAGCTACTTATAGGGGGTGAATTCCCTGACGCTGACGTCAAGATCACCAGCCAATCAGGATTGGCGTAATGAGATTGATGCTTCTGTTTACTCCGCGATGAGGCGCATCCCATAGTGAGACATCTCACTTCATGTTACTCTGAGAACTGGGGTTACGTAAGTAACCTATCGTTTTTTGTGCCCCACCACTTTTGTACATATAAAAACGCCACTGCGTATTATGTCTTAGCAAAGTGTAATTGCAATTACTGTGCATAATGTTGTCTGCTTTATCAACCTTTACTTGTCAAAGAGATTGTTTTTAAGCTTTTTAATGAACTGTTTATTTACTTATTGAAGACATAACTGTTTCAACCGTAAGTGGGAAAAGGGCAAGGCTACATAAGGTGAATAGTCACATAAAGGTGCCCATCAGATTTACTATTGCTCTTCTTCCACATTGTAACAGAGAAACGTTTAAAAGAACAGCTTTTGGTCTAATTCAACAAACATTCATGCTTATTTTACCTTATAGCTCAGAACTCACGGTAGAAATATTGTATTACTTATCGGATCTGCACAAACAAGTTATAAAATTAAAGCTGATATTCCACAGATTCCAGAGGTATAAGTATCATCACTGTGCGACCAAAACTCAGGGCAGCAAAGGCAAACCCAGACAACACACAACGTAGCTTTATGGAGCCAAAACGGCAAATACGTCTTACCTTTGCTGTGTTCTGATCAAAAGTTGTGTTCAATGGCATTAAAACACATAACAACGCTGCTGAAGGTTAATCCAATGTGTCTGTGTCCCTTTGAAATGATTACTGATAATCCATCATTCCATTTTTGTCAAAAACAGAGATTTCATATAGAGTGTGTGAGAGCTACAACCTTCTGGTTTTGGGCATGCTGCGCTCTTTCACCAATGGTAATGTTTAGATGGATTTGTAGGAACTTCCCCTCGATTCTATTGGCTCTAACGGTTCAAAAGAGGTGTCAATCATCAAAATCGACCGAGGGGGGCCAGAGATATGGCAAATCCACCCAAATGACCCCAGAAGTGGGGTTTTTTTTTCTAAACCTCTCTAAATAGGTCAAATGTCACTTGTTTTGCATCAATCTTGATACAGGGTACTTATTATATGTTATAGTTTGGATTCCTAAAGCTTTTAGTCTACTATCCCATCATTCAAGGGCGGTTTTCACTATAAGTAATGGGGGTTTTTTTTGGACGGAAACTATCATTTACATTGTTTTACTATGTTCAATATGAATTTACTTTAAAATAAAAACATCTATATTGATTTTGACTGTTCTACATCCAACTCACAGGTTTATCATTGCTTTGAGAACAAAGATTATGAATGTACCCCTTATAGAAGTGAAGATATAGTCATTTGTTCTGGGAATGTCATTTTCGAGCCTGAGAACTGAAAAACAGGCTTGGGGCTTAACTGATTAAACCATCTTAAAAAATGGTGATTGGTCATTTGTTTGTCTGACTAATGGGCAACAGATTCAGAAGTCTTAAACCAGGTTATTGTTAACTGCCAAATAATCCTTATAACATTAAAACAAGGCTAGAGAAGGCCAAACCATTATTACAAAATCTGAAATCTAATACAACTTTTTTCCCATTTTGTTTCATTCCCTTTTATATCAAACACCTGGGGCCAGATCTCCGGTGTAAAAAGTTACACAGGAACTCTCCAGTCAATACATAAAATAAATCAAACGTTAGACTCTGCTCAGTAAATCAATATCTTCACACCACCAAGGAATACAGAGTAAGTCCTCTTCTGATAAATAAACCATTGTTGCTAGAAAGTCTTCCTGAAGGGCAGAAATGTGACCTCAATATCAGAACCAAGGATGAAAATATCAGGGTTCAGGCGTGAAAAAACATTGCAAAACAATTGATACCATTGTTGGCACACACCTTGAATACCGTACAGAATAAATAGGTGACTAGTTTCTACATATTTTCCTATAAAGGTATTATGTCAGATAACAACACAGTTATCTAATCTTTCTGATATTTACTTTACCATGTGTCAAATTCCACACCAGTTGGAGTTGTACAGCTTAGAACAGACCTTATAAAGCCATTACAACAACATATTTAGTTCTGGTTTCCTTGGAGAGAGAATTTGTGATTCCTTACCTCATTTTCCGTATCAAAGGATGTCTGTCATACTGCGTTTCTCCTTTTAAATAGAGTGGAATAAAGTTGATAATGAATGCATTACACATGAGGGGTCCTGTACATGTATATGCATGTGGTTGGTGAGTTAGGGAGCAGTTCAAAGGAGTTCTGATTTTTTAAAGTGTTGTTGTATAAGGTACTTATTCAAAGTCGGTGTATTTCCTACAATCGATGGCAGTCAGAACACAAACAGTTATATTTGTTACATCCAACAGTTATATATGGAGAAACTGACTTCTGAATACCAGAACGGAAGGTAAGAGACGTACAACAGCAAAACATATGTTAGCCACCCTACGCAACAGCAACAAGGACAAATACCAAGACAAAATACAAAGAAACAGACATTTATCATACCATCACAATCACTGAAGAAAACATGCTCAAGACATTCTAAAGTATATTTGACCTGGGATTTACCTATGCATTTAATTTCAGGACTGACTGGTGCACAAAAGAGTGCTTCAGTCTTACCTTATTGAGACATGTACAGCAGCAAACTTATTTTAGCCATCTAAAGAATTTACGTTGGAAGTAATAGTCAACAACTGATGTTCAGAGTTGTCAAATTTAGTTTTTTCCGAAGGACATAACAGGTGGCACCCAAATAAATAACACATTTCAATATAACACCATCAGTTGTACTGTCACAAAGGGCTGCCTGACCCTAAAGTGAAGTGGTGAAAATATTCCAAACATTGCATACACTTTTAAGGTGGCTGAAATATATTTGTGTCTATGCCCCAAATTACATTACATTGCATTTAGCTGACGCTTTTATCCGAAGCGACTTACAATAAGTGCATTCGACCAACAAGATACACACTTGAAGAAAACAGAATCATATAAGTACATCAGGTTTCATAGAGCTAAAACATTTAAAGTGCTACTCAACTGGCTTTAGCTAAGCCAGTCCTTTATTAGTATATAAGTGCTTTGTTAGCAATTATTTGTTAGTAATTCTATTGATCGAAGTGGAGTCGAAAGAGATGAGTTTTCAGTCTGCGCCCAAATGGGCATGAGGTAGGGTTAGGGTCACTGTAATACATAGACAAGGCATACATTCTTCATACAACCCAAAAGAAAATACTATTTTGCGTGTCGGATGTAAAGTCAAAATATGTAAGATAAGATTTATTGATCCTAAATTGTGGGAAAAAAAATTGTCGTGAGCTTTGTTGTCACTCTACTGATACTTGCTGCCATCATCATACAGTAGCAATTTTTTATTTTTGTCTGGTTATCTCTGTACTA
Source organism: Gymnodraco acuticeps (assembly GCF_902827175.1). Classification (NCBI taxonomy): domain Eukaryota; kingdom Metazoa; phylum Chordata; class Actinopteri; order Perciformes; family Bathydraconidae; genus Gymnodraco; species Gymnodraco acuticeps. Next base: position 2,341,045 of record NW_022992344.1, on the reverse strand, counting down.
CTTCACGTGTGTATGTGTCCATGTAAAAGTGTTATTCACAACGATAAGTGTGTTTGTGCCTCTGATGTCACACGTCTGTGAGCTCCGCGCCCAGAGGCTGAGCAGTCGGTCGTTTGTTCTAGCCTTGATGGACACAGGAAGCGAGGGGCAGCCATTTAGCTGCAGCCTACTCTCTTCCCTCAAACCCCCCCGGCCTTGCTGGTGCTGGGGGAATCATAGCCACTCACTACTATGATTTATGACCACACCTGAAGCCAAGCTAAGAAGTTTGGGTGTGTATGTGTGTGAAAAAGGAAAGTAAAAAACATTCTACTGTATGTGAGATGGAGAATAATCGTAAAAAAGTGTGTGGGTTTAAAGAATCAAAAGATTGAAAATGAATCGGGGAGCGTTCAGCCTCAAGCAGAATGATCACATTTAATTTCCATCTTTTTATGCACTCATAGGGAGAAGCATACAGTATGTTGCAAACAAAAGTGCTGGTGTGTGTTTCTCACGTGCACCAACAGCATTATTTCTCGCCTGGCCTTTAAGACTTGGCCTCTCACTCTCCGTCCTCTCACTCTTCCACGAACCTTGACCTTGCCAGCCTTCTGAAATGCAATCTCCCATAAAAACCCATCAAATAAAAAATTCATATTGATACTCTCTGCCTCTGCTTTCTCCACCTTTTTCCCTTCTCTCACCATCAGCGGTCCATGATGATAAATGACCCACTGTCAGATATTAAAGTCTGGAACACAATAAAAGACCCGTTCTCTCTCCACTCTTTCCACCCTCTCCACCAGGGTTCTCTTTTTTCCATTTTGGGCTAATGTTTTGGGCAATGTTACATTTGCATGCAGGTGCTAGCAGAGCTTCTCATCAATAATGAGATACATAACGTACAACAATTAATAAGATATTACACTTAACATCCTTCATATTGAAAATCTAAACTGTGATTCTAAGTAAGTCGAGTTGAAACCATTTGTATTCTGTTAATCAAGACAATTATTTTCTGAGCAAAACATTCTCCAATTCCTTCCAAAATGTTAAGATATGCTATTTTCTATTTCATATATGATATTAAATTATAGTAATATTTTTTTGTGGCTTGTTGGCCAGACAAAACATATCATTTTAAGACCTCACCCGGGGATCCAGAAACATATAATTATGCCTTGTGTTACTCTTCTTTTACTCTTTTATTGTTTTATTCATTAAAAAAAATAATCGTGAAAGTGCAAGTCCATATAGAAATCAATATGTAAAAATATAATCAACATATTTACTAAAATGTATTATAATCTTTATTTGCATCAACTTCCAATTATTATTTATTTTTTAACTGTAAAACACCCTTTGTAAGACACAACAAGAATACATGTTAGCTGTGCACCTCAGAATTAGCCATGCCGTAGGGGCTCAAGTGAGTGTGTGTGGGCAGTGTCTGTGTTTCCCTCTTAACCCCCGGCTGAGCCTCTGTACTGCTCCATTACCCAGCAAGTCCTACAAACACACCAAACCAGAGATCCTGTCAGAGCCAGACGTCAGTTAAGCACGCGCAGGTCGTGTGCTGCAAATAATCAAGGACTTAATGCTGTGGATGTGACAATGACTGACACACCTACATTTTTTAGGTTGAGCTTTTTAACCTTTAATATTATTAATTGAATAGACTAGTATTCATTCTGATAGTTCTAAGTGTACCTTTAACATGATAGTTTAAAGACAGCCTTTTCTGCTTTTTGGGGTTTCCCTTTCCTGTAGTGTGTTCTAGGTTTTTGTGCATGTAAATGGTCTGCAAAGGCTAAAATCCCAAAGTTCCCTCCAGAGGGAGTTTCTCTCCCACATCCATCCATCCCTTGCCAGAAACAGCTCTATTGGACTCCTGTGTTTACTTCCGTAACATAGTGACATCAATATGAAACCCTTGCGCTTCTATTGGCTAGCGCTTCAAAACATTGTACGTGATAGGCTAAGGGGCGGGACATTTCTTCTTTTTCCACACTCGTCCTCTCAGCCTTAATATATATTAATTAAAATGCTTTAAAAAACAACCTGTTAATATGAATACGAAAAGTGGTGATACTGGTTCTGTTCAAGGACTCTCTGCGGTTTAGAAATTGCAGATTTGCAGACGTTGACTCTACAGACTGCATTTAACAAATGGGAAAACGATTACTCCTACTTCCTTTCATAATAAAGGCTATTCAAAGTAGGGTTTTTAAAGGTAAATGCCAAAAGCAATTTAGCTTTAACTACTAACTCTTCTTTTTACATTTGTATTGTATTTGAGATTTTTCCTTGGAATCGTATGAATTCACAAGCCCTCCAACAACTCCCTTTTCAAGATAAAAAAGTGGGTTCAAAAAAAGCTTAGCTGTGCTGAATATGCTTAAAACGTTTTTGACAATGTTCAAAAGCTTTATTGTTTAATTTTTCAAAAGTGTGTTGACCCAAAACTTGTAACATTACACTTATTCAGAGCAAGCACCACGTGATTGAACACAACTAGCTTTGATACCAAATTCCAATATAAATTGGAAATGCATTTTTCCAACACACATTTATCAAATAAATGTGGTCAGTTAAGGGGAATTTATTTTTGAAATGTTTGGCGATTCGCAATGTGAGGATAAAAGAATAATCTCAGTTAAAGGCTCCGTGCATAAAAAACCGCAAAGACCTATATAATAGCTGATTTACAAAGCAAATAGTTCAAAGATTATTAAGATAAAACATACAGTATAGGCAACAATACCATTTCTAGAAAAGAGTAGCATTGTTTGGATTCCCTTCAGCAGCATGAAGAGGTACATTAAGATCTCAGAGATAAGTATGTACATGGATGTGTTTGTGCAACGATGCATGCCCTGCTTTTTTTTCCGGTGTCTGTTTTTGACAGGAGCTAAGCGGGAGCTGCTTTTAGAGCCTGTCTCCGTCCTGCCAGCCCAGCAGCATGTCAGCCTGCTGAAAGTTTCAAAAGGATGAGGCTGTTGTCTTCTAATACGCTGTTAATGTATTCTCGGTAGTAGATTCCCTCGCTGGGCCCAAGCGTAAAGTAGTGTCACTGACGATCTATCCCAGAGACAAGGAGAGCTGAAGGATGCCATTCGTCTATTTTCATTAGGAGTTTAGTTATATCACTTCTGCATTTTACTATCAAATGGTCCCATTATACCATCATCAAGCATGCAGTGTATTTCCTGTGACCTCTTAAACTATATATTTTTATCAATATCAATACAGACAATTCATGAAACAGACACATTTAGTAGAAGCGGAAGGGCAGAAAGCTTAGCTTATAAAAAAAGCACTCCCGTTTTTCATCCAGGTCAGGGGGAAAAAAGTGAAAGTAAAGATAAGTGTTTTCAAAATGGCTACACCAGTGTCCCTATAATAGCACCAAAGAGCAAACATTTCACATCAGATGACACTTGAAACTTGTGTTAACAGTCAGACCAATCAGAGGCTATCAACTTGTCCGGGGACAAATTAGACGCCATCATTCCATCAGTGGGCAAAATGCCGTGTTACCACTGATATCAATGACAACTTTGTTGACTTGTGTCCCTTTTGGTGGCAGAGCCTGGTATTTTTCCACTTCAGAGTGGAATCAGACCTGTTTCTTATTATTTGCTGTATTCTTCGTAGTAGCATTTACAAACCACAATTTGGTGAGAATAGGATTGCTTCCTAGGAAGTATAGAAGAGTCTAAATATTATTTTCTTAGCAAAGAAAACCTGCTATGATACTGAAAGTGGTCAAAGTCCTGAAGAGTGGGGACTCTTTACATATGTGCTGAAAACATTGCACTTACTAATGGAAATGTGGTGCAGGACTCAACAATGATCTTTGTACAGTAGTTGTTTTGTTCTCGGGATAGATGTGATAAATACTTTGGTTGCAGTATAAATAGGCACTAATATGTTGCTTCAGTCAGTCAAAAATAGCGCATATATACAATGTAATGAGTAACATGAGCCAGAATGAAGTATGTTCAGAGTACCCAGCATGTGATCAGTAAGTGGAATACAGCACTTAAAACAAGTACGTTGACAATGAAATGGAAAAAGAAAAATGTATCATATTGGATAACGTCTACAACACAATATACTTACTTTCTTAAAAAGGAAGTTAAGTTGAAGAGCACTCAGAGAACCCAAACGTCCACCAAGTCTGTTTCCATAAGTGAAAATGATCCAATGTTTGTATCTTCCCGTGTTTCTGGTTGCCTCTGGCCTCTCAAAGCTGACTGGCCACCAAATCAAATGGCTAAATGTTGAGTGAAACCTAGAATCTAAGGCAATATTGGAGACTGAAAAGAGATTCTGTGTTATTCCATCTCCATCTCATTTTAAGAACCTGTCCCTTACCATTTGCAGTGAAAAGTCAGGGGGATAAAGTGTGACAAAGAGTACAACAGCAGGCATTACAGTATGGGTAAAGCACTGGGACCATTCCAATAGTTCCATTGTGCCCGATAGAGTGCAGAAGGTATATAACCTTCAATTACAATGCTAGTTTGAGTGTGTTTCTTAAGATCTTTGTGGTATACAGTACGTGGACAATTTGCCGGACAAAGATGGGAGTTTTCATTTAAAAATAACACTTGCACAAATCGGAGAGAGTTGCTCAAAGAATGTGTTTCGGCAAAACCATTGGTCCTTGTGCAACTCAAGGGGAAATGTTTCCTTTATGTTTCTCATGCGTTGCTACCATGCTAATGCACTTAGAGACTTTCTCAAATGGACCTTTCAACTCCATGTCATTTTTTTCCCTTGTGCTTCCTTTGCATGGCCTTTCAAGGTTTTGCTTATAACTCGTGACAACCCGGTTGCAGAGGCAGTTACTAATGTGGTGAAATAGATTTTTACCTTTTCAGTTTTTTCTGAATTATTGAAGGTCAGCCTTTCATGCAAGTAGAAATCTTAAATTATTTATAACTCTGGCTTTCAGTGTTTTTCTTAAGGTCTAAAGTTGAAATGATTTTGATGGATCATACACTAGACTTCATAGGGAGTTTGTTATATACAGTTTGAGGCCCACAGCCTGCCAAGGGCAGACTTTTCCATCGCCTTCTGTTTTAGAGCAGATAATGATTCTCTTTTACTTGGAATAAGATTGCATTTTCTATCTCTCTCATCCTCCATTCTCCCCTCACCTTTACCTTTCCATCCCGCACTCCACCCCGCCAACCCCCCACCTCCTCCCGACAGTTGGCCGCGGCTGGCGCTCCCTCCAAGGTGGCGATACTCTATCGCTCCGTCACAGCGCAAGCGAGGGATGAGAGAGAAATCAAAAGCACCTTATTTCCTCTCAGTCCCTCTCCCTGTGCCAGATTGAATTTGAAATGTTTCATCTTCTTCCTCATCTTTCTCTTTTCCCTGCCTCCCTTGGCGTCCACTCAGAATTACCCGCTGGAACCAAGCCGTCTCACGACTTGATGCCGTGTGGAGGAAGATAGTCGCCAGCCTTCACCATTGATTCCTTTGACTCACTTTAAATCCACTGCTGCACATTTGTGGGTTCAAAAATGGTCAATATCAAAATCTATCTGTCTCCTGAATCTCCATGCATGCAAATGTCTAAATTAGTTTTGCGGTATTGATGTCCAACATTGGCTGATTTTATAGAAAAAGGCTTAAGCGCCTTCAGAAAACCTTTGATGTTCCGCTTTGCTTGTGTCCCTTTGTTTTGCTCATACTTTAAATGGGTTAGATATCCTCTAATTGCCAATTGGGAGACTGTGAAATGCATCCAAATCATATTTGTTTGATAGCACAACATATTCTCATTCAGTGCTGCTCAACATCAGGTTGCTGTCAGTTCTTCATATTCAAAGCATTTTGCTACGTCCAATACTGGAGAAATGTACTTTCAACCTTTGAGACAACTTCTGAAGCAGAATACGTTAATTCCAAAAGGTATATGCTTACTTGGACTCAATCATTATTTGATTGCTTTTGAAATAATGTAGCAGTCATTTTAACAAAGCAGCTTATACCCCTTTGAAAATGTTTGATGGTCATATTAAAATAATGCCTAGGGGTAAATCAGGCAATGGACCATATTAAAGAACATGTTACTGCCTTTTTAGCCTCAGGTATTCCTTTAGGCAATGTATCATATCTTTCCCTTCATTAACGATCAGTCATGTTGATATATAGTCTGGTTGTAGATTACTCTAATGTGTCACTTTTGTTCAGCATTTGGATTGGATGACCTTTGAGGTACACTCACAGTGGATCTATTTGAAGAAATATATTGGATATTTTAATAGTTGACATTTATCAAACTTAATACAAAAATATGAGCGTTTATTGTAGTTCACAGAATGCACAAACCATTTCTTTTTGTAGTGCTCTGCCCTTTATAATTGCAAAGCCATTTACCTTCAGATTTACTTTTCAAGACACGCACACTCATACACTCGTTTTATGAATTCTTTGTGAGACTCTCCTTGCTGATTGCACCTGATTTCAGGAATAGTTACAGATTTATGACCGAGGCGGTCTCATCTAAAAAATCTAAACTGACAGACACATTTGCATTGCGTGCTGATTAAACTACACAGCAGTGTGTGTTGGAGGAGGATATCTGAAGGAGGAAGAAGAAGTATAAGAGGGAAATAACAGCCTTTTTGTTTTGCACTCAGGCCACATTATAACCATGAAGAGACAAATACATTGCAAGAACATTTGTGAATACGGACAATATTACTTTTTATGACTTATGGAACAATACACAAAGAAGAAATTGATGAATAAATAAAACTCACCACCCAACATTATTCCCCAAAGGAAGAAATCCCCCAAGTATCCTACATAGTTACATCCATCCATCCATCTTCTCCCGCTTATCCGTGGTCGGGTCGCGGGGGTAGCAGTTCCAGCAGAGAGCCCCAAACTTTCTTTTCCCTGGCGACATCAACCTACATAGTTACAAACAAATGTAAATAGCATAAACTCAGTTTGATTCCCATTGTGCTGGATGGCATCAAATACGTTTCCCGGATCATGTCTATTATATTGAATCCTTTTCACATCTAGAGTAATGTCTGAATCATTCGGTCACAACTTACAAAGTTGATAAGTCCCATCACAAAAGGGTGTTTTTGATAGAAAAATATTAACTTAAGATGTTTAAACTATTTATAGCCAATAAGGGACAGGTTGTTAGATTTGTCGCCACCTAGGGATGTAGTTGTAGATCCATTCTTGACCTAACACCACTGTGGTAGCAATGAAATCAGGAGGTAGCTTGTGTTACAGCAGTTTTTCAAGCGTAAGGCTTAAGCACAACGTGGCTTTAACACACGTTATGAAAAACCACGAAAGGCCATCTACAGCCAGAGTTTGGTTCTGTGCTACTGTTCACTGAAAGACATTCTGAGCTACTGGATGAGTGTCTTGGGGGCCAAGGCACCTGGCTCCAGCTACCTGAGAGAAATGACTCATCTTCCACTCTGTTGGACCTACTCCCACCCATCCTCCGATCACCCCACCTTTTCATTTTCAATTACGGGATGGAATATGAATCTGTAATAGGGTGATAATTGTGCTAGCATATTTGCTGTCACCCACCATTAGCCCAGATTAATTAGCCCATTTAGTTTAGCTTAAGAAAGTGTCTGGCTGAGGAATGGGGCCACTGATGGAAGACGGGTGGAGGGAGAGTAGAATCAGCACAATCTGTTCTATATCATAATGCCATCTTTCTCCTGCTTTCTCTCTCGCCGCTCTTCGTCTTCCCCTCTTTGCTACTCTCTTCCTCTTCTAACTTTTTTGGTTAGTCTGTTTCATCACTCCGCACTCATCTGCCCTGCTCTCAGCAATATTGTTATGTTGCGCCATGTCGCGGAGGCTGATTACAACTTTTACTTCTGTAACTAGCATACTGCTAGTATCAGCCAGTGGTCTAAACTCCTCTTCTGAAATTATTGGGTTATTTAGCTGCCTGGTTTTGATAAGGAACAAGAATGAGAGGAATAAAAAAGGGTGATGCCTCGATCGCTGCATCGATTTTGATCTTTTATTTTTCTACTTTCCATTCTGGGTCTAACAATGTAATACTAAAGTGGAGTACATCTTTGAGTGGTTCTTAAATAGTTTTTGAAATATAGAAAGTATGCTTTTGACATTTCTAGATCATTTCATTAATTATCTTCGTGTCTTCCACTGCTTTGGTTTTTCAATACCCTCTGGTATTTCACATCTCGAACCGGATGACCAAGTTGACATTTATATTTGCCATTTATTGGTGGCTTATACCATGTAAAACACTTACATGTACAGTACCAAGATATTTGAGAAATGTGGAAGTATGGATGTTTTTTCTTTTTAAATAATGGCAAAATGGTTTCAGTTTAAAACGTGCCTAAATAGCCTTAGAGTTGGGTGTTCATCATCAGTGTAGTCGGCAGAATGAACGTCAGATTGCAGAGAATCATTTGATTTTAGGCTTGTTGGAAAAATATTGCTTAATGGAGCTTTAATCGCACTCTCCACCTTGGGATAAGTTGTGTGTGTGTGTGTGCGGTAATGGAGTAACTTGGCCATGTCACTCGCTGTATATCTCTCAGCAGGCAGTGGGAAACGAGGTCTAATCGGAGGGATATTAAAGTCACAATAGACTGCTCCTGCTATTAAGGCCTGTCAGCCCTGGCCTCCTCTCTCACCTTGATATCTCTCAGTATCTGAATATTTATATGCCTACATTACGGGCTGCTTGCACACTGCAATATGTGCATTTTGCTCTGTGTGTGTGCGTGCTGGAGCTTCAAGTAATGTATCATCGCTGTTGCCACTCAGGGTCTTCGGATGTGTTTATGTGTGTCACTCTGTCCTTGCTAATGCAGTCCACCTTTATGTCCTCTGATCTTCAGGTGCAGTGGGGGCAAGGCTGCTCTCAGGTCAGATCAAACCCGTAGCCATGGATGTGGATGAGGAGGAGAATATGAGTGAGTAGACTGTGATTTTCCTAATTTTTCAGTCAGTGTCTTCCTGTCTGGTCCCTTCTTTCTAAATGTCTGCATGTATATTTTTGTTTCTCATCTTTCTGTCTGCCCGCATGTCTTCCCTCATATTTTGCCTGATGTGTAATCAGATTTAGCTTATTACAAAAGGTCCTAGCCCATTTGTATAATATAACATGCAACACTTCCGTGGCTGACAGGGGCAAACGAGTTTTGGGCAAACAGCCCAAAACACTTCCATTGATGCAATTTCAAAAACCATGCACATTCAAATGTAGCTATATTCACCAACTTGGCAACACATGCTTAGCATTTAGAAAAACATTCACCAACTTGAGCGTTTATTAAAAGCTCTGCAGAAACAAAACACTGAAAAAACAAAACACCGCATTTAAAAAAAAAAACGCTGCAATAACCTCAAAACACAACAGCACACATTCTTGTTTTTATATTTACACTGTTTTTGAAAGCACAGCGTGTTTCTCCTAAGGTAAGTGTTTTGGGCAGTAGTTGTCGGCCACCGTACAATACGCCAAATGAATCACACTAATGTATTCAAATTTTAAATCTAACAGAAACTTTGTTGCTGAATACATTTAAATTGGTTCACCTCCATAATAGCAGTCGTAACTTGTCCTTTCCTGAACCAAGACACACAAATACACACACAGCCAGGAAACTTAAAGGGAAGAACTAATCATTACATCTGAGAGGCTTCATGTCGTATTACAGATTCCCTCAACCTTCGTTTCTGTCTTCAGAAAATGCTCTCAACTGCAGCTTATTGAACTTTAATTAGACATTTCGGTGTGAACTCAGTAACTGAGCTTCAAAAGACACGGAAAGACATGATTGAATATGTTTCCCCAACACCTTAGAGATTCCGAGCTCACATTCAAAGAGACCTGTCATCCCAGCGGTGCACTAACTTGCAATACAAACGAACAGCTCCTATTGTATTGACATACTGCATGTTTTTGCTCTGTTGTTACATGATAAGTCAAAAAAAGCAGATTAACAAAATGTTCTTTGTTGTCTCTCAAAGTCCCTGAAGCCTCCTTTTACTGCCAGTCAAAATATACATTTGAAGATAAAATACAGCCCAAGTTCACTCAAGCGTATGTGCTTAATACCAAGGGAACATCAAAGGGGAACATGAAAGAATCTTTATATTTTATGTGACAACCTTTGCATTTCGTGACATTCTTTAATCACATGAATCATCTCTGAATCAAACAAGTTCAAATAAAGCTGTGATACAATATTTCTCCTGTATTTTTAAGATTGTGCAACCCCCCCAAGGGAATTTAAACTTCAGCAGATCCAACCATATGGGATGATTTGTGTTTTGCATAAATAATGGGAACTGATTACACAGACGCTGGCATGATAATGGCCCCGACTGCATGTGTGTGCCATAATTAATGCATGGTGTCATGGTTGTTTTACTCAATGGCTTTTTTCCTCTGATCTGATATTACCAATATCCCTCACACTTCAAGAAAATATATACGATAAAACTAATTTTTAACTCTGCAGAGAAAGTGTTGAATGATACATTGTCTAACAGAAAAAAGGAACTCCAGTTTATTTTTCTTTGGTGTGCCATTATATTTACTGTTTTTCTTTCTGTGCAGCATGTTACAGTTTTTCAGTGTGTGATTGCATTTTTCTCGATTGACCTATTGATCTCTATACTCCCACAAATATAACTGTTTTATTGGAGGTATTGATCGCTTGATAAACAATTGAACAATATGCATTAAATGTAATGGACTTCCCACATTTGCAGTAGCCGAAAAGTCTATGCACTCATAATGAAACATAATGAGCTGCAGTGCTACGTGCTGAATATTATAAAACAATTCATTTAGAAAGTCCTCATTTGACTTGCCTAAATTACTCAACTATTGCTGCAGCATATGTGGTGGTTAAAGGTCCTTGGCTGAGATTGAGTCCCTGTCCAACACACATTTAACCTTTCACCATTATTTTCCGCTACTGTTGTGCACAGTCCCTCTTTTCCTACATTTATTAGCAAAAATCATATTTGCATAAAAGCAATTTTCAGAATGCACGCACACCAAAATAAATATTGCATGTTTAAAGTGCAGATATTGCTTGTGAGTTGAAGGATATGCAGTTTGTGTTCTTAACTTTAGGCCTTTTTTTATTAGACATGTCAACTGTTGTATGCAGATGGTAACGGCATGTCAGTACATTTGGCAACCTATAACACTTTGTTCTCTGACAAGCTCCATGGGGGGGATCTCAGAGGCGCAGGGTCTTATGAATGGCACCTCATTAGATACAGATCTCTAATTCCTCATTCTGAATACGACAGTCATTCCTTTCAAAATCTTATGTAAAACGGGTGTAAGGCATTTTAACCTCCCACCGTGTCACCAGCCAAGACTTTAGGATCCTGCAGTAGGTGGAGTCTTCTCCTCCTGCCTCTTTGATGTATCCTCCTGTTTACCTGGTCCTCAGCTCCTCCCCCTGCACTCCTCCCCTGCACTCCCTAAACCCAACCTACAATCCCACTCATGCACACTGCGGCCTTTCTTTCTCCTGAGTACCGCAAGGAGTAACCTATCAAGCCTTTGCTGAAGGATGTTATAAATGAAAATTTTTGCCAATATTCCATCCACTTTGCTAACTGGATTCAGTGATATGTGTTCCCCAGTAGAGTGTATTTCAGGAGCTGCAGTTTCAAACTGAACATTTAAAATGTACCTAATTTCTCTGTAGGCACTCAAGCGATTAAAAAATTGACAGAGTGGATGAAGAACAGCTTTGTGTGCGTCCATATTAAGCGTGGATATGTGTGTATTTGTGTGCATTATTGTTTGAGATCAACACTTACCTGAGAAGTACAGGAAGTGTTTAATTGCAAATATAATTCTCCCAATTTACCCTGACCTTCAGAATAACAACTTTTGTGTTATGAAGATATATATAACAAGTTCATTTAAAAATCAAAAAACTAAATATAGTCAAACATAGTGACATATAGTCCTTATCCTGTTTTGAATGATGACCGTTTTTAAGAACTTGGGATATCATAAACAACAGTAGATGTACTGATTGTCTCTGACTCTTCGTAGTCATAACAACGTACTATAGGTTAAATGCTCAATCCAATTAAAGCTTCTCTTGCTTTCATAAAGGAACACAAATCATTGGTTCAGTTCCAAAGAGTGATAAAGGAATCTATAAATTTTGCATTTACAAGATCCTGCAACGAAGGCGTTGTAAGTTACTCTTTCTGGGCACCGCAGGTTCGAGCAGCACAGATGTTAAGGAAAACCGAAACCTGGACAACGTGTCCTGCAAAGATGGGGTGGGAGTGGCTGAACAGCTCCCCAATGGAAGCGGCCTTGGCAGTCGCAAACGTCCCCTGGAAGAGGGGAACAATGGGCACACACACTCCAAGTTCCGGGCCAAGAAGCGCAAGAAAACGCCGGGGCCGGTCCTGCCCAAGAATGCTCTGATGCAGTTGAACGAAATCAAACCGGGTCTACAGTACAAACTGCTGTCTCAGACGGGACCAGTACATGCACCAGTTTTTGTCATGACTGTTGAGGTCAATGGACAGATGTTTGAGGGCATGGGCCCCACTAAAAAGAAGGCCAAATTAAATGCAGCAGAGAAAGCCCTGCGTTCCTTCGTCCAGTTCCCCAATGCCTCTGAGGCGCACTTGGCCATGGGTCGAACACTGACAGTGAACACAGACTTTACATCTGACCAAGCCGACTTCCCTGACATGCTCTTCAATGGCTTTGAAACGCCAGCCGCACCTGAAGAGGCCTTCTTTCTAGGCTCCAATGGTAACAGCTCCTTAAACTCATTAGGGGAGTACCCACTTCCCACACCTCCTGGCAGCAACCTTGTCCAGGCCCCATTGCCCCCTCTGTCGATATTCAGTTCCCCTTCCAGTGGTAAAAACCCAGTCATGATCCTCAATGAGCTCAGGCCAGGCCTCAAGTATGACTTTGTCTCAGAGAGCGGGGAAAGTCATGCCAAGAATTTTGTGATGTCAGTAACGGTGGATACACAGATGTTTGAAGGCTCAGGGCGCAACAAGAAGCTGGCTAAAGCCCGGGCAGCGCAGGCCGCCCTCTCTACTCTCTTCAACATGCAGCTAGACCAGACACCATCCCGGCAACCCATTCCGAGTGAGGGATTGCAGCTTCATCTACCCCAGGTAAGATGTTTATTTTCTATATAGTTTGCCATTGCCATTAAACAGAAATGCAACTATGTAATGTCTCAAAGGCCTTAGAGGTATGAATTATTTTTTAGTGCACATTGATTTGTGAACTTAACTAGCCAAAGACACCCATTCTAGGGGTTGTTATCTTGAGTTACTGCTGTATTATGTTTGTAATGTTATGTTTTTTGTGTTCAGAAAAGGGTTAGGAAGTGAGATTTTTAAGATATCTGATTTTTCCCCAATATTTATCCCACTTCTCCTTTTGGGCTCGGAGTGTAAAAGTAGTTGTTTCCATTAAGCAAATAGAGTTCATAAGCTTACTATGAAGAGCAATGTACGGGGAGTTCTTCTTAAACCAGCGTTTTGTAATGGATTTATTTTACTTGCGGCCACGATAACCCTCAAAATCTATATATTGCTTTTATGACTTTTCGGGATACTTCCAAGGTTCAAAAAGGTGGAAGACAGATAAAATAAGGATATTAGGTGTAGAATCTCTTAGATTAAAAGGCCCCCTTATTTCTAAAAATCGTTTACATGGACAAGACCAAAAAACATGAGCATGGTCCATAAAGCCGATCCAAACTTCTTCCAGTGGGATTGCTGAGACTTCATTTGGATTTCTGGTAAGCGTTAAGAAAGAAGCGGTTACGGTTTTTCCAGAATAAATCTTCCAAAACAAGCAGTTATCATGTTTTATAGGATGTGTCATGCCTGTAAGTCATTCATTATATAGTACCATTGACCATGGTTGAAAAAGAGCTTGTAAGAATACCATGATTAAAAGCCAACATGAGGAATGCAAGGCTTTATAGTTACCTTGTAGTTTTTAAGAAGTTCTACACTTCAAAGTCATAATTACTGGAATGAACTCTTAAAGTTGCGGGCTATTGTTCTAATTTGTCGATTTACAGCAGATCCCTAATCTATGTGTTATCTGCCTTTCAATTTAATAACGTAATAACATGATTGAAGATTTCATTTGAGAATTCACTCAACCTTGTCAATCATCAGTATACTTGAAAAGCTAATTAGAATTTAAGGAGGGGGTCGAAAAAAAGATAAAGTTAAAATCCCAAATGCTAAGATGGGTTAGACTGTAAAAACACATCAGTTTTTAACAACATGCATTAGATCCAGATGAGATACACATTGTAATCCGATTATCAAGATTTCAGTGCTTGGTTCATATCTTCGGTCTTCCTAGGTAAATCACTTGTTCTCAAATGAATTACACACTTCTTCCGAACGAGTGTATTCCAAAATGGATGGCTTTTAAGATAATGTCAAAATGGTATCATAAGGTCAGTTACAACTCAAGTATTTGACAGAACTATACAACCCTAACCCTACACCTGTCAAGCAATGTGTTTCTAGAAGGATACCACTACAAAATTATTCCCATCAGGTATGCAGGGACTAAGGATTGGGGCCCGCTTTTGATGCCAATGTAGAGGTGACTGTCAGAGCCGTGGCAGTGTGCTCAAAGAGATAACACAGTTGGCAAAGCTAATCAGCACAGCACACTGTCAACAGTCCCCCCCATCCAACCCCCTTTTTTCTCTTTACTCGCTCTCTCCACTTGTCAGCTGATTTATTCGACAAGAAGCCCATTCGAACGATAGCGCCCCCACTAATTGCTCTATTAATTCTCTGTCGCTTGGTCTTTAATTTCTGCCGCCTGGTTCCATCTGGCCGAGAACTAATGGGAACGCAGTCCATTGCAGTTGCAAAAAAAATGATAACTTAAGTTCAATAGATGTTTTTTGTTGGCGCCCGAACTGTAAAATACATCAAAGACTTATTTAGGGATGTAAAAGGAAAATTGGTGTTCTTATCCTCCTAAAAGGACACATTTTCTGACATGTAGTCCGCTATTTTGTAACCCTAGAGATGAACAGTCATTCCTACACCATAGCCGACCTTGGTACATTCGAAAGTCAAATGATCCCGCTACGAGTGGGTGACTCTAAAGTAGCAGGGAAGTAATATTGGGCTAATCTCTTTAATTTGTGGTCATCCAGCCGTCATCTCCCCTCTTGGTTGTCGTCATTTTCCATCACATTAGCAATGGATAAAGAGCCAGCAAGAGGATGCGGCAATCTAAGAACAAAATAGGTGTGAAGAGTTAAGACACGAGTTTAAAATCTTACGGAATGTCAACAAAACTCTATTGTTCACATGTGTAGTTCGGGTTTACTTGTTTTCTTTTTATTTCGCTGACAGAAGGGAGGTAGGAATTTTTCACTGTCATGCGGAACTCAAACTGTGTTGCTTGAAAGAGGGTTAGGTATACCTCAGGGGGTAAACCCAGTTTCACTTGTTGCCGTTTCAACGCTCTGACGCTTGTTTGGAGCTGAATGTGATCACTGTGACAGGTACACGGTGCTCTAGGGGAGGATAACATCAGATGCGCTTTTGTAAACTGACATAACTGACACAAGCTCGTGTTTGTGTGGCTGTGTGTATGTATGTGTGTGATTCTAGGTTCTGGCTGATGCAGTCTC
This sequence comes from Gymnodraco acuticeps, assembly GCF_902827175.1. NCBI lineage: Eukaryota > Metazoa > Chordata > Actinopteri > Perciformes > Bathydraconidae > Gymnodraco > Gymnodraco acuticeps. Next base: position 2,325,359 of record NW_022992344.1, on the reverse strand, counting down.
TCGTCTGGTGGTGGATAAGTTCAGCGAGCTGACAGAAAACTTCACCTCTCCACATGCACGGCGGAAAGTCCTAGCAGGGGTCGTCATGACTACAGGTAGATTTGAGGGGGAAATACGGTCTGTTATATTTACAAAATCTGGCACTGACAGAACATTCTTAAGGTTTACCTAAAGGAGTAATTTAAGTTGCAAAACTCATAGAAAAAAGTGGACAATATTTACAACTACGTATATATTTGCCGTGTTTGGTCAGAATCTAATGGCCTTTTTTTAACCATATGCTACAACATTTATCATCACCCAGTTTTCTCACCAGTGGTATAACTGTACTGAAGTATTTTATATTTATATATATATGTTTGTATTTCACTTTTTTCTTCAATCTGTCCTTGGCACTCAAAACATTTTACACACAAATAAACATCATGAACTTAAACAGCTCTCACTGTTATAGTAATGGTACATATTATATTTATCGATCTTTTCAATGGTTTATGACACAACATACTCTGTTTGGAGGTTTAAAAAAAATCCCAAAAAGTTGTATTTTAAAGTTAGAACCAATAATATTTAGTAATTCTCCCTCAGTGAAAAATCTTAAAACATTAATTAATATGCAAATTACTTTCCAAAATGTAAGTGCTGTACACAACATGTCCCCTACTTTGCTGACAAGTCAAATCTCAATGTCCTTGAGGCGCCAAGTTCTCACCTTGACGTTTTCATGCTTGTATACAGTACTGTATGAACTTAAGGTAAGACTCAAGCTGAGCACAGAAAGACTTTCCACCTTCAGCAGATGGATGTGAAAACAGTCACTGCAGTGTTAGACAAGGACAGTAGTTGGCCTTTAAAACTAAATCCAAATATAACTATATGACAGTTTGCAGATGATCTCACTTTGTCCTATTAAGGGCATTAAAACTCAATATAGAGCAGTAGCACATGTACAGTATGTTCTTGAAGATGAGTGTGTAAATACTCATGTCTTGGTTCCCTTTACCCCCAACAGGGACCGATGTGAAGGAAGCACAGGTCATTTGTGTTTCCACAGGAACAAAATGCATCAACGGTGAGTACATGAGTGACCGCGGGCTGGCCCTCAACGACTGCCACGCTGAGATAATCGCCCGACGCTCGCTCATCAGGTACCTCTACACCCAGCTAGAGTTATTCCTCAGGTCAGTGGACGGCACCTCATTTTCTGAGTTAGTGAATGATCTACAATGCTGATTGTGAGGGTGGTCTTAATTTGTCTCTTATATCTTTGTCACAACCACAGCAAAGACGACAACAACAAGTCGATATTCTTGTCGTGCGAAAAGGGAGGCTACAAGTTAAAGGACAACATTCAGTTCCACCTCTACATCAGCACCTCGCCCTGCGGAGATGCCAGGATCTTCTCTCCACATGAGGCCGGAGTAGAAGGTACTGAATGTAAAGAAGTACATTTAATCAAGTATTGTACTTAAGTACAATTTTGAGATACTTGTATTTTACTGTACTTAACTTTAATGATCATGTTATACTTCTATTCCACTACATTTTGGATGCCTATATATTTATTTTTACTCCATCAGGTTAAGTTACAAATTACACTAAAAATAAAAACACAAACATCAATGAATAAATAAACACGGACATATTATTAAAGTTAAAATATCCCATTGCATTATACGAAGTAAGTAATATTAGCTCCATCTTTACCAGCTGTGATAGAAACATTAATGCATCAATAATCATTATGTAGTACATAAACAGATGTAATCTTAATATAACTCTAAATATTACTCCTTTTAATTTAATTATGTATTTTTAATATTAATGTTATTATGAATTTGTTTGATAATGATTTTATTTTTTTATTAAATCTTTCATTTAATAATATTTCTTTCTTTCTTTCACGTAAGATCAATCAATCAATGTTTATTTATTTAGCCCAATATCACAAATGTTACATTTGTCTCAGTGGACTTCACAGTTTGTACAGAATATCAGTATGACAATACGACACCCTCTGTCCTTAGACCCTCACATTGTACAAGGAAAAACTTCCAGAGACAACCCCACAGTTTAAAGGGGAAAATGGGAGAAACCTCAGGGAGGGCAACAGAGGAGGGATCCCTCTCCCAGGACGGACAGAAGTGCAATAGATGCAGTGTGTAAATCGAAGAGATAATACATTTTACAGCATAGGTAGACCAAATGTTTGTAAATGCATGTGTCTATAATAAGAAGGACTCCCTCCTGGCTGGTCTACCTGCATGTGCCATCCGACCTCTGCAGCTCATCCAGAATGCAGCGGCTCGTCTGGTCTTCAACCTTCCTAAATTTTCCCACACCACTCCGCTCCTCCGCTCCCTTCACTGGCTTCCGGTAACTGCTAGAATCCACTTCAAGACACTGGTACTTGCTTACCATGCTGCGAATGGATCTGGCCCTTCCTACATCCAGGACATGGTTAAACCGTACACCCCAGCACGTGCACTACGCTCTGCATCAGCCAAACGACTCGCTGCACCCTCGCTGCGAGGGGGACCCAAGTTCCCATCAGCAAAAACACGTGGGTTTGCTATCCTGGCTCCAAGATGGTGGAATGAGCTCCCCATTGACATCAGGACAGCAGATAGCTTGCACATCTTCCGGCGCAGACTGAAAACTCATCTCTTTCGACTCCACTTCGAGCGATAGAACTATTAACAAAGCACTTATATACTAATAAAGGACTGGCTTATCTAAAGCCAGTTGAGTAGCACTTGAAATGTTTGGCTCTATGAAACCTGATGTACTTATATGATTCTGTTTTCTTCAAGGTTGTGTCTTCCTGGTCGAATGTACTTATTGTAATTCGCTTTGGATAAAAGCGTCAGCTAAATGCAATGTAATGTAATGTAAAAAGAAGGATGTCAACAATCCTGTGGGAGCCATCAGGGAAGTATTATGATTAGAGTCAGGCAGGACCACAGTTCAGCCACGACTCGAAGTCCAGGACTCAGATCCAGGACTCAGGATAGAGGATCCAGGACTCAGGATCCAGGACTCAGGATCCAGGACTCAGGATCCAGGACTCAGGATCCAGGACTCAGGATCCAGGACTCCGGATCCAGGACACTGGATGCAGGATCCAGGACACATGACTCAGGATCCAGGACACAGGACCGCAGCAACAGGATCAGCCATGATTCAGGATCCCGGCATAGATAGACACCAACAATTAATTTGGGGAAGCTGGGTTATTCGGAACATGAGAGTACACAGGTACAGACAGACAGAAGGAAGAAATAAGGTGTCCCCCGACAGTCTAAGCCTACAGTATAGCAGCAAAACTAACATGTCTACTAGGGATGTGCATCTCCATCACTGAGGCCGATGCGATGCGCATCTCGATACGTTGCCACGATACGATACATTAACGATACATTTGAAACACCAGGCGATGCGATACGATACGATTCACCCCTGTTGCGATACAGTTCGATACGATTTGATTCAACATTATGCGATTCGGTGCGATACGATGCGATTCAACACGATGCAAAAATAATGATACTTCAATATGGTACGACAGAGGATTTTTGTTTCATTCCTTATATGCAGCAAATCATACATTAACAAAAAAGTGCTTTACATATTTGGTACTGCACATCCCATCATGCCGTTTATTTTTTTACCTTTAAAAGCTCTCCAGAGTACAATTGTATAACACCTCACAGTTAAACAATGTAAGGATGTATTGCTCATGATTAACAATGTGCAAATAACAGCTACCATATTGCAATGCCCATACAGCTGCCAGCCTGATGTGCTTAACACTCATTCATAGGCTAACTCACCAGTGAGCAGAAAGCAGTGGGTTCTATATGAACAATAAAGAATACAAATAACCTTTCACAAACAGGTATTTCATAACTGCTTACAGTAAGAAAGACATTTAAATTATTATTTGCCGTCACAGGCTGCTGTAAACTAAACACCACTCTCTCTGACAGAACACCTCACTGAGTGATTTAACTCATATGTCTAACTTTCAGGTTTCTCTTTTCAGCCGCAGACCCTATGTCGCCTCTTTATGTGCGTCGCTAAGTTCCTCGTACTACTTGTGTACTTTAAAGCGGCTCGGCATCGTTAACAATTTGCGAGCGATTTTTCAAGTTGACCGTCTGTAGTATATAGTGCCGCGCACATATACCATCAGGACGTTACTGATGGGGTGCGGCTGCGGAGTGATACTGTGTGTATGCAAGCCCGCATCTAGGACGGATCTATGTATCATGGCTGTAGACCTGTTAAGTAATAAAGATACCTCATACAAAGGTCTACGGATACCTTATTACTCTCCATGACCTGCGGTCAACTATATAGCATAAAGGACTATTACACCGTCTTTCTTGAACAATCCGAAGTGTTGCCAAACGTTTGATTTGTAGGTTTCGGTGCGCTGTGTTTCTCTTTCTCCTCAACTTCCGTGTGTGTTGATAACTGAGACTCTCGACCTCCGTAGTGGAAAAGCAAATATCAAAGATCGTCTCTACTGAGCGTTGACAAGATGAGGGGATTTTATATGAATGAATCGGTTTTTTTACCGATGCAAAGACGCTACGCAATCGATGCATCGCGAGTTCAACCCGGTTCAACCCAAACTGTAGCCGATGTGCACTCTTTTCAACCGGTGCACTCGCATCTGAACGTTTATGCCGGTACCCCGATGCGAATCGGTGAATCTTAACATCTCTAGTGTCTACATGGACTCCCTTAGGACAGGTTGAGGGAATGGGGTAGCAAGTAAGAAGTAAGGAACAGAGGTGGAGAGGCATAACGTGTCTTCGTACATGCACTCCCTTACGATAGATTGAGAGAAAGGGGTAAGAAGTAAGGAACAGAGGTGGAGAGGCACAACGTGTCTACGTACATGCACTCTCTTAGGATAGGGTGAGGGAAAAGAGTAGGAACTAAGATGTATGCGCCACATCTATACCATGAGCGCATTGCTCCTAAAAAGTTGTTCTGGCACCAATCAACAGTTGTGCGTCGACTCAGAAGGGATCAAGGCACGTATATGCCTCTCCCTGCTTCCACCGTCTACACACACAACCAAATGACATCTATACCATGAGCGCATTGCTCCTAAAATGTGTTTTTGGCACTGACACCAATCAACAGTTCTGCGTCAACTCTGCAGGGATCAAGGCACGTATATGCCTCTCCCTGCTTCCACCGTCTACACACACAACCAAATTACATATATACCATCAGTGAGGGAAAAGAGTAAGAACTAAGATGTATAGGTGAAGAGGCACAACGTGTCTACGTCAATGCCCTCTTATTAGATGATTTTATCAACTATAAGCTTTATCAAAAAGGAAGGTCTTAAGCGTACTCTTAAAAACGGATAGACTGTCTGACGCCCGAACACAAACTGGAAGCTGATTCCACTAAAGTGGAGCTCGATAAGAAAAGGCTCCCGCTCCCATTGTACTTTTAGAGACTCTAGGAACAACCAACAACCCTGCATTCTTGGAACGTAATGCCCTGGTAGGACAGTAGGGTATAATGAGTTCTTTAACCGGTTAAGCCCGACAGACCCCGGTACCGGGGCCCTCCCGCAACATCTTGCAGGAAACAGTGTATGAGGGCATGTTCATTTAACCTGTTAAGCCCCAAGCCTGTTTTTCAGGTTTCAGGCTCGAACATTACATTCCCAGAACAAATGACCATATCTTCCCTTCTAAAAGGGTTAAATTAATCATCTTTTTTCTCAAAGTAATGATAAACCTGTGATTTGGATGTAGAAAAGTCAGAATCAATATAGATGTTTTTTGTTTTAAAGAAAATTCAGATTTTAAAAAACTGTAAATTATAGTGTCCGTCCAAAGAATATGTTGTACTTATAGTGAAAACTAACCTTGGATGATGGGTTAGTAGACTAAAAGCTTTAGGAATCCAAAGTACAACATATAATAAGTACCCTGTATCAAGATTGATGCAAAACAAGTGATATTTGACCTTTTTAGACAGATTTAGACCTGCTGCACCACCACGCCCCTTCCCGCTGCCTCCGCTCATCAGAAGCCAACCTCCTATCCATCCCCACTCGCACCAATCACCGGACCTAGGGGGACAGAGCCTTCTCCGTCGCTGCACCCTCCCTCTGGAACTCACTCCCACAACCCATCAGAGACTGCACTGACCTCACCACCTTCAAAAAACTCACCTCTTCAATCTGGCTTTTAATGTGTGATTGTTTTTGTATTATTTGACTTTAACTTTAACTATATATTTATTTGTTGTTCCTTCCTTTTCTTTTCTCTTCACTATATCTGTAAAGCGTCTTTGAGCACCTGTAAAAGCGCTAACAAATTAAATCTATTATTATAATTATTTAGCAAAAAAAAACCTCTTCTGGGGCCATTTGGGTGGATTTTCCTTATCTCTGGCCCCCCTTGCTCGATTTTGACATGTGACATATCTTCTTGACCGTTAGAGCCAATAGAATCGAAGGGAAATCGTCCCGCACACACTCATGTTAACAAAAAAAGGTGCGTCTTTGCGCATGCAATCTTGCTTCAGAGCGTAGGATTATCCCTGCTCTGATATTTGAAAACGGAATTGCAGTTTTATTGCTTAAAGATTATCAGAACATTTCAAAGGGGACACAGTCATTAAGGGCGCCCATTAAGGGCTTTGTAGGCGAGAAGAATAATTTTAAATGATATCCTGTGTTCTATAGGGAGCCAGTGTAAGGCAGCCAAAACTGGAGTAATGTGGTCCCTTTTCCGAACTCTGGTCAGTACACGTGCTGCAGCATTTTGAATTAGCTGAAGCGACTTAACTGACTTTTTGGTACACCCTGATAATAAAGAGTTACAATAATCCAGCCTTGAAGTAACAAATGCATGGACTAGTTTCTCTGCATCGTTTTGAGGCAAGATATGCCTGATTTTTGCAATGTTACGTAGATGAAAGAAGGCGGTCCTTGAGATTGATTTTATGTGGGCGTTAAAGGATAACTCCTGATAAAATTGAACACCAAGATCCAAGATTCCTTACAGTCTCACTGGAGGCCAAATGAATGCCATCCATAGTTAATATATCTTAAGATAGTTTGTTTCGTAGATTCTTTGGGCCGAGTACAATAACTTCAGTTTTGGTCGTGTTTAACAGAAAAAAATGTAAGGTCATCCACGATTTTAAGTCTTTGAGGCAGTCTTGAATTGTATTTAGATAATTGGATTCATCAGGCTTGATGGATAGATGTAGTTGAGTATCATCTGCATAACAATGGAAATGTACAGAATAATTCCTTATAATATTGCCTAACGGAAGCATATATAATGTGAACAAAATAGGTCCAAGCACTGAGCCCTGTGGCACTCCATGGCTCACTTTGGTTTGCATGGAAGATTCATCGTTGACACACACACAAACTGATACCGTTCAGACAGATAGGACCTAAACCAGCCTAAAGCAGTTCCCTTTATGCTCTAGTCTTTGCAATAGGATATCATGGTCGATAGTATCAAATGCAGCACTGAGATCAAGCAAGACAAGAATAGAGACAAGTCCTTTGTCTGAGGCTATTATCACTGCTACTTTAAATGAGTGTGGAACATAGCCTGATAATAAAGACATATTCATAATATTTAATAAAGAAGTGCTAATTAATGGAAAAACTTCCTTCAACAGCTTAGTTGTAATTGGGTCTAAGATACACGTTGATGGTTTAGAAGAAAGAATCATTGAATTCAATTGTTCAAGGTATATGGCTGAAAAGCATTCTAGTTTACTATCTAGTGTAAGAAAAACTGATTTTACATTTTTTGCTTTATTTGTACTGTATACAAAAAAAAAGGTTTGTATTTTGAACAAAGGATGTGTATTAACCAACTCATTTATACAAATAATCAAATAAAGTACAAATAATAATATTCATTGTCAAGTCATTTTCTATAAACTATGATTCTAAAATAGGCCACTAGCATAAATAGTTGATGTACTTTTGGTACTTTCAGTATAATTTGATTCCTCAACCTGTGTTATTATACTGAATAAAGATTTTGAATACAGGACTTTTAGTGTTAACAGAGTTTTAACCATTTTGCATTACTCATTTTGCTAAGGTATATCACTTCTTCTTCTTCCACCACTGGATAGCAGATTGTCCGTTCGCTGCCTCACAACAACCCCTGCCTCTCTTCAGCTCGTGTTTTTAATTTCATCCGAGTTTAGAATACAGATTCAACAGTTTATTTTATTTAATTAAATGTGTAGGTTTTCCTCTTATGCTTGGTTTCATTTAATTAGAATTGTGCTCCAGAAATCCGAATACGCATCACAGACACATTTAAACAAGGCTCTAGTAATTAGAGCTTTTTGTCATTCGCTGTCTGTCTCTATCAGCCTCCCCCCGCCCGGCTCCCCCACACTGTCTGTGTGATTAACCTCCCTCTTACTCCTGTCATAGTGTTTCCCGTTGCACATGCCAGAGTGAATAGAAAACAGCCACATTCAATTAGTCACTGAATAGATGGCGCCTGGTGGTGGAACACCAGAAAACATTGATAACATAATAATAAATAATAGGTCATGCTTTTGTGGAATTCATTTTTCCATGTTTAGTTTTTTTTTAAGATTGTCTTTTATTGAGGAGTTTTTTGCACATTGATAGGAATGCATTGTTTCTATCTAGTTCGTAACTCCTCTAGAGTTTAATACTTTTGTGGATGTATTTTTTTAAATATCTTTCAACTTGTGTTTTTCCGCTCAGACCTAGGGGACAGGCATCCCAACAGGAAAGCACGGGGCCAGTTAAGGACCAAAATTGAGTCGGGGGAGGGCACCATCCCTGTGAGGTCCAGCAACACCATCCAGACGTGGGACGGGGTGCTGCAGGGGGAGAGGTTACTCACCATGTCCTGCAGTGACAAGATCGCAAGGTACTGTGCCTCAAACTCAGCACACCTTTAACACTGTTGGACAGTGAATGTGAATTTAATATGTATTTTATTTCATGTTATTACTTAGTTCTAACAAGCAGCTAGTTTATTGCATTTTTGTAATTATTGTGTACACCTCATTGGGCAAAAGATGAACATTTTGGGAAATGTAAAGGGGACCTATTGTGCTTCTTAGGTTTTCCCTTTACTTGAAGTGTCCCAAAGTTCCCTCTAGAGCGAGTTTCTCAAAAATCTGCAAAAATATCAGAAGATGTCTATTTCTTCAAGCAGAGTGTACATTTTGCTACATATACTTAAAGGGGACCTATCATGCAAAATGCAATTTTGTACCAAGTGTCAGAAAACACAACCCTCTCTCTTTTCCTCCATACCCAAATCTCTAAAAACGGGGCTGCAACGGATCTGATACAGACTGATACAGATTTGAAATATCTCTGACGTCAGAAACGAGGAGCTCCGCCTATATGGGCAACTCTCCTCCTATCAGGAGGAGACAGCCACGGCCATTCGAAAGCGCTGGAGACGCTGTAGTACATATGCCAGGCCTGTAGGTGGCGCTGTAGTGTCCCACAAAAGCAGCGAAGAAGACTTCTCACAGATTCAGCCCTTGCAAAAACAGGGCTAAAAAAGAGCAAATAGAGCGAAATGAGGCATGGCTAAAATGCATGATCTGTTTGGTATTTTGAAAAAAAGAAATTGCAGGCATGTTTTACAAAGGTATGGCCCTACAATATATTATTCAAATATAGCATGACAGGTCCACTTTAAAGTAGATATGTCTCCGTCAGTCCAAAACCCAAAAATATATTTGAATTGTATTTTGCTCAACATAAAACAGACAAAATAAAATAATGGATGGTTTAATTAGCCTTTACTGCTATTTCTGCATGAAATATTACATAAACGATTATCAAAATCATTTTTCTTCTGATCAACTAATCATTGCAAAAGTACTCAATACTTAGAACTTTGTGTCCACATATAGTTTATGATACTCTTTTTATGTGTTTTATTTACTCATACTGCAATAAATTGCATTTGTATCCTCGCTCTGTCATTCCAAGTCTATCGTCTTTTATTTCAGTAGAGTCAGGGGCAGCTACAGTGATGGATGCTCTGTCCCCGGGGCATTGTTTCCTTGCAGATCATGGCGTCTTTAGTCTCTGTCCATGTTCAAGGCAACACTGTTCCTGGCTTGTGATGGACGATACAACTTCTCCATAACTCTTCTCCAGAGCCCTTTTTTTCTTACTCTCCTTCCACCTCAGTCCGGGATGGTTTTACCTCGCATGAACGCAGGGAGTGATTGAAAGCTGAGGAACTATTTGATGAGGGAGATGTGGTCAGGGATGCGTTTTGCACTGTGTTGAAATATTTTGCAGTGTCAGTGCTGCTGCTAGTGACTCCGATTGTGTGCGGTTGTCCGAAAGTGCTGGGATCCAAGTCAGTAGAGGGAAAATAAGTTAGATGCCAGAAATGTAATCATTTGGGATTTTTCTGTTTCTCAAACTTGACTAGATAACAAGAAAAAACATGACATATTTTATAGTTGCATCTATGCATATATTGCATTTTATTACACTACATGTCATTTAGCTGAGCCTTTTATCCAAAGCTTACACTTAAATTCCCTAGACATGATGACAGTAGCAATTTAGGGTTAAGGACGCTTCAATATGTTGACTGTAGGGAAAGGGATCAAATGATTAATCCTCTGATTGGTAGACACTCAAATATCCAAATAAGTGCATATAGTAATATAATTAACAGAAAGTGCAGTAAGTGCTGCAGCATAAGTAATGTTACAAGTTACAATATACAGGTATAGAGAATGAGTGGAGTAAGAAACAACATTACAAAAGTACTAATACAATATTTTAATAGTCCCTTAGTCCCTTTCAAAGAAAGTTAAAAAGTGTGTTCTCATAACAACAGAATATACAGTAGATAATTCGCAAAGAGAAGGAACAAAAAACCTTTCATTTTGCTTTCAATAAGTCCAATAAACCCATCAGACACAAATTCAGAACAGCATGTGTGTGTGTGTGTGTGTGTGTGTGTGTGTGTGTGTGTGTGGTGTGGTGTGTGTGTGTGGTGTTGTGTGTGTGTGTGTGTGTGTGTGTGTGTGTGTGGTGTGTGTGTGTGTGTGTGTGTGTGTGTGTGTGGGTGTGTGTGTGTGTGGTGTGTGTGTGTGTGTGTGTGTGTGTGTGTGTGTGGTGTGTGTGTGGTGTGTGTGTGTGTGTGTGTGTGGTGTGTGTGTGTGTGTGTGTGTGTGTGTGTGTGTGTGGTGTGGTGTGTGTGTGTGTGTGTGTGTGTGTGTGTGTGTGTGTGTGTGTGTGTGTGTGTGTGTGTGTGTGTGTGTGTAATATTATGAAGCTGTTTGACTGTGCTTTACCGCTCGTAGCTATGAATTCCGAGATTTCATTTTGCCCTCCCTCATTTTCTCCCACAATATCACACACACACACACACATATATAAAGACAGAGAATATTGCATATGGAGGCAATTGTATCTCTGAGTAGCCTGGGGTCTTATGCTTGCATATTTCTCATTGTTCCAGGTCCACACACGCTCAGTCTGCCTGAAGTGAAAGAGAGTGACAACAACTCATCATCACAATGTCTTGTTTTTGTGAATTTAAATGCAGCCTCAAAGGATGAGGGCTTATTTCTCTTAATTTTAACAGACGGACAATACAGATCTCACTTTAACTTTGTAATTTGTTTGTATAAATATTTGTATCATATTTGTTTTATCTCATTCTTAAAGGGGCCCTATTATGCCAATTTTCCAGTTCATATTTGTATTTAGTGCCTCCACTGTGACATGTCTCCATGCTGTAATGTTCAATGCATTGTGCCTATGAAGGCATAGGAGAAGTGTACTTCAGGAGTTCAAGGTAACCTGGGGTGAGTTATTGACATACGAATGATCATTTCGGGGGGGAAGTATTCCTATAAGTCTTTCATTTCTATGTAGCTCTCTTCTTGTTTACTCCCTCTCTCTGTGTGATGCTTCATGGAGCATGTCAATGGGAAAATGACTGTGGAGAGATGGCTAATGACACAGCGTAGAAATACACAGAAGTCTGTAGAAAATGAAATTGGATACCTCGGAGTGTACACAGCTGTAGGATTATGGGTGATTGTGTGTGCTGGATTGCATTGGCTGGTTATGTGCTAATATATTTTTTCTTCTGTGGCTGTGCATTTGTGCACGTACCACACTATTATACTGTACAGTGTTTCTTTCTATATTCAACATCCAAACTTTTTAAATGCTGAAGAAACTTTCTCTCCTTTTCATGTTGTCACCAGTCTCCAGGCACTTCATTGGTTGATTACATGAATTTCTACAAGTCATGATGACGCATATTTTTATGGTTGGACAATAAGGAGTTTCTAATAACCAATAGAAGGAAAATGGAGAAAACGTTGGTAGAAAATATGATGTTTGTGCTCACACATGCATTGTGTTTATGTTATCAAACTCTTGTTGCTGATATTGGAAGCGTATTGGTGAGGGTACGATCTAAATTGCAATACGGACTAGCCAATATCATATTGCAGGAAGCACAAATCAACTAAAAAGTTTCCCTAATGATTTGTATGAAATAAAAAAAATGCAATGAAAAACAGATGCAAGTTATAACTGAGTATGACCATAAAGTTATATATAATAACATTTAAAGAAAGTAGACAAATTATATTCTACAGGCTTAACAAAACATGTTGTTTGGTACAGATCCTCTTAAAAAATTACACCATAATAAATTAAATATACTGTATATTTCAATGATACGGAGAATTATGATGCAAGAAATGATCAATCCCTGATATTGTGAATCATATCGTGATTTCGTCAGTCGCATTTTTTCCAAATCGTTTAAACTTATTGCTATGTTTTGAGATGTTCAATTTGTTTGAATGGAACCAAGGTATTTCGTTGACTTTTTCCAAATGTTATTAGTGAACCTGCCATCACATGATCAATGGTGAAACGGCTCCCAGTGACGCTGTGTTTCTAAAGAGAAAGCGTTGCCGCCCAATTAGGCCAAAAACCCTATCCTCGGCTTAGCATACTACTCAAAATTGCCGATGAGTTCTGCGCTCAAGTTCAAATGTTTTACAACTTTTACCTCCATTGCTAATGACCATTTGACGTGTGACCAATCAGATAACAACTGTATGAAGCAGCGCAAGCTAGCAGAGGGGAACAAAACAAACTTTCTGTTTTCCTCGCAACGCTTCCTCGTGTTGAGTTTTTAAATAAAATGTCTTCATAATCACCAGAAGGGCAGCATATTTCCAGCCAATTATCTTACATGTTTGTTTTCCCTCTGCAGGTGGAACGTGGTGGGCATCCAGGGCTCTTTGATGAGCTACTTCACAGAGCCTATCTACTTCTCCAGCATCATCCTTGGCAGCCTTTACCACGCTGACCACCTCTCCAGAGCCATGTACCAGCGCATCGCAGATATTGAGGACCTGCCACAGCAGTTCAACCTCAACAGGCCTCTGCTCAGCGGTGAGGGCCTGCTTTCATGTGGCAGAACAAGAAAAATCAGATTTCTGCAAAAGCGATTAAGCGAAACAAGACCTCAGGCTGAGGCAAAGCACAAACATATTGTCATGTTTTGAGGAGATCTCCTTGTTAGTGTTTGCCGATCAAACACCCGCTGTTTAAATATCAAAGAGTGAGACGTTAATGTTAGGCAGTAAACACATTTATCCTCCTCACCGGTCATTTCTCAGCAGGAGGACAGGTTTTGCTTTCCTCCACTGTTTGATCTGAGCTGACATTTACCTAGTTCCTGTGGAATTTAAATAGATTCATCATTTGGTGTTAATTTTTCAGTATTGGCTTGACCTTTTAATAAGGCCAAATAGAGAAAAGCTCCCTCAGTTTATTTTGTTGGTTTTTTTGTTTCCATTTTTAGAAAAAGCAATCAGTCTTTGTCTACTGATTTTGTAAAACAATAGTATTTAACATTTTCATGAAGGCTCTTTGTGCATTTGTTTATCACATCTCATTTAGTGGGAATGCTGATACAGCATTCCAACTACTTGTTCTTCTACGCACAAATTCTTTGTTCTTATTCCACCGGGTTATTTTGCTCTTCTTCTTCTCCCACATTCCACATCGCATAAACTCCATTCAAACATCAAAACGTTCAGCTCGACTGGGAATCAATGGCTATTACTTTTCTCATTCATAACTTTCATATTTCCAGAGATATATCCCATAATTCATCAAGTTTTTAACATGGAAGTCAATGGAGAAACTCTTCAGACTTGAAAAATCTTCATGCGACTTCAACTGCTAACTGCGACTTCATACTTTCACTCAGAAACCTCATTCTAACTTAAACATGTTACACATCTTTCTGACATTATTCGTGTTACACAACTTTTAAATCTGATTCATACTTTTAGAAATATTAAACATTGTTCAGACCTTGGTAAAGAGGCCTTCTTCAGATTTTAACATTAGTGTGTATTGCGCAGCTCGTTAAGGCTAGAGTGCGCGATGTCACAGCTAGAGTGGAGGAGAGCTGGAAATTCGCCTTCATATATTTTTTTAAACTGCCATAATTCCCAAACCCTACACTACTTGGACATCATTTTTCAAATTAAACAAAATGTCTCTTGAGGGCATGAAGTGACAAAAACTTTCAACATGTCTCCATTAAGGCCCATTGTAAATTCAGCCTGATCTTTCCTCATAGCAGTAGCCGCACACCTTTAGTTAATCTGCCAAAAAGGCCACATTATTGACCCAAAAGTACACACAAAGCAGACTCGGACGCTCGTCAGGGTCCTGACAAGCTGCACACTTTGAAATCGATAGCTGCTACTGTTCTTTAACAAAACGTTCACATGTAAGAGGTTTATCTCTCATTCAGAATGATGGTAAGGCTTTCCTCTCACTGATTACTGCACATCACCATGGAAACCTTTGATCTCTGGGCTCAAGCACAGGTGTTTGATAACATTGTCACCTCAAACACAAACACCTGTGTGATGATGTCATAACTCAAACTGACCAGTGCTCAGAACGCCACCAAACATCACATGATGGTTGACACTGTGGCCCTGAACAGCTCTACTTCAAATCTGATGTTACATAATGTGGTATTACCATGGCAACCCATCCCTCGCCAAAAACACAATGTTGTCGTAACTTCTATGCAAATGGTCAAAACAGCAGCAGACTTCAGATAATGGTTAATGGTCCGGCACTTAACAGCTCTATGTCAATTATGGGGTGTCATCATATACCGTTTCCATGGAAACGCATCCCTCGCCATAAAACACGATGTTGTCATAACTCCTATGAAAATGGACAAAAAGTGCTCAAATGTCACATGTGTGCTAACAGTCCAGCCGTGAAGACATCTACGTGACAATTTGGAGATTTCTTCAAATGCCGTTGCCTTGGCAACATAATGCTCGCTATGAAACACGGTTTTCTCATAACTTCAGTGAAAAGGCTCCAAACAGCCCAAAACTTCAGAGGTTTGGTAACGATGCAGCCATCAATTACATTACATTACATTACATTGCATTTAGCTGACGCTTTTGTCCAAAGCGACTTACAATAAGTACATTCGACCAGGAAGACACAACCTTGAAGAAAACAGAATCATATAAGTATATCAGGTTTCATAGAGCCAAACATTTCAAGTGCTACTCAACTGGCTTTAGGTAATCCAGTCCTTTATTGGTATAAAAGTGCTTCGTTAATCGTTCTAACGCTCGAAGTGGAGTCGAAAGAGATGAGTTTTCAGTTTGCGCCGGAAGATGTGCAAGCTATCTGCCGTCCTGATGTCAATGGGGAGCTCATTCCACCATCTTGGAGCCAGGATAGCAAACCCACGTGTTTTCGCCGATGGGAACTTGGGTCCCCCTTGCAGCGAGGGCGCAACGAGTCGTTTGGCTGATGCAGAGCGTAGTGCACGCGCTGGGGTGTACGGTTTAACCATGTCCTGGATGTAGGAAGGGCCAGATCCATTCGCAGCACGGTAAGCAAGTACCAGTGTCTTGAAGTGGATTCTAGCAGTTACCGGAAGCCAGTGAAGGGAGCGGAGGAGCGGAGTGGTGTGGGAGAATTTAGGAAGGTTGAAAACCAGACACCATTTCCGCTCTGCTGCCCTAAGGACGGTTCTATTAGCACGCAGTGCATCATTTAGCCAGGGAGCCGGAGGGGACTGACGAGCCTGCCGAGATGTCAGAGGACAGAGCGAGTCCAGAGTGGATGAGAGAGTAGAGAGGAGAGTTTCTGCAGCAGAGTTTGGAGGCAGTAGTTGGAACGAATCAGAGGAAGGGAGGGCTGAGAGCACCGACGAGGCAAAGGTAGAGGGAGAGAGGGAGCGAAGGTTACGGCGGACAAGTGTAGGATGGGAAGAGATTAGTTTGTTATGTTTGGAAAGGGATAGAGAGAATGAAATGAAGAAGTGATCGGATGTGTGGAGCGGGTTTACAGAGAGGTTAGAAGTAGCGCAGTTCCTTGAGAATATGAGATCAAGGACATTGCCAGCTTTATGAGTCGGTGGGGACGGAGAGAGTGAGAAAGCAAAGGCGGTTAACAGAGATGTTAGTTCGTCTATCTTCCCCATCTGGAGGTTGAAGTCTCCGAGAAGTACAGCGGGAGGGCCAGTTTCAGGGATGTGTGAGAGGAGATGATCTAATTCCTCCAAGAAGTCCCCCAAGGCGCCTGGTGGACGGTAGAGAACAACAATGGTTAACTGTATAGGATGGGTTACTGTGACGGCATGGAACTCAAAGGTGGAAGGAGTAAAGTTAGGTAGCTTGAAGAGGGAAAGCTCCATTTGGGAGAGAGCAGGAGACCAGTGCCACCTCCTCTGCCAGTGGGTCTGGGTGTATGGGAGAAGGAATATGCAGTGGAGAGAGCTGCTGGGGTGGATGTGTTGGATGGGGTAATCCAGGTCTCAGTGAGAGCAAGGAAATCCAGAGACTGCAGGGAGGTGTAGCCAGAGATGAAGTCAGCCTTAGGAACAGCTGACTGGCAGTTCCACAGGCCACCTGAAACTAGATGTTGGATCTCAGTGGAGCACGTGGGATAGACGAGAGCAGGCCGGTTATATCGATTAGGAGATACACGGGGCCAGTGATAATTGCGAGAAGACACATGAACAGGAATGGAGAAAATACACATGATTATAGCATGAGGGGCTAAACAACAAAAGTAAAAATTAAAAACGCCAACGATACTTAGCTCAATCAAAGTAGGATTTGCCTCCTCTTTGCCTCCCTCGTGACTCCCGTAGGACTCTAATGTCTTTGTCAGTCTTACTCCCGTAGGACTCTAATGTCTTTGTCAGTCTTAGCCTGTCTGCCGCTGAAGCTGCCGCTCAAGGAAAGAGCTACCCGAAATGGACGCCTGATTGCTCAGTTCTCACAGCTGAAGTTAATTAGTTAACTATCTACAGCTGACGGGCGACAATAGACTGGCCCTGCCTATGTTAATAATGCAGGCTTGAGTGCTGAGACCTGTAAAGCAGGTTTCGCCTGAGCAGATCTGAGATTTAAAATCTCTCAAAAGCGATTTAGCCGTTTTAGCTACAGTAACAATTATACAGAGTCGAATAAATGAAACCGAGAAGTCTAATTAAACAAGAATATAACTTACAGTGGTTGCTGCGTCAATAGGTAATGTTGTCACCGGGTCCAGATGCACACTGAGTTCATCAGTTTCTAAATGCGGTATTTAAATGCTTTTTGAGCTAAAGGATGACTGAGTCACGCAGTTCTACTTCACGCAATCAATAGACTGGCCCCTGCCTATGTTAATAATGCAGGCTTGAGTGCTGAGAGCTGTAAAGCAGGTTTCGCCTGAGCAGATCTGAGATTTAAAATCTCTCAAAAGCGATTTAACCGTTTTAGCTACAGTAACAATTATACAGAGTCGAATAAATGAAACCGAGAAGTCTAATTAAACAAGAATATAACTTACAGTGGTTGCTGCGTCAATAGGTAATGTTGTCACCGGGTCCAGATGCACACTGAGTTCATCAGTTTCTAAATGCGGTATTTAAATGCTTTTTGAGCTAAAGGATGACTGAGTCACGCAGTTCTACTTCACGCAATCAATAGACTGGCCCTGCTTATGTTAATAATGCAGGCTTGAGTGCTGAGAGCTGTAAAGCAGGTTTCGCCTGAGCAGATCTGAGATTTAAAATCTCTCAAAAGCGATTTAGCCGTTTTAGCTACAGTAACAATTATACAGAGTCGAATAAATGAAACCGAGAAGTCTAATTAAACAAGAATATAACTTACAGTGGTTGCTGCGTCAATAGGTAATGTTGTCACCGGGTCCAGATGCACACTGAGTTCATCAGTTTCTAAATGCGGTATTTAAATGCTTTTTGAGCTAAAGGATGACTGAGTCACGCAGTTCTACTTCACGCAATCAATAGACTGGCCCTGCCTATGTTAATAATGCAGGCTTGAGTGCTGAGAGCTGTAAAGCAGGTTTCGCCTGAGCAGATCTGAGATTTAAAATCTCTCAAAAGCGATTTAGCCGTTTTAGCTACAGTAACAATTATACAGAGTCGAATAAATGAAACCGAGAAGTCTAATTAAACAAGAATATAACTTACAGTGGTTGCTGCGTCAATAGGTAATGTTGTCACCGGGTCCAGATCAACACAACTAAGCGTATTATGGGGTTTCATCAAATACCGTTGCCATGGCGACAGATCATTCGCCATCAAGTTATTTCAAAAGTTTGCAGTTCAAATATTCTGCTGCCTTTCCAAGCCTTTTTACTTTCTTTAATTCTCTTATCACACATTCAAGCCCCCAGTGTTCATGTATCATTTCGATCTAAATTCTTCAATTTCTTATTACACATTACATTTCAGCATAGCTGTTCACTGTCAGCTTTTCAGCATAAAGCATTCCCACTAGCAATTTCTTCAGGAATTGCATTCTCTAGTTAAGTCATGTTGTCCTCTTTTGTTTGTCTAATTTGAAGAGAAATCCTCTTAAACTCTCTCTGACTTTTTTACCCTCATTTTCATATAAAATATTACCATTTAAAAAACGTAACACTTGTTGCAAACATTGACATAAAAAAATTCCACAATTTTTAACTGACTTAATTTAAATTGAAAATCTCTGCAAAGCATCTAAATATGCAATTGTATGGCCGAAAACATGTATGATGCTTTATCGTCTATTTAATTCTAAATGGGACCACAATTAGGGGTGACCTAAAACTTTTTGAACATACAGGAAGATATTTACTGAGTTAATAAATCAAATAAAACAGAGGGTAATTTTCTCATAGACTTCTATACAATCAGACAGTGGAGTTGCTGCCTGTTGACCATTAGAAATAAAGCAGATATTTTTTAAATATTGAAGTTAAAAGCATCAATCTGGTGCACTTTGAGACCAACATTAAGAGATCTATGGATACATCTCTCAATATCCATATGAAACACAACTGTAATCAGATGTTCTTTTTCTTTATGGATATTTTACAAATCACTCCCCTTTCAAACTGTATTCTTGTTTTACTGCCATATAGTATTTCATAACTGTGTTTCCTTTATTCTCTTGTTTTTTTTATAACGATAATGATCCTATGAAATGAAGGTGTGCCGCGTAAATAATCTTTTGACTAATTTGTGACCAAACCGTTTGAGACCCACTGAGATAACTTAGACTAAAGTTAACTATCTAAACACTCAGAGTCCTTTAGCTCACCTGAGTCTCTGTCTGACAGAAGAGGACTCTCCTCCAGCTTGTTGTGGAACAAACAGCTCCTTATGTCCATTAGTGCAGCCATGGCCGTATCCACCATTGAGGTCACCGAGGTAATATTTTCCGAGCTGTGTATACAAAACTTGTGAAATAATTACACTAAACGGGGTTCTTTGTAGTACTTCCATTTACTGACGACGGGGGCGCTGCATAACTACGTAGCCTCTGTTAAAGCAAACAGAAGAAGATGACATGTATCAACAAACCATCACAGCCCGGACTTGTATCGGAGCAGCGAAGGAGTGATGAAGTATCTAGAGATCTGAGTCCAGCGGGCTGCTTGTGTTTCTGTTCATCAGGACATCATATGAGCAGCAGATCCAGTGTGAACGCTCTACGTTAGTCAGTGGACGTCCGACAACATGCACATTAACTTATATTGCAGCTATAGGCTATACTTTGATTTAAATTGCGTGAATAAACTAGCTAGAGAGCTAAAGTTAATTACATTGATCCAATGTCAGAAGGATTACCTTTAAACAAACGTTGTAATGCTTTTCTTTCATTTCAATTTGAGTAAAACATTGAAGATATAACATTGTATTGTTTTCTTTTTACACTGACTCAGATATAATGAAAAGACTAGGTCAGTCGAAGCTCAGCTTTGGTAAGGAAGAGACAGGACAGGCAGAGAGAGAGAGAGAGAGAGAAAGTGATGGAAGTCAGGGAGGAACTGCAGGTACAGTCACACAAAAGAATGTATGCTTAATAACCCCATCTATTTATCTATCTGTTTATCTATAACAATAGGCATAATTTTAAAACAACATACATCTATTGCAGTTATGTCATAATAACACACAATTGTATAAAACACCGTTTGCTTACATCTTTGCTCTCTTTTGAGAATCAAACAAAACAAATTTAAATAAAAAAAACAATGCAAACAAACAAGTGAAATTGAGGAGGAGCAAAAAGTTAAAAACAAGGGAGAGGTTGAACAAAGAGAAAGGGTAGAGGACAGAGAGACTAAAGAAGATGGAAGAGAGGGTGCAGGTTATGGAAAGGAGAGAGACATGGAAAGTGAATGTTGACAATGTGTTGTGATCATTTTAGCCTCTTCTGCATGTCCAGATCGTAACAATCAACTGATTCTTATGTATTACACTTTCAAAAATAATTTATGCTGACATTGTCAGCCCACTGACATGATTTGAAATCAATATATTATCCAATTTGTGACCCCCCACAGGACTGAAAAAGCACCTAACTAGATCATGAAAATCCCAAAAATCTCGGGGGGTATCCCCCAAACCCCCCTAACATTTTTGGACCTCGGTATTTAGGAAATCCTGGATACGGCCCTGAGTGCAGCTAGCTAACCAGATTATAACAACACGGTCCCTGCTGGCACCGGTCTCTCTCTCTCTCTCACACACTAAATGCGCTATTTCTACACACACACAGAGCCGAGCTTGAATGACACAAGCACACTTTTATTTCCATGCAACTCTCTGATTGGTCTGGTGTCTTGCCTCTGTTGCATTCAATTCAATTCAAAACCTTTATTTATCCAGGTAAAATCCCATTGAGATCAATGATCTCTTTTTCAAGGGAGACCTGCAGCAGTAGGTTCCACAAGAAGACATAAAAACATAAACAACAGAACAACAAAAGGACATCATACAGCAAAATGTACAGGGATTACAATTTACATATTTAACCACAAGTACAGGTACCAACAGCATCTGATTTTGTAGCATCCAACCGAGCTTTAAAAACATGTAGTGGTACTAGCTTGGTAATTTTCCATTCTTTTTGCAGACTGTTCAATGTTAGTGGAGCTGCACATCTAAAAGCTTTCTTCCCTAAGACAGTCCTAGCACTTGGCCCATTTAATAAAACCACAGCATGCGATCTCAGGCAATAAGTACTTTCAATTCGCAGAGAGATCAGGGAGCAGATATAAGATGGTAGTTTATCCAACATGGCTTTGTAAATGAAAAAGTACCAGTGACTGAGCCTCCGTACAGTAAGTGATGGCATAACCGCCTTGGTATACAGGGTACAGTGATGCGTAAGTGCTTTACAATTTGTCAAAAATCTCAGTGCACTGTGATACGCAGCATCTAACTTGCTCAGGTAATTGGCAGGTGCATTCATATATAACAAATCACCATAATCCAGCACAGGTAAAAAGGTCACAGTGACTAGCCTTTTCCTGGCCTCAAGCGAGAAACAGGACTTGTTTCTGTAAAAGAAACCTCGCCTAACCCTCAGTTTTTTAAGCAGGTTATTTACATGAAATTTAAAAGTGAGACAATCATCAAGCCAGATACCCAAGTATTTGTAACAGGTAACCACTTCAAGTTGTATTCCTTGCGTAGTTACAATACCCAAAGCAGCCTCCGGTGTATTTTTAGCTTTAGCTTTAGAAAAGAGCATTACCTTGGTTTTATCCACATTTAAAAGAAGCTTAAGCTCAGAGAGCTGAGCCTGAATAATGTTAAAAACAGCCTGTAATTTAACAACAGCCTCGTTAATCGAGGGACCTGCACAGTACATAACGGTATCGTCCGCGTACAAATGTAAGGTTGCTCCTTCGACATTTTCACCTAAACTATTAATATAGATAGAGAATAATAGCGGACCTAAACTGAACCTTGTGGTACACCATTAGTGATGTTTAAACCACTCAGAAGACAGCCCATCAAAGTGAACACATTGGGACCTTTCAGAGAGGTAGTTCACAAACCACCCCACTGCATGGCTGGACATGCCTATACTGACCAGCCTTTGCTTCAAAATGCAATGATCGACAGTATCAAAAGCTTTGGATAGGTCAACAAATAGAGCTGCACAACTCTGCTTATTATCTAAAATACTCGTAATATCATTTACCACTTTCATTGTGGCAGTGATGGTGCTATGTTGCTTTCTGAAGCCTGACTGATGTTTAGACAGGATGTCATTTGTACATAAAAACTCCTTTACTTGTTTACTCACTAGGCGTTCAAGAACCTTGGCTAGAACTGACAATTTAGAGATGGGTCTATAATTGTTTAATAAGGTGGCCTCCCCTCCTTTTAGTAGTGGCAGGACATAAGCTGACTTCCATACTTTTGGGATTTTGTTCGTGCTGAGAGAGAGGTTAAAAAGAGTAGTAAGAGGTGGAGCAATAAAATCTGCAGCTATCTTTAAAAAGAAAGGTTCTACATTGTCCGGACCAGCCGGCTTTTTAGGATCTAGCTTGGTTAAGACTTCACGAACAACATCAACAGTAAAAGGAGTAAAACTGAAAGGGTTTTCCAGACCACATTGTTCTGAGTCACCGACTGTGGTGTTCACAGAAGCAGAATTAGAAACAGAATGAAACAGAGAGCCACAGGACACAAAATGCTCATTAAAACAATTTAACATGGTAGCCCTATCCGATATAGTGCCAGATGCTGTGGTAATGCACGGAGGTAGCTCATTACGGATATCACTGGTGGATATCGATTGTATGGCTTTCCAAAATGTTCTAGGGTTGTTCAGGTTCTTTGTGGTAACTGACAGATAATACTTAGATTTCGCACTTTTGACATGTGAAGTGAAGCTATTTCTTAGCTGCCTAAAACGCAGCCATTCTACCTCTGAGCCTGATTTCCTAGCCTTTGCCCAGGCCTTGTTTCTCTCATGTAGGAGACTAGATAATTCAGCAGAAAACCAAGGATTGTCTCGTCCCTTCACTCTAAATGTACGCAGGGGTGCATGTCTATCTATAATTTCCATAAAACCAAGATAAAAATAAGACCATGCAGTCTCAACATCAGCACACGAATCAATTTTTCCCCAATCAAACCCAAACAGATCATGCACAAAACCCTGCTCCACAAAATGTTTTATGTCTCTCTTGATGATAATACGAGGTTTAACCTTTTGGACTTTTGTGTACCTATTTGTGGCTACAACACAGTGGTCACTCAGATCATTCACAAATACTCCCACAGCTGAGTATTTATAGGGAATATTAGTTAGAATGAGATCAATTAGGGAGGATTTATTTGGGGACTTAATATTAGGGCGAGTAGGACTGTCAACAACCTGAGTAACATTTAAAGAGATACAAAGGTTTTTAAAATCCTCTGACACTGTAGTTAACCAGTCCCAGTTAAAATCTCCAAGTAGCACTATTTCCTTGTAGTCTAGTTGCGATAAAAGATTTGCTAGTGAAGACAAGGAGTCTTTGACAGCTGAGAGGGGTCTGTAACAGCCCACGACCATGACCTGTTGACCCTTTGCCACTTCTATATTTAAGGCTAAAAATTCAAATTGCTTACTGATAGATTTGGAAACTAATGTGGATACACTGAACTTTTTCTTAACATAAATGGCAACGCCACCACCTTTATTAGGCCGGTCGGTACGATACACATTATAACCATTTAAGGCAATGTCAGAGGCCAAAATAGATTTATTTAGCCATGTATCTGATAAAACAATGACGTCAGCGTCAGTCGAGCTCGCGCAAATATGGACAAAATCTAGTTTACCTAACAGACTGCGCACATTCAAGTGGATGAAACCCAACCCAGATCTAGCTTTAAAATCAGCAGGAGTAGCGATCTGACTACTACTACTGGGCGGACCAGGGTTAGGTTGTACATTTCCGACAGTAATAACAACAAAAAAACCAGGCATCTTTTCCTCTTAAGCGACACACATACATTGTCATCTACTTTAGAATCACCGGAAAAGTCTGCGAGAGTGTGATTAGAGCTTAAGAAGCAGTCCTGAAGAACCATCATCGCAGGAAAACAAAAAAGACAAACATATTTTGTCGAGCAGATTGACTGTGACAAGGCAACCGGTAATTGTTTGTGTAACACATCCGAACCTTTGCAGGGGATGCCCACTGCGGGTGGCAGAACAGACCTGAATCCAGTAGGCTCCTCAGAATGACTAGAGATCTTCTCATAGTCCAAAATAGTTAACAGGCACAGCAGAATCCCGATATGGGCCATTTTCCCAGACCAGCACACAGTATCCGCGATGTTCCTGGAGCAAAATCAGCACAGCAGCAAAGGACAGACGAAAGCAGCAGCGTGGTATCCCCGGGGTGAAAGCAGGCCTAACCAGGACAGGTGGAAAGCAGGTCCCAGCCGTGGTAAAATCCTCCTCCGCACAGCAGCACACACCCGGTGGAAGCAGGCCAAGCCCGAAGCGTGGATCCACTCCGTCTCTCCGCGACGACTCCGGGGTAAAAACCTCCCCAGTGCAGCCGTACTCTACAGGTGGGAGCAGGCCTCTGTAGATCGCAGATTGCAGGCAGCAAACAGGTGGAGCCGCTCCGTCTCTTCGCGACCAGCAGGCCTCCGTAGATCGCAGATCGCAGGCAGCAACAGGTGGAGCCGCTCCGTCTCTTTGCGACGTCTCCGGAGGAAAACACCACAGTACAGCCGTACTCGACAGGTGGGAGTTGGCCTCCGCAGACAACTAAAACTACTACTTGTATAAGCAGGGATGGCTAAATGTTTGTGAGCAGGAGATGTTTGTGAGCAGGAGAGCTAGATGCTAACAGATGCCAGATGCTAACAGGCAGTGGGAGCCTGTAAAAAGCCTGTCCATTCACTGAACAAGGGAAATTACAGTCCTGCCATCCTCTCTAGTGTCATGATGAGGGTCACGTAAAGCACGGTTAATGTATTATATTATTGAGGTAGAATTGTCCGGGGCTACAGAAAAAACATTCGGGGCAGGCCAGGCGACGCCACTGGCGAGCACACACACTACAAAGATGTAAAATATTATTTTACCAACAATGTGGAATTTATTAGCTACATATTACACAGATTATGCACAGCGGGAGCAGCAATAACCGTCAAATAATAATTCAGACAGGGGAGCTCCGCACCGCCTGCCTGCCGCTAGGGGGTGCTGCAGCGCCCTCAGCACCCCCCTTCCCGCGCCCATGAGCAAGAGTTACGGAAATAACAAATAGGAATAAACAAAACCTAATCCATGACAACAACAGAACAAAACGTTTAAAAAAATGCTATATCAATTTTCAAAATCATACCAAGTGGAGTGAGGCCTGGGTCATATTTGTTGAATATCTTAGAACATGACCGGGAGCCATCCAATCACAGGGCCTCGAGCTATATACAGCCCCCTCCCCCTCCCTGGTCGCTCTCTAAATGCCGGGTAAAGGAGATAATGGGGGGGGGGGGTTATTAACCTTTTCCGCTTTAGAGAGTTTTTAGCGGTGAAGGGCTATGGCGTTAGTGCGCTGAGGATTTCATCCCCTTTAAATCATCTTCTGCCACAAGGGCTGCCAAATGGAACCAAAGAGCTTAATACACACACACACACACACACACACACACACACATACACACACAAAGCAGCACACCG
Organism: Gymnodraco acuticeps; assembly: GCF_902827175.1. Classification (NCBI taxonomy): domain Eukaryota; kingdom Metazoa; phylum Chordata; class Actinopteri; order Perciformes; family Bathydraconidae; genus Gymnodraco; species Gymnodraco acuticeps. The sequence continues at coordinate 2,299,274 of NW_022992344.1, read as the reverse complement.
GAATTTATGGCATCCATATATCTCCCATTTATGCTTCAGATACAGTGGAGGCTGATCCCTAGTAGTGTGCTGGAGGAAAGCAGGCTCTGACCTCATAGTCCCCAGGGTGGATGGTATTTTTTGTTTCCACTCAGTAGCACAAAAAAAGAAACGCAAGTAAAAAAGAGTTGCTGTTATAGCTGTGGGAGTCATTTGAAGGAACGGGTTGCCAGGTATGGTACCTCATCCATTGTTTAATACATCAATGCAGGGGGGCAGCAGGAGGTTAAGTTGCTGAGGGTCTCCCACAGAAGCTTTGGAGGATGGAGAGAGAAAATAATTATCTTATCGCAGTGCCTTTCCGCTTGAGGGCTTGAAGACATTTTATGTTTTGAGGGGCTTAATACAGTGTTGGGGAATGGTTCTTAGAATGTGCTGCTGCAACAGGAAAATATTCTATTTAGTATTCCAGTCTGGTATATCATATCACTGCTGTCCTATGAAATCCTCCAAAGTGTCAATTTTTCATGAGTGAAGAAACCTTATTTTCTTCCTGTCTGGCAAAGCATTGTTCTGGAGTTTTTACATGGTTTATTTAGCTCAAGAAGTGGGAGAATTTTCACAACCAAGACAATAGTTCATAAGCCTATCTGAAGATTATTAAAATTATTCGAGGATATATATTAGATCATAGGGTTTTTCGAAGTGGGATGCAGGCCAAGGGATTTTGTTAATAGAATAGATCAGATAGAATAGCCTCAATGTGTGTGCATTTTTAGAGATAGTTCTGAGATAGTTGTATTTGGGGAATATGACTGTTTTCCCCACTTTTCTATCAGCCGAAACCAATAGATTATAAGTTATATATTAAAAGTTATGTTTCTGGTATAGTCTGAATGTATGTGAAACAGCTTTGTCTATGGGATAAAATAACATTATCATGATCCTATAGGAAAACATAAATTGAGGGAAACCAAGCAAGTATAGTAAGGTGAGAGTAAGCCTTTGCTGCTCTCAGTCTCAGAGTGTGCTGATTTATCATCTAATTCAGTCTAAAAGGGACCATTATTTACAAAATAAACATCATGCTGTGTTGGAGAAGACTTGAAACGAGCAATTGAGACGATAATGATTGAAAACTGAGGGGAATAATCAAGTGAGATCAAGGGAAATTTTCTCATAGACCTTTTTTGCAACCAGACACTTGCCTAAAGGGATGCTCGCAGTCTAACAGTTTGAAAACCCCTGCTTAAACATGGTTTTCTTTGGATAGCAAAGTCGGGTGAGCTGCTCAGTCTTTGACCCTCTTTGTTTTTGATTCCAGGTATAAGTAATGCAGAGGCCAGGCAACCAGGCAAGGCACCCAACTTCAGCGTGAACTGGACGGTGGGTGACCAGACGATGGAGGTGATCAACGCGACCACAGGCAAGGACGACATGGGCCGCGCTTCACGTCTCTGCAAGCATGCGCTATACAGCCGCTGGATGCGCCTGCACTCCAAGGTAAAAGTACTGTACTCTAAAATATACCGTTTTTAAGCATTTCATTCCATATCATGAAACTGTTTTATACCCTGCCATATTCATCTGTAGTTCTGGCTGGTGTTGCTTTGGTCACATTTCTCTGATTCATCATCTGGTCAGGTTTTATTGAATCAATCATATGTTTGTTTGACAAGCATATATGCAAGTTTTACTGTGTGATTGGGTTGTAAACCTATAAGAAGTAGATGATATCACAACTATTCAGAGATGGACTACTCGAGTCCTGGACTCGGACTCGAGTGCCGATTTTCGGGACTCGACTCGGACTCACGCACTGATTGACGCGACTCGGACTTGGACTCGTGAATTCTCACGCACGATGACTTGGACTCTGACTCTTGAATTATCGCATACGCTGACTTGGACTCGGACTCGTGAATGTTCCCCCCCACGATGACTCGGAATCGACTCGTACATTGACGCTTGGACTCGGACTCGAGCAAAATGTCTCTGGAGTATGATGTCCTCTATCCTGCCGTGTGCTGTGCACCTGCGAGGCGAGTTCACGTACTGGGCCCCGCTATTCCAGTCTAAAGATGTCTAGGACACACCCCGCATCGTGCTGTATGCTTTCACACATTCTGCTTCCACATTGGAAAAGAGCAGCGCAAAATGCTCGTTATGTGGAAACAATATTGAAGAGAAGGCTCCGCAACACATTACTCTAAGGATCGAGTTCAGACATATAGGCTGTCTTGAACACTATCATCAGAGTAACATGATCTAATCAATAAATAAAGATTCAGCCGATAACACGAAAGCACATGGCTACTTAACATGCAGAATGATGTCATTTTGCATGCGAAGTAGCCATGTGCTTTCTGGGGCTAAATCTTTATCAGTAAACCGATTTAACCAGTAAAAGTTCCTTCAAAATAAGAGTCCCGATCTTATTACTATCAAAATAAAAGTGCAAAACGAAAACTTTACCATTTAACATTTCAAAACATATATCCACGAAGATTAATACATGAAGACTTGTGACTTGGACTTGACTTGGACTCTTCTTAGGTGACTCGGACTCGAACACAGGTAATGATGACTCGGACTCGACTCGGACACTCCTTGGGTGATTCGGACTCGGACTCGACTACGACTCTCCCTTGGTGACTCGGTCTTGGCCTCGGACTCGAAGAGTCGTGACTCGAGAGTGACTTGGACTCGTGAATTGGTGACTTGACTACAACACTGCAACTACTTCACCCATTGGTTTATTGTCTACAGTTCTGAAGCCTAGAGTTGAAACGCCATCTTGTTTTTTTGGTACCAGGAGTGACAAGAGAGAGCTCTAAGTACAACTTAACACATTTTTAGGCAACTGAAATAACTATTAACTGTAATGAACTGAAAAGGGTTGAAGTTCTAAGACAAACACAAAGACAACATCATGTGATAGCTACCTGTTATTCAAAAGTAAGCATGTTGCTTTATCATCAAATTACTTATTTTTATTAGATCAAATGATCTCAAATGAAAATCCTGCTATATTGAAGAATACATAAAACTAGCAATCGAGACAATAAAATCATTAGGAAAATGTTCACTGAGGTGATAAATCGAGTGAAAAGTAGGATAATTTTTTCATAGACTTCTATACATTAGACTTTGTTGCGGTTTAGGGCCAGTTGCAAACCTGAGCTTGATGTACTTTTTAAAACTCATCAAGATCTTCACCTCTGTTCCTCTCTTTCTTCCAGCTCTCCTCTGTCTTGTGGGCGAAGGTGCTGAGGCCCATTTCATACCATGATGCCAAGCAGGCAGCCACAGAGTACCACTCTGCAAAGTTGGCGCTCATCAAGGCCTTCCACAAGTCGGGCCTGGGGGCCTGGGTTAAAAGCCCATCGAGCAAGACCAGTTCGGCCTGAGCTCCTGAGGGAGTCAAGGGACCAACGGATTCCTAAACCCTCCACTCCTTCCCCCCCCCCCCCCCCCCCGACCCAGGCCTGAAAGCAAGAGAGCCCCCCTAATACCAACCAGAGACACTTACCTCCGTCCCATGTGTCGGCACGCACGTGCAGTTTGTAATCGTGGAAATAAACGTGCGTAGTTTCACAAACCATCCATCGCTCATTACTCTCATTCCTCAGAGGACCTCGGCCTCGCCATGTCTTTTCTCATAATATTGTTTGTTGTCCTTTTTTTAAATTTGATTTGTAACGGATGATTCCAGCTCCTTGTTTTTAAAACTGGATATTATGTTTTATGTAGTTGATGTGGAAGTTGAAATTATGCAGTTTTGTCTACTTTTTGCAGTGTAGCCAGTTCAGGGTAGCCTAAGAAAACGGGATCTTTTCTTAACTAAAAGACCAACGTGTATGGACCACGGGGAAAAATGTGCTAAAATGAATGACAAACTTTAATTTAAGGATGCATAAAATCTTCAGGATGTAAATGTAGTGCTGAAAAGAAAGAGAGCATAGTTATATAACGTTTAATGTGTGTTATTTGCTTCCGTTCCTTTAGATGATGTTCTTAGATCCTGTATTAAAAATGTTCCAAAAATATTGTGACCCCTGTTTGATTCACTGACTGGAACACACAGGCTAGCAGTTTAGCACTCTTTTTTGTTTTATTCCTTTTTTGTCTTGCAGAATTTGTGCATAAGTTATTTTCTGTCACACTCATCTCATACTTGAACAGTGGTGGGGGTCTCCACTCCTCCCCTGGCCTGGGTCTTTGGGACGAGCTTTGGGAGGCGCTGCACGTTGTATTTTTTCCATGATCTAAGCCATGGCTTTGCATGGGAACTGAACTGGGAGGCCTACGGAGCAGAAACCCCCACTGCGGAGAGCCCGTGCGCCCCAGCAGTGAATGATTTCTGAATGAATGCCAGCATCTTCCTCCACAGGCAGCTTTGAATCTCTATTGTCTCTATTTTCTAGATTTCCTGTGATTGTTTGTCTGTTTTTGGAAGGACGGGACCTTTTTGTTTTTGTTTCTTAAAATTGGGCATTTGAGGATTGGGGATGATACTGCAGTGAAAAGCAGACCTTGTGGCAGGGTAGGTAAACTCTTAAAAGATGATCTTTGTGCTGTAGTGCCACATACGGGACGCCACATTATACCAGTCTGTAGTGAAAGGCTGAAATGCAAACATGTGTCAGGATTGGAGAGATTATGCTTCTATCTGCTCGATTTACAACCAAATGTGTCACAGTGTGATGTCATTCTTCTCTTCTACATCTACGGGATGGGAGCACGTTAGTAGTTCAAAGAAGACCTTCGCCCTGAGTGCATAAATGTATTTTAAACTCTGTGGACATACTTACCAAGTAACTGCGGTCAATTCCTATTCCCAGCTGTAGGAAATGTATGTATGTATGTGTGTGCAATCTACAGTATGTGTGATGTCTTCAAGCATACTCTGTGGAATTAATCTTCACCAAAGATGATGTCCATTTGTGTTTCCTGCCCCTCCTTTCTTTTTTTAAATCACTGTTTTTGTATATCTGCTGAAAAATGTACCTTTTGCGAGAAAAACTGTGTATAACATTCGATATTTTGGGGGGAAATGAAATTGCCCGGCTTCTTTAGTGCATCTGTCGCGTGTATAGTGTGACCTGCGATCATTATTGCTGCAGTGTAGTAATCTCTGTATATAATGAGCAACACAAATGATTCCCTGTACAATCAGCTCATCCTGAAAAAAAATGACCCTGTTGCTGCGGGGGGGTTGTGAAGATGTTAAAAGTATTTGTGGTTGTGTGTGTCACCAGGCACCGTAACAGTATGGCACTAACACTGCCGGGGTTAACAGGCTTCATCCCCATTGTAGCCACCGGGGAAAAAAAATATATGCACTGTAAGGTGTCTCAGCTACAAGTGGCATCCACAAGCTGGCACGTGTGATGTCATAAGTGTTTTTTACTTGGATTTCAGTCAGTATTAGGAAAGCAGGAAGTAGAAAAACTGGATTGTAGAATTATTTATTTTTTTATCCAAAGCCCCGCCCCCTCCCCTTTTAGGACATATAGTCCCAAACCAAAGTCACAAGCAATACTCCTGATGTCTCCTTTAATGTCACCGCATCACAAACAGGAGTTACCCCTTTTCCCATTCACTTTTTCTTTCTCTCTCCCCTCCCCCAAAGACTGCCTGCTTTTAGATTTTTTTTTTTTTTTTACCAGGTCTTTTTTTTTTTTTACTGCACTAAAAGATGTCAAATGATGATGTCATGATAAAAACCCATCCCCGTTTCCGGATTATGGATGGCAACTATCACACAACTAAAACTGCTTCTGCTTAATAACCCCTTTGTGAATCCCCGATGATGGTCAGTGCCCCCCCTACACCACCCACCCCTCTTTGGCCATGCAGCTGCGTCTGTAGTTGGTTTTTTTTCTTGTTTTTTATTTTTTATTTGCTGGTGACTCCGGAGTGGTCGGTGTTTGTCCGCTCAGTGTTTCCTGACATCGCCGCTCTCCAGTTGTCCGCTGTACGAAAAAGTCCACCAACAAGAAAAACCCACAACCTTGCATGTTACCGACACTGAAGCTGCACCTAGCATGATGACACACTTTTAAAGGACTCCAGTAGGAAAAAAAACGTTAAAAAAAAAGCTAAAGATAGATATATAAAATGAACAAAAAACAATAAAAGAGTTCTTAGTTTACTTTTGCACATGGTTGGGATTTTTTCTTATCGAGTGTTTGTCTCCGTGTGTGTTAACTTTGTTAAGAATGGAGAAAAAACATTTACTGAATGCTTTCTGATTAATTTGCTTTTTCTGTGTACTGCATGAAAAGACTGAAAGGATTTGCAGCCTCAACTTAATGCCTTAGGGGTGCTTTATCACAGAAACCTTTAATGTAGATAAATATTGTATGAGCGTCATCAGGATAGAGTAAATGCATCCTCTTCCTTAAGATTGCTGAACTAGCTTTTGCTTTGATTGATATGAAGACATCGATGTGTGTATTCTGATACTTAACTCAAGTACAAGCACCTATACAGTACAAGAATGTAAAACTATTAGCAAAATGTACTTGGAAATTCTGTTTCCAAGTGCTTTCTAACATTAGGGTCAGGCCCCATCCACAAGATTAATTTGAAAGGAAGGGGATAATTAATGTTGCAGAGAACAGGATATACTCTTTATTCCTTTCTTTATTTTCTCAACAAACATTGAAAAAAGTGTTTCATTAAAGCAAGTAGAAAAATAGCATAAACAGCGATTCATTTTATTTGGACCTCAAGAAGTTTAGAGGGCAAATTGTCTCTCTGGTGTTCCTGCTAACATCTCAAGATATCTAAAATGTGACAAGAGGCCCAACTACACTACTGTTGGTAAAGACATTGGGATCCGATGGTTCAATCTTGAATTGTATGTAGTTTTGTTGATTTCCCTTTAAAATGTAATGGGGTAGAAGTACTTATAGTATAAAATGAAAAGTGCCAGTAATGCTAGAGTGTACTGTATATTTTGGTCATCATAAACACCCAGACCCAGATACTCAAAGTTCACACTTGCCCCGTCTGTGATGGTCGACGATGACACCATGGTGGTAAAGGTAAGAATCCAATGCAACAGTATTCATACATGTATGTTGTCAAAAGGCCCCCTCTGTGCATACCTGAGTATTTCAATGAAACCATAGCTTATTAAGAATTTTCTAAATGTGTATAGTACATTTTTACTAAAGCATCTTTTAAATATATAACATTTTTTAATTAATCAATAACACAAGTGGTTATCGGGAAATCGAGATGTTAAGTAGTCACGTTGTTTTGTAGGTCGACCCGGAAGTTAGCATTGCATAGGCTTCCTCAACAAAAAGCAATGGGATTTTTCCATTGGATTTTGGAATATGGAAAAGAAAAGATCTGTGGCAAACATACGTTTATGATACTTACATGTTTTGTTCAGCAGGATAATCTCCACATATTAACACCACCACAAGTGCCAGAAATAAATAGCTAGCGTTAGGCTAAAAACAAACATCACATTCGCAAGGCTTCATGTCACCACCGCTAAGCTAAAGGTGGCTAATGTTCATTTGTGGGGGAAACTTCTGAAGCAATTGGAGTCAGGACTCAAAGACACACGAGGAGAGCTGGAGCTTTGATGGCAAACACTGACGGTTTATTTGGAGCTTCGGCCGGAGAATTCACAAGACATGTCACGGGCCACGGTTTGACCACACGGTTGAGATGCCACAATCAATTCTGAAGAACTCTACCCCAGACCCATGTATTTAGCTAGTTCAGAGAGAATAATCAACATTGTGCATAACAAGATAGAATCATAACACCTCTATCAGCTGACGCCAACAGGCAGGAACAGGGAGACAGAACACTGAGAGCACAGCAGCCAAGGTTACGAGGTGCGTGTGCTCAGTCGGGACAGTTTGAACTGATAAACTGGTCAAAGCTATGGGCCTTGGAAATTATTTCCCCAACAGTTCAGTGTGTTGACGTTAGTCTCATTTAGTCACTTGTTAGCGACAACTGTTTTTAAGAAGCGTAAAAGCTTCAGACGTTCACAGGTAATGTGTTTACTGACCTATTTTATGTCAAACAAAACGTACAAACTTGTAAGCTCATTCGGAGATCTAACCAAAAACAAACCAAAAGAGCTCAAATGCTAACTCATTTCCAGGTTTATTTCCTGCACAACTCTTATATTCCACGTGCGGTAGTGAAGCTTGGTATGCTTGCTGAGAGGAATATTTTAGCAGACACAAATTACAAAAGTGTTTGGTGTCAATCAGACTCAAGGTGAGGCTGCAGTGAGACAGAAGCGTCTCGTGCATTTTCCTGCTGCTTCCTTTAATCCAACTCACACAGGGAGTGAAGTCGCACGGCATCTATTGCACATCTGTCCGTCCTGGGAGAGGGATCCCTCCTCTGTTGCTCTCCCTGAGGTTTCTCCCATTTTTCCCTTTAAACTGGGTTTTCTCCGGAAGTTTTTCCTTGTACGATGTGAGGGTCTAAGGACAGAGGGTGTCGTATTGTCATACTGATATTCTGTACAAACTGTGAAGACCACTGAGACAAATGTAACATTTGTGATATTGGGCTATATAAATAAACATTGATTGATTGAAGTCGGGTCATCGAGAGTTTGGGTGTGGTTACAGTACTTTTATAATGTAAAGTTAACGAGTAAAAGAAGGAAAACTAAATGTGATCTGAGAGACAACTGAGAGAAAATGCATGAACATGACCTCACACTTTAATAATGCTGACTCACTATAATGCTACTTAGCATGCTATCCGCGTTTAGCATACTGAACACCAACCTTCAAACGATTCTCAAATTCAATCAATTAAATGGGGAAAAAGTCTTGAATATTAAAAAGATAGAAATGATGACGAGTATCCAGTCAATAAAGAACATTTTACAAAATGCAGAGCGAGTGTGTGTTTTCAGCAGATGCCCAAAATATCAATAATAAATCAGGTTTTGCTTCTAACCCCTTGCTCATTACTCAATTGACATGATGAAAACTCATGAAAAGCAGATTCAAACAGTCATAACAGAAAATGTTGGAAACTCTCGTCAATAATTCAACACGCATCTGCCGAGTCTTACTCTTGCTGCATAAACATTCATATTGACACATCTATCAGAAGTGCAACATTTTAAAGTTACACCACATTTAATTTGCTTGTTTGTCATATATTCCTTGGGCAGTGTTGAATGAAGAATTCAGATTCTTCAGATCGGCCACATTCTCATGAAACACTTTTCAGATCTTGGTCGTTTTGTACTGTATATTACTGGTTGAAATATTGTAGTCTTCATATGTCTGGATCGTAGGATAATAGAGAAACAAAACCAACAGATGAGCAGCATCAGCTAAACACTGAATTTAACTTTTTATTGATCGTTTTTCTGATTTTAATTACTGGGTAAATTCATTTCACAGAGAAGGAGACCTCCCTGGATGATTGGGCTCCAGGTAAAAATATCCAGAACTTCTGGATCTAGGAGAGACAACTCAAGCAAACATTAATCCCAACACAGCTCACAAGACCCTTGCAAATCGTTAGCTATCGACTATGTCTCAAAACACCGATTGATAACGTCTAACTGCTTTATTCTGCGTTTATACAGACTTTTATCAACAGGTTTAATTTGTTATGAGAAAGGAAAATACCTCTGCAGGAAATTCGGCTCACAGTAAAAACTTCCTGACAATGAAAATGAAGTAACTTAAACCAGGAGAAGTTGACTTCAATGACAGGAATATTGGTCAAGACTACAACTCCCATGACCCCACACTCCTTCACAACGACAATTATTTAATATCAGGAGAGTGGGTTTTACAGCAGGTTTAACAAACTTATGAAAGTGGCAGAACAATATTGAAGTCATTTCACCTCTTTCTTTATCAGATTTATTTTTCTTATGATGCAATAAAGCCACCAAAAAAATATTGACTTCTGCTCTAACTATGATTAGCCGATGTTAAACCCCATCCCCCCGCCACCGGGGGGGAAAACGCATCTTCTGCAGGAAACAGCGTCTGAGGGCTTTTAATATTTAATAAACTATGAATGTTTCAAATCCATGTAACGGAAAGAAACTCAGCTAACTGGTATTTTTTTTCTTTTTTTTGCAAAAAAAAACACAAAGCTAATGCTGAGCCTCTGAATTAGCCCAGAGCAGAAAACACGGTATAACACCCTTATTACTAATCGTAACTGCACATCCAACATATCGATTAGCATCGTGGGAATACACAGAATCGATAGGTATGTATATCATCACTCCATGATAAGAACTCACGACATTATAAACAAAAACAGACATCACAACACGTGGCGCTAGGTAGCCAAAACGGCAATATGTCTTACCTTTGTCGTTGTCTGATCAAAAGTTGTCTTCAATGACATTAAAACGATAAAAACGCTATTGAAGTTTAATCCAATTTGTCTGTCACTTTGAAATGATTTCTGATTTTGCTTGACACGGACGAAGACAGTCAAATTGTTTACAGGCTCCCACTACCTGTTAGCATCTAGCTCTCCTGCTTACAAACATTTAGCCTAGGGTGACCAGACGTCCCCGTTTTCCGGGGACAGTCCCCGTTTGTATTGGCCTGTCCCCGGTTGAAACTGTCCCCGGAAATGTCCCAGTTTTTTAATATACGTTAAAAACACATGCGTGCGTGCGTGTGTGCGTGCGTGCGTGCGTGCGTGCGTGCGTGCGTGCGTGCGTGCGTGCGTGCGTGCGTGCGTGCGTGCGTGCGTGCGTGGTCATACTTGCCAACCCTCACGATTTTCGCGGGAGTCTCCCGATTTCATTGCCCTCTCCCCGGTTTCCTCCCGGGGTCATATTTCTCCCGATTTCTGACAAAATCAGATTTACTCACGACTGTTTCCACTCTGACTTTAATACAGCTACACCATTGTTTGGTTTCCATGGTAGCGCGTCTCTTTAGCAGCGCGCGCAACTCAAAGTTTGAGAGGGTGGGGAAGATGAAAACTGAACAAGAATCGACAACTCCACCCTCTGCTCACTCCTTTCCTGTAAAATACAGGTCCAGCCCACACATATGCTCCATGGTGCCACAGGCATTGCCCTTACAACTACAATAAGCATGTAAATGTTAATCTACAGCTCCGGCGATCCACTAGCACCAGAGTCTCCTGCAGACAACTACTGTAGCGTCACCTTGGATACGAGTCCAAACAACTCACAGACACACAGGCCAGGAAGCTGACAGGGCACCCTTTGAGCCTTTATAATTTGTAATGATAATCAAACATGTGGGAAGAGGGTGGGCGGCGCACCTATGGGCCGGCCGCCACTGGTCCACGGCCTTCCGACTCCTCGACACCTGGCCATCAGCAGTCGTGGTCTGAGGTGGTGAGCAGGAGCTTATTCAAATCAAATCAAGTTTTATTTATATAGCACATTTATAAACGATTTTTGGTCGAGCCAAAGTGCTGTACATAAAATAAAAATAGCCTACAGTAGAGACACTTTACAGCAAATACAACAGCACAGATTGTTCAGAATATCAGTATGAGAAAAACGACACCCTCTATCCTTAGACCCTCACATCGTACAAGGAAAAACTTCCAGAGAAAACCCACAGTTTAAGGGGGAAAAATGGGAGAAACCTCAGGGAGAGCAACAGAGGAGGGATCCCTCTCCCAGGACGGACAGACGTGCAATAGATGCCGTGTGTAAATCGAAGAGATAATACATTTGACAGCATATAGACCGAATGTTAGGAAATGCATGTGTCTGTAATAAGAAGATGAATCCACAAGGATGTCAGCTACAATCCTGTGGAAGCCATCAGGGAAGCAGCATGACGAGACCCAAGGCAGGACCGCAGAGACAGGTTCAGCCACGACCCGAAGTCCACGACTTAATCCAGAACTCAGGATAGAGGATCCAAGACACAGGACTACAGCAAGAGGATCAGCCTCGACTCCGGATCCCGGCGTAGATATAGATACAAAACAAGAAAAAAGATTTGGCTGGGTTAATCGGAACAAGAGAATACACAGACACAGACAGACACAGACAGAGAGGGAAAAGGTCATTGGATAAAAGTTACTCTTGATAACCCTCTAGAAAGATCTCATGAACTTCCCCACTCAATCTATCAAGACCCGAGCAGTTCTATTAGATATAGGATAAGAAACAGAGATAGGGAGCACAACAACCTATCTTGTCAGATGCACTCCCCCGCTTATCTAAGCGACTCTGTACCCCGTTACCCTCTACAAGGCCATAGACCAGCAGAGGGAAAATGGGGGGTGTGTAAGGGTAAGGATTTTTAAGAATAAACCGCAAGGGTCTAAAGGGAAAAAAGATGAAATATAAGGTACTATATTTTAGGTAATCCTATCTACTATTCCTATATTTGAATAATGTATAAACTATTTTAAAAATACTTTATGAAATCCTATGTTATGTTATAAATATTAAAATAAAGAACTAAATGAATAAATAAATAAATAACTAAATAAATGAATAAATAGATAATTAAACAAAAGCCAAAGAGAAAAAGTGAGTTTTAAGTGTTGATTTAAAAACCCCCAGGGTCTGGGCCTGATGTGACCTCACATGGAGGGACAACGTATTCCAGAGCCTAGGGCCAGCCGCTGCGAAAGCTTGATACCCTCGGGTTTTAAGCCTGGTCTTAGGCACTATCAACAACAGCTGATCAGCCGACCTTAAGGCTCTGCCTGGGGTGTAGCGATGGAGGAGTTCGGCTATATAGGCAGGAGCCAGCCCATTGAGGGCTTTAATTTTTTTTTTTTACTTTATTGAATGGGGAGATTTCACCGCCTCGCCTACGCCTTCAGAACCGCTTCACGACCCTGTCAGACGATCCGATCCATCCAGCTGATGCTCCCGCTGCACTGACCCGTCCAGATGATCCGGTCCATCCAGCTGATGCTTCCGTGGCACTGAACAGTCCAGATCTGCACCCTGTCTACACTGCAACTCCTGCACCGGCAGCCGACAGTATTTGTGCTGCTTCCCAGGCCACTATGAAGTCAACTCGACGTCCCTCATCCCGTCTGGCGACCTCCTCACGTCGTAAACTCCTCAAAGAGGCCGTGCTGAGACACTGGAAGTTTTCCGGGCCCTGAGCCGGCAAGGAAATCCTCTCCCAGCCCAGCTGTTACTGTCTCACCACAACACTCTCCTGTTCGGTCACCACACCCTCAATCACCAGCACCTCCTCGTCCCCTTTTCGCCCCAACCACGTTAATAATTGGGGATTCCATAACCAGAAACATCCGATTCTTCAATGCAGCCACACGCTGCCTCCCTGGAGCCACAGTCCCGGTAATCCTGGAGAAACTCCCGGGGCTGCTGCACTCACTCCCATCATCTGTCAATAGACTAATTGTCCACGTTGGGTCGAATGACACAGCCCGCCAGCAGTCAGAGCTGACAAAAAATGATTTTGAGAAACTTTTTAATCTTCTACGGAGCTGTGAAAAGTCGGTTTTTATCTCAGGTCCGATCCCAATGCTGGCCAGCGGAGCAGGGTGTTTCAGTAGGATCCTCAGCCTCCACACCTGGCTCCAATCCGCCTGCAGAGCTCACGATTTAGGTTTTATTGACAATTGTAATCTATTCTGTGACCGACCCGCCCTCTTCAACACTGATGGAATCCACCCCAGCAGGTTGGGTAGCCGCATGCTAGCGGCTAACATGCAGCACGCTGTTCAGACGTCTCCCTGACTATTTCCACTCCATTTCCACACACCCCCCTTTCCAGCAGTGTCATCTCAGGCCACCGTTTCCACTGCTAGAAACTTTTCTTCTTCGCCGATGCCGCTGACGCCTGCCATCTCGCTCTCTGGCGCCACCCAACGACCAGAGGCTTCTATGCCAGTGCAGCGACCCATTTCTGTTTTAACCAACATAGAAGGTTGGTGACTCAGGTTGGAAAAAGAAAGTCCAAAAGGATCTGTTTGAGTTTGTCGAATTTAACAGAAGTTCCGCGTGCTCCACGGTCTATCACGGGCGGTCAGAGTGATAGTATATCAAACAAATTTAAACTGGCTTTATTAAATGTCAGGTCTTTAGCAGGTAAATCATTTTTAATCAATGATTTTATCACCCAGCATAATCTGGATTTTATGTTTTTAACTGAAACTTGGTTAGACCAAAACAACAGCACAGCTGTTCTTATAGAATCAACTCCTCCCAACTTTAGTTTTATGAGTCAGGCAAGACTGCATAAGAAAGGGGGTGGAGTAGCTATTTTGTTTAATGACTTATTTCAATGCAAGCAGACTATGTATGGAAACTTTGCTTCTTTTGAATATGTCGCCCTTCAGTTGAAATGCTCCTCTCGAGCTCTTTTCCTAAACATCTACAGACCACCCAAATACTGTGCAAGCTTTTTGATGATTTTACCGAGTTGTTGTCTATAGTGTGTATTGACTTTGACCGCCTAGTCATTGTTGGTGATTTTAATATCTATGTTGACAATCCCCAGGACAGAGGGGCTAAAGAACTGTTTTGTGTTATCGACAATTTTGGACTGACTCAGCTTGTCAAGGGTCCGACACACAATAAGGGGCTCACCCTGGCCTGGACTTAATTGTATCAAAGGGTCTGAACATCTCTAAGCTTGTGGTGACTGATGTAGCGCTCTCCGATCATTCCTGTGTTTTCTTTGAGAGCTCTATTACCGTCCATATAACGTCACTTAACTGAAAATACAGAGGAAATGTTTGCTCAGATTTGTACTCCCTCAATTGCCCATGCTAACTTCTCAGTAAATGAGCAAGTTGATCATTTTAATTCTAAAATAACAAATGTCATGGATGCCATCGCTCCCATTAAAACAAAGGAAGTATCTAGCAAGAAAAAATCTCCTTGGAGAAAAGCCATGACTGTGAGAACAGCAAAAACTGAGTGCAGAAAAGCTGAAAGCAGGTGGAGAAAAACAAATCTCCAAGTTTACTTCGAAATATATAAAGAGAGACTCTGCGTCTATAATCAGGAAATAAAAAATGCACGACAGTCTTTCTTTTCTGACATCATTACCAAAAATAAAAACAACTCACGTGCTTTGTTTGCTACCGTCGACAGACTAACAAAACCCCCAGCGTCAGTAGCTCCAGAATTTCTATCCACCAGGGCCTGCAATGAATTTGCCTCCTTCTTCACTGACAAAATCATGCAAATTAGACAGGCAGTCAGTGCCTCTGCATCAGGTACAGCAAATGTTTTCTCCCTGTGTCCACCTAAAGTCAATCCAGACATCATGACACAATTCCTTCTGATAAATGCTAAAGACCTGGAAGACATTTTTCAACATCTGAAATCCTCCTCCTGTTTTTCCCTGCATGGCCTCAGATACTACACATAGTAAACAAGTCTCTTCAATCAGGTGTATTTCCGCAGGCCCTGAAAACTGCAGTAATTAAACCGCTCCTAAAAAAGCATAACTTAGACACAACCGTAATGAATAATTACAGGCCAATATCAAACCTTCTTTTTTTAAGCAAATTGATTGAAAAAGTTGTTTTTCAACAGTTGAGTAATTTCAGGTTTTTAAATGACGGTTTTGATGTGTTTCAGTCGGGCTTTAGACCTAACCACAGCACTGAAACTGCACTTGTAAAGGTCTTAAATGACATTAATTTAAACACAGACAGTGGCAGAATATCAGTTTTAGTATTATTAGATCTCAGCGCTGCCTTTGATACTGTTGACCACAACATATTGCTAGACCGTCTAGAAAACTGGGTGGGAGTTTCAGGAACAGCTCTAAATTGGTTTAGTACCTACTTAAAGGACAGAAAAAACGTTGTCTCAATAGGCAACTACACGTCAACTTTGACAAATATGTCATGCAGGGTTCCTCAAGGCTCCATCTTAGGACTTTGCTTTTTAATATGTATATGCTACCTCTGGCTGAAATTATTAAAAAAGAGCGATCTAAGCTATCACATCTATGCAGACGACACCCAGATTTATTTTAAAATCACACCAGGAGACTATTCTCCGATTAGAACACTGAGCAAGTGCATTGAGCACATCACTGACTGGATAACTCAAAAAACTGAGATCATTGTTTTTGGAGCAAAGAAGGACCGATTAAAAGTAATCGCAGAGCTTCAGTCGGCAGACTACAAAACCACTAATAAAGCCAGAAATCTAGGTGTAGTGATGGACTCAGACCTGAATTTCACATTACAACAGTCATTAGGTCTGCTTACTATCACCTGAAGAACATATCGAGGATTACAAAACTAATGTCACAACAGGACTTAGAAAAGCTTGTCCATGCTTTTATTTTCAGTAGACTCGACTACTGCAATAGTGTATTCACAGGGCTGACAAAAAAATCCATCAGAAAACTGCAGCTGATTCAGAACTGCACGTGTCCTCACTAACACTAAAAGAGTGGATCACATCAGTCCGGTTCTGAAATCTCTACATTGGCTTCCAGTCGGCCAAATAATTGATTTGAAAGTACTATTGCTAGTTTTTAAATCATTACATGGTTTAGGACCAAAGTATATTGTTGAACTCCTACATAATTACGAGCCATCAAGGTGCCTCAGGTCTTCTGGGATGGGTCTGCTGTCGGTTCCGAGAGTAACAACAAAACATGGAGAGGCAGCATTTAGCTATTATGCCCCGACACTCTGGAACAAACTGCCCAAATCATGCACGTCCGCAGAAACGCTTACTATTTTTAAATCAAGACTAAAAACATATTTATTTGCCGCTGCTTTTAATTGAGATGCTCATATTCTAACTACAGTATGCCTTTTAAACATGTATTGTATACCTGTGGTGTTTATTTTTATTATTTTAGCTTTATAATGCCTGTTGTAAAATGCCATTATATAATGTGTTTTTAATGTATTTATTCCTAAAAAGTATTTTAATTTGTTTTGTAAAGCACTTTGTCGCGTACAGAAAAGTGCTATATAAATAAACTTGGCTTGCCTTGCCTTGATAATCCATCAGCAATAAACCTACTTTTACATCTTCAGATTTCAGAGCGTGAGACAGGTTTCGATTTGGGGAAACTGTGCGCGCATAGCCCCCACTTCACAATGGTAACGTTGGTGTGTGTGGAAATTCCCCTTCGATTATATTGGCTCTAACGGTTAAAAAGAGATGTCAATCATCAAAATCGACCAATGGGTTCCAGAGAAATGGCAAAAACGTCCATTTCCACCCAAATGACCCCAGAGGTGGAGTTATTTTTGCTAAACCTCTCTAAAAAGATCAAATGTCACTTGTTTTGCATCAATCTTGATACAGGGTACTTATTATATGTTGTACTTTGGATTCCTAAAGCTTTTAGTCTACCATCCCATCATTCAAGGGTGGTTTTCACAATAAGTAAAAAATAATTTTTGGACGGACACTATAGAGGTTTCTCATTACTCTAATTTCCCCTCCTCGACTCCTCGACTCCTCGACTCCTATCCTCGAGACTTAGGAGATGCGAGCGGAGGACTGAGGAGGGGAACCGAGGAGAGAGGAGGGGAAGCAGCAGGCGGTTAGAGAAATGAGAACTCCTCTCCTCTGAGCGGTCATTTTAAAGAAACGTCCATTAATGATGACAGGAGGCACAGCAGCCCTCTGTCTGATGGACAGATGTGTTCATGATGACTTATATTTACTTTTAATTCATTGACAGTGCGGTATAATGAGACAATAACAGGCTACAGATGCGGACATATACACACACATATATTTATATAAATATATACAATTTCAGAATCAAACAAGTATGAGAGCACTCTCATAATAACGTACCACAATCAGAGACTGGATATACCCCCCCCTCTCTCTGGTCGCTGAAATGGGGAATTGAAATTACGGGCCAAAAGTTGTATTTACAAGTATTAAAAGTAAGCATAGGACACCAAACCAACTGAGACCCGTCTGTCCGCCCGCATCTACTCACTGTTCCTAAAGCATAATCAGGCTACAGTCGTTGTGTATTTTATTATGTGAAGTACTAAATGGTCTTAGAAAAATATCGACTCTTTGTTTGTAGATATCTACTAAACTACAGCATACAAATACAGAGAGTAATGTTGGCCTGTTATACTGAGTGATATATATTATACACACTGCTCTGCTTTCTGCACGGACCTCACAGCTGTTCTCACTGTAAACATCGCGTCGCGATGAAAGCAGTTACTAAAATAATATCCAGGGGATGCATGCAGAGCTGTCATTGGCTGAGATAAGTCCGGCCGTGCGCAACGCCTCCACCGTTCCCGGAAATGCGTACTCGGAGGAGCCGTGGAGGACCCATCAGTGTCTCCTCGGTTAGAGCTCCTCCAGAGAGCCTCCTCGATGCTCGGTCCTCGATGTGCATTTAGAGAAATTAGATGTCCTTCAACATGGCGCGCTGAAATCCATTTCCTGGTCACTACCGGAGGACCGAGGAGTCGAGGAGGGGAAATTAGAGTATTGAGAACCCTCTACAAATGTACAGTTTTTTACTATGTTCAATCTGAATTTTCTTTAAAATAAAAAACAGCTATATTGATTCTGACTTTTCTACATCCAACTCACAGGTTTATCATTACTTTGAGAAAAAAGATGATTAATTTTCCCCTTTTTAGAAGTGTAGTTATGAGCCTCATCCCAATACCCCTCCTCGACTCCTCTCTTCCCCTCCTCCGGGACTTGACCCGGAAATCGATCAAGACACGCCATTTTGAAGGACGTCCCAATAGCTGAAATGCAAACGGAGGAGTCGAGGAGGGGTGAGGGAGGAGGGGTGCGGGAGGAGACGAAAGGGAGGATACACGCGAGCAGACTACGCGGAAGTGTTTTCACTACTCGCGTATAAAAGCCCCGCCCTCACCTTCACAGCTGGTCCATTTCAACAGAGGAAAACCGACAATAAATATATATTAATGACATAAATGTATAAGTGCTCACAGCTCCGTGGGAATTATTATGTGCAATTCATTTCTAAAAGGCTTTCACATTACTGTCAGAGAATATTTTAATCCGATCTATTTGTGTCTTGAGGGTCTCAGCTTTTCTGAGAAACTGTTAAATTACAAACATATGCTTTTCGTTAAGTCGCATATGCTACTGCCTGTAATGTGAGGAGGACACAGGTCAAGAGGTCCTCTGCTTTCCTGTGGGTGAGAAGTTTGGCACAACGGGTCTTTGTTCCAATGTCTGGTAATGATTAAGGTAGGAAAGGTGGGCTTTTTAGGTTCCTCCTTTAAGGATATATCTATCTATATTTCTACTCTTTGTCTTCAGAGTGTTGCTTGGTTGCTCACATGAAAGTGTGATATACTCTGTGATCTCTCCGGCCGTATTTCTACTCTCAATAAATATCAGTGTTTGACTAAAGACGCTCCAGCTTCCATCCTTTCCTGAGCCTTGGCTCTGCATTGCTGCACAGAAGTTTCCATCACAAATTGGCGTTGTCGGCAGGATACCAAAAGATCTTCAGAACTGGTAAGTGTAATTTCAAACCTATATTTGGACATTGCCTTACCAGAATCTGTGATTGACGGTATCATAAAAAATTACCTGTGAAACTCAGCGGCTGCATTTTTTTGGTTTCTCTACTCTTTACATTTGGGGGTTTTAATGATAACCTGGGGAATCGGTGTCTAATGGGATTTCGTCCTGGCCGATTTCCCCTGTGATTTCTGCTGGGGCATGTGCCTTCAGAGCAAACACAGCTCATGTAAAAAACAATAAGAATATTTGGGGGTAATAATAACCTAGGAATATTGATTTTGACTGATTTCCTCTGTGTGTGTTTCTTGGAATTAAATTACCAGACAATTACACACAGCAAATATTCGGAGAGACCTTAAAGAGAGCATCAGTAAAGTGGACTTCTGCATTAGGAGCAATGTGATAGATTTGTATTGAAACAAATCGCCGAATTCTGGAGGTCTCAGCGGTCAACCGGTTAAATCAACAGCAGGCATCGCCTCGGATCTGCCTACAGATGCTGCAGGGAGTGTGTGTGATTTCACCCCCCCCCTGCGGGGGTAGCAGGCGAAGAGGAAGAAAAGCACAGACTGTCACATATCTTTTCCTCACACCATTGCTGATTTTTATTTTTTTTTTAAAAAGCAGAACGGTCTAAAAGCATTTATTTTTGTCTGCGACCGTCTTCTACTATTTTGCTGGCAAGACTGGGGCAGACAACTAAGTGCGTGCGTCGCCTGGCGCGCCGCAGTTTCCTACTTGCTGGAGAAACTGGGTGCCGGCCCGGGGTGCACACAACAGAATATAGGTTAATTGGTCATTAATGGGAAGGGTGGTACGCGAGAATGTGACATAGCGCTGTGTTTCATCGTTGAAATGAACTGATGGGTTGTTAAATTTGGCTGTTGTTGGAAGAAAGGGTACTGGATAAATTAAAAGTCTATGCTCTCCGGATCGGGGAGGGCAAAGCACCACTAAATTGGCATGAGAATAAATTAGTTATTGCTCTTCAACAGATTCCGTTCTTAGCACTTGTACAAGTATATATGAGTAAGAAGCCACTCATATTAAACATATTTCCCTACCCCCTCTGAGACCTCTCTCTATTCGGATTAAATTAAGTTGGATGAGCTTTGCTGTCACGCTGATGTTTGTTACGATTTCATGTTTGTTTGTCTAATTGCAGTGTTTGTTTTATTGTACTAACCGTTAAACATGGGTAATACTGTCTCCACAAACGATTCAGTTGGTAAGAGGAAAACTAATTCACGCACCAAGACACCTTCTGAAAATCCAATTACAGACAGCCACTACACTCATATGTTTTCCCCTAATATGCCGTCTGGAATTGTCGGAAGAAGCTTGGATTGGTCTAAAGTTATGCCGTTTACCTCGTTACTTTGTGAACACTCGCAACAGAATAATCAGAAAGGGAAGATTCAATTTGATTGGCCTTTAACCGGTACTTTTGACATGGGCGTGTTGTGGCAGGCATTTAAATTGGTTGAAAATGATCCGAATTCCTCCTGGGACATAGGATACATGAAAGAATGTGTTAAAGATTGGATGTCTATTGCAGAGAAAAGAGGATATAATGAGCGAAAGAATGAAAAATCAGTTGGCGCCGAGCGAGGCTCCATTGAGCTCAAAGCGTTGATTGATAGGGTTTCTAAATGTGCGGCGAGTTGTCATTTGCTTAGCCTTGAGGCTGCTTTTGATGTTAAATCAGAGAACATGTCCAGAATTAAGGAAAGACACGGAAAATATGTTGCAGCCATTGCTAAGTTAGTGATGTACGATTGGTTGAAAAGACAAGGAAAGTCTCCCAGCCCCTCTCAGTACAAAAATGATCCCCGCGACAGAACTCTCAAATCCTGTTGCGAGAAACTCCGATGATGATCTGTTAATGACAGCTGCAGCTATCATGAATGGAAATGGGTTGAGATATCAGTCAGGACATTATAGACAACTAGATTTGGAGCAGCAGGAGCAGAGTGCAGCGGAGGGTGAAGGGGATTATTCAGACAGCAGCCCGTTACGAACCCCCTCTCCTCGTCCTCCGCCACTCCGTTTACACGATTACCCAGGGACGCCGTACGGCAGCAGTTTTCCAAAGACTGTCCAGCGTACAATGATCACGAGAATGCAAACATCTCAGAATAATAATTCTGCTGAAACTGTGACCGCCCCAAAAATTCTGATAGGAGAGGTTCCAGTTTTTAAGCCTTGGACATCCGCTGAGGTCATTGATGTCACTAATCACGCTCCCAGTCCCACTAAAAGTCCAGATGAGTATCTGTCGTGGTTGACTAATGTCTGCTCAGTTTATAACTGTTTGGTTCATGATGTTAAACAGCTGATAATCCTAACATTCAAGGCAGATTGGCCCACGTGCAGAGACGAGTTTAAATTTCCTGAGTGTACGCCTGCAGGTGATTGGCCTCTGACACAGACGCGCGACATGTGGATTCAGAACATCGCTGCTTTGGCTATTACAGCATGCGCTAAGACTCACACAGATTTTTCCCAAGTGATGGCTGGCGTACAGAGCCCAACAGAAACTGTCCCAGAATGTATCCAGCGTTTCATGACAGTGTTGGATAATAATGCGGGCATTAAAAGGGAGGGCAATGATTTGTTTGTCATACAGAGCTTGTTACATAACTTAATCCCAGAGACAGCTCAAGCCTACATGATGGCGACTCCTGACTGGCAAGTTAAAACCTGGAAACTCACGATAGCCACAATGCGTGCCCTGCATAGGAGCCAGATATTTCTGACCCCCAGAATTGCCCAGCTGCTGCAACAATTGCCTCAAAATACACAGGCTTATCAGGGTGCGGATAACTCCCAGCAGTTTCAGGGACAAAACCGCACACAGCAGTATCAAAATCAGGGAAGATCACAGGGTTATCAAGACAAGAGCAGACAGCAGCAGAACAAAAATTCCAAAAAGTTGATGCCATGTCATGTTTGCGGCGCAACGGACCACTGGGCGGGGCAGTGCGAAAAGAGATGGGGAGCTCAGCAGAACACACAATCCTTGCCTGCTCTCCCCCAGCCCCCCCGGCATCCCGCATTATTGCCGCACCCACACTATGACAGACAGGCTCAACATGGGCAAAACGGTCAGCAAAGTGGATTTAATAGAAGATAGGGGTACCATGGAGAAATAGGATCAGATTCACAGCATTTCCCCATTCAAGCAGCAACAATTCACCTTTCCAATAACCCGCGTGAAGATCCGATTATGCCCGTTGATTTTAGTGGTACGGCTGTAGATATTTTGATTGCCAGTGGAGCCACATTGTCTGCAGTACGTACTAAGGAGAAAGTGTGTGAAGCAACTAATGATTTTGTTACAACAATGGGCGTTTCTGGCATTCCTAGGTCCGAGCCCATTTCAGATAGTACTAATGTTTCAATCGATGGGTCAAATGTGCAACACTCTTTCATTATTTCAGATGGAAGTCCTATTAATTTAATGGGCAGAGACTTACTTTGTAAGTTACAGGCAACAATACATTGCACTCCAGATGGATTGTTTTTGACTATTCCTGACAGCAAAGTCTATCAAGCTGTCCAATTCATTCAATCATCTCAAGACAAACTTTATTGTTGGTCATTTCCAGATTTCAACATGATTTCTGTTTTCTCCACAACAGGGAATTCAGAAAATTGCTAGCATTTCCCTTGTGTGTGTTTCCTTAATGTCTCTTATGCGGCCTGTGTTGAATTGTCACTGCACAGCTGCTTTTAACCCGTCAGATGACTATGCGCTATCAGCATGGGCGTCGCCTGGGGTAGGCATCCAGGGCTTTAGCCCCGGATGTTTTTTCTTTAGCCCCGGACAAATTCTCCCTCAATAATATAATACATTAACCGTACTTTACCTAGAAGATGTTAGAATTGTAATTTCCCGTGTTCAGTGAATGCAACAGAGGCAACCACCAGACCAATCCGAGAGTTGCATGGAAATAAACGTGTTTTATTGGCTGACCTCTCCTCTGTGACAGTGTTTAAACTTTAAACTTTCAGTCGCGGACGCGGAGTTTCTGAAGATGGACATTAGACATTTTTAAAATAAAAAATACGGCAATTCTCAAGTGGTGGCTCACACAACAACCCCAAAGCCACCACCTGAGCCAGGTGAACAAGGTATGTAAATGTCAGTAAACTTACAAGTTATGTCAACATGTAAGCAAAGCATAAATTATAGCTACGTTGACGTTACTTTGAATCGCGGGGGTAAGCTAAACCGTTAGCAAGTAGCTATAGCTAGCCAGATATATTAAATAAACACTTTGTCATAACATCTAAATGTTGTGTTTTTTAGCGTTACCTGGTGATTTCAAAGAAAGCTCTCTGGGAAATGTTGACTTACTGTCAGTGTTCGACATGAAGCTAGAAGCTACCTTACATTACACAGTTGATCCGGAGTCCTGTCAGTTAAAGTGTTTCATAGTTAGCTTAGCTAAGCATCAACCTAGCACTGAAATATATGGATGTTATGTGACGGTATTTCTGAGGAAAAGTCAGCTGAAATGGTGGCATAGTTGCCACTGCTTTACGTGTCAACAGCATGTTTGAACGTATTTGCAGCAGTAAATGTGGCTGTCTGGCCACTGACGTTGCCATAACAACACCTGAATTTAAATGTGCAACCTCTTTTTGTGACAGATTTTTGCATGAAATTATAATTATTCTGATTGATATTCCTATTGACAGCTAGTTTCTATGTGTACATTATGAGATGGACAGCCAGCTAACAAGCTTTCAGATCAAAGCTAATCCAGTGGGGCTCCTGAAAGGGGGAAGGGACACTATGCTCCCAAATATTAAGCCTTGACCCCCATCTTAAAATTGATATGATCACAAAATGATCTGCATTGTCGGAGGCCTTTTTTCCTCATTATCATGTCAAATTGTACAGCTTTCCTTAGTTTTGAATGCAGAAAGATGACTATATTAGAGTATCAAGTGAAAATGACTATATTAAAGTATGAAGTGAATATATTAAGTGAATTACTCAAACTGCATTTGTATAGGAATGATTATGTCCTATTGGCAGATAACTACTTTAACAGTGATATCTACAAGAGATGTACATTTAACTATTTTCAATTGGTTAGTATTACATTTTGTGACAGTGTGGTGACACTCATTTTAATGAAGACAAATTTGTGTATCTTGAAATTCATTTATTTGACAGAGCTGGAAACTGATTGACTTACATACTTGTTTGTGTTTACCTACACAGTCATCACAGATGAGCCAAACAGAGTAGAGGATGAAGAAAGGAGAACAGGAGAAAGGGACACACAAGAAGGAGAAACAACAGACAAGAACGACAATGGAGACAACAATGAACAGGAACACCAGAACAGACAAGAGTCAATGGGTAACATGACTGATTTAGGGACTGCAGATACAGGGCCAAGGCAAGTGAGACACCACTGCTTTCCATCCAGCATGTTTGGCCAGCAAAAGAGATCATTTAAACCGCAAACAGCAAGAGATGAGGGAAGCAGCAAGTGATGAGGGATTATTATTTCCTCCTTCCATCCCTTTTTTCTGTTTAATCTGATTACTAACAACTTCTAATAATTTGACATAGTTTATGATTTAATTGGAAAATAAAGTGTTTTTAAATAATAAACCCGTTTCTGATTCTGATTCTTTGATTTTTGTTGACATATGGGTGTTGAGAGATGTATCCATATCTCTTAATGTTGCTCTCAAAGTGCACAAGATTGATGCTTTTAACTTCAACATTTAAAAAAATTCTTCCTGGGGGACCCCAGAGGAGGTGAGTTCCCTCAAAATAGCACTTTATCTCTGCTTATGTAACTCCGGTGTAGTGTCCCCTCGGCAACACTCAGAGCTGGTGATTACTTTCCTGCATTTCAATGGACAGCATAAAAGGACATGTGAGCTGGGTTCTGGTGCTCAGATTAGCTATTGATGATCACGTTGATAAATCATATAAAACCAATCACACAAAAACATGTTGCTGTGACTGTGAGCATTAAACAATTAACATTAAACTAAACAAACACAACAGTAGGTTATTGTCCTTATAAAATAAAAACAAACATTTTGTCCACCGAGATAATACAGGCACCTTACTCTCAAGAAATCCTCACATGCTATGAGAATCTCCCACAATCCATTGCCGTAACAAAGCTAATGCAGACACACGTTTGTGACACCAGATGGCGCAATTGTGTATGTGCGTGTGGGGAGTCTTGCAGTAGAAAATTCGACTGTAGCGCCGCCACTGTGGGCTAAGCCCCGAATGTTTCCAGGTCCAGGCAACGCCCCTGGCTATCAGTAAGAGGTTTTTGCAACAGCACAGATCAGTTGGAATGTGAGCAATTTTTGTTTTTAGGACCACAAGGATGTGCGTTGCCTCTTAGGCTCACACCCCCACAGCAGGCTCTTCTAGCTGTAGAAACTATCCCTCACGTCACACTAGCTGTCACTCCAGGCAGTAGTCCTAAGGAGGTGGGGGCTATGGCAGCCCACTGCCATGCTCAGCTGGGAGCTGCAACAGCTTCTCTCCCTCACACACACACACCTAATCTAATCAGCCTTGGAGAGGAGCATTACATGCTGCGTCTCTCTGAGCCCATTTCTCTCCCCCAAAGCACATTCCTCCATTTACAACCACCTGCTCTCACAGAATATGGACCCCCTTCTGACTTCTCTGAGGTTCCAGCCACATTATGGGCCAAGCACAAGAATCATGTGGGATTTGTTAGTTCAGCCCCTCCACACAGAGTGACACTTAAAGCCAATGCCAGATTGCCAGCTATCAGACAGTACAATTTACCCCATAGAGCCATTTTGGGAATTGAAGGAGTCATCCAATCTCTGCTCGATCAGGGCGTATTAATCTACACGACCAGTCCGTGTAATACTCCAATTCTACCCATACCTAAGCACAATCGCCCTGATGAATGGCGTTTTGTCCAAGATTTGCAAGCTATTAACGCTATTGTCATTCCGACAGCTCCTATAGTGCCTGACACTAATTCGATCCTTGCTTCTCTGCCCCCAGACTCTAAGTACTACACAGTGATTGACTTATGTTCAGCGTTTTTCTCTGTTCCTCTGCATCCAGACAGCCAGTATCTGTTTGCATTTACTTTTAAAGGTAAACAAATCACATACACGCGCCTCCCACAGGGGTTTGTTGAATCGCCTACTGTGTACGCAGCAGCTGTTAAGAGAGATCTGGACACTTTGGTCCTTACAGGAGGTAGTACCTTGCTTCAGTACGCAGATGACCTGTTGTTAGCTTCTCCCAACATGGACGCCTGTCGCATCGACTCCATTCTGCTCATGAAAAGACTTTCTGAATGCGGGCACAGAGCATCCCTGGCTAAGTTGCAGTACTGCCAGACTGAGGTCACGTATCTGGGTCACATTCTGAGGGATGGACACCGCCTCCTCTCGCCAGCAAGGATTTGCCTTTTGAACAAAGTGGAACCACCTCACACAAAGAAGGAAATGCTTTCTTTCTTGGGCATGGCAAACTACTGCAGACATTGGATATACGAGTACGCTGCCATGGACTCCGTCCTGCGTGCTGCCACTCTGCAGGCCGCCCCTAACATTGTTCAATGGTCTGAGGACATGCACACAGCTTTTCAGGACTTAAAGCAGGCCCTCACATCGGCTCCTGCCCTGGGGCTCCCTGATTACCATCAACCTTTTCATCTACACATCCATGAAAAGGGGGGCTTTGCAACGGGCATCTTGGTACAGAAGCATGGCTCTAATTTCCGGCCTGTTGCATACTACTCATCTCGACTCTCCCCTGTGGTACTTGGTATGCCTTCATGCCTGCGGGCTGTGGCCGCAGTGGCGATAGTTGTAAAACAATCCTCTCCCATTGTACTGGCCAGTGACTGTGTAGTACATGTCCCACATGCAGTTTTGCATATTCTGAACACCTCTGCTACTCAGCATATGACGGCAGCAAGGCGATCTGGTTATGAAGCGGTAATTCTTTCAAGCCCACACATCACTCTTAAACGCTCCCCCCCCTAAACCCAGCTACGCTGGTGACAATTCCAGATTTTGAAATAACACATGACTGCGTCACAACGATTGACATGTCTTCTTCCCCCAGAACTGATATGTTGCAAACTCCTATCCCTAATTCAGATATGATTCTATACACAGACGGGTCTGACACAGTACACTTAGCAGGCTATGCTGTTGTGAACGACTGGGAAGTCTTAGAAAGCCGGGCCTTGCCAAATGGCACGTCGGCTCAGGCTGCAGAGTTGTATGCTCTGCTTAGGGCGTGTATTTTGGCTAAAGGTAAAGTTGCAACCATTTTCACAGACTCCAGGTATGCATTTGGTGTGTGCCATGATTTTGGTGTCTTGTGGAAAATGCGCGGTTTCTTAACATCGGCTGGTAAGCCTATTCAACATCATGCGTTAGTAGCTGAGCTATTAGACGCTATCATGCTCCCTGCACAGCTAGCAGTAGTTAAATGTGCTGCTCACACAAATTCTGATGATCCTATTTCGCATGGAAATGCGTTAGCCGACACTGCGGCTAAACAAGCAGCAGTTTCCTCCTCTTCTATGGTGCTCCAATGCCCCTCGACACAACCCGCAGAACCCATTTGTTTGCCTTCCTTTAATGATGTTGCGGACATGCAAGCCCGCGCTGATGTTAGGGAGAAAGATTTATGGCTAAGACGAGGTTGTACACTTGACGCTGAGTCCAGCTTGTGGCTCCACCCAGACAGACGGATGGTTTGTCCCCGTTCGTTCCTCCATGTTTTGGCACATGTTGCACATGGCAAATCACATGTAGGAAAAGGAGGGATGAATGGGATTATAAAGTCACAATGGTTTGCTCCAGGCATCACACTAGCTACACAGACCCTTGTAGATAGATGCATGATATGCCAGCAGTCAAGAAGAAGAAGTGGTCCAGTTCAGCATGAACACTTACCGCCCCCCTCGGGGCCCTTTGTAAATATGCAAATTGACTTTTCGCAT
This sequence comes from Gymnodraco acuticeps, assembly GCF_902827175.1. Lineage (NCBI taxonomy): Eukaryota > Metazoa > Chordata > Actinopteri > Perciformes > Bathydraconidae > Gymnodraco > Gymnodraco acuticeps. The sequence continues at coordinate 2,270,831 of NW_022992344.1, read as the reverse complement.
ATGCCACCATGCCAAGGATTCAAATATATTTTGGTAATAGTGTGCCAGTTCTCCAAATGGGTAGAGGCCTACCCTACCAGAAAAGAAGACGCTAGAACAGTTGTAAAGTGTCTTCTCAAAGATGTTATCCCTAGATTTGGTGTTCCAGCAGGGATTAACAGTGACAGAGGTCCAGCATTCATTTCTAAGATAACCCAGAGTCTAGCTACAGTGTCAGGGTTCAAATGGCAATTGCATGTTCCCTATCACCCACAGAGCTCAGGCCAGGTTGAGAGAATGAACTTGACTATAAAGCAGAAACTCACTAAAACAATGTTGACCACAGGACTAAAATGGGTAGACGCACTGCCGCTAGTTCTGTGCTCCATCCGAAGCTCACCAAATGCAACGACAGGGCTTAGCCCACACAAAGTATTGATGGGAAGGGTAATGTTCAGGGGTGCACATAACTTTTTTGCCCTGGTTCTCAAAGGAGCACCTGGAGATGTTGCTTGGTGCTCATCCTTAAAATGAAATAAACCGTAACTTTTGAGGGGGTCTTGACTTTATTTGCCAGACACACGGCACTGAACACACATGCAGAGGTGAACACAGAACACACATGCAGAGGTGAACACAGAACACACATGCAGAGGTGCACACAAGACAACATTAGCACGACCAGTAATCCTACAAGCTGTCATCACTACCCTCCTGACTGTTCTCCTCACTGTCTTCCTCTCTGTCAGACATGGTAGCTGATGATGTAGGCCTACTACTTCCTCTCTGGTTGAGTCTGTGATTAGCTGCTTGCATCCACAAGTCAACAGCTGGGTTTGGGTCGAAAGTCTCTGTTGTCATCTTAGACAAGTGGATGTAATCAAATAAGCATGTGAACATAACCAATAACCTACCATAGCCAATAACAAATTAATGTAACTTATTTTATTTGTGTTGTTCATTCATATCTTATTTTACCTTAACATTTATTTATGTATGGATTTTTTTTATCTCTCCAGTTTTAAAGGATATTTTTGGTTACTGTCCTATAGTATACATTGGAATGATTTAAAACCTGTTTATCCCAATAATTATAAAGGAGTGCCTTGGAAATATGTGTTTACATAAATTGTGACCAAACCGTTTGAACTTAGACTAAAGTTAACTATCTAAACACTCAGAGTCCTTACCTCACTGAGCTGTAGTATCAGCCTCTCAGTCTGACTGGAGAGGACTCTCCCTCCACATCATTGTAGAAACATCTTCTTCTTATATCCGTTAGAGCAGCTAGCACGGCACCAGATTCTAATAACAACAGCGCTGGTACCGGTGCACCCTCCCTCTCTCCCTCGCTCACTCGCATTTTGGCTGTGAGCTCAGAGCTGCGGGCGCCAGATAAGCCAACATCCCCCATTTTCATCACTTACAGCGCCCATCGTACAGGGCAAATGAAACATGTAACCGGGGTGAAAAGGGTGTTACATTTACTTAATTATGAATATTGTTACATCAAGGCCGAAAATTAGGATGAGCCCCAACGGTCAAAAATGTTTTTTTCCCTCCCAGAACTGCCAGCGCAGCACCTCCCCAGATCTGGCGCCCTCGGCGAACATCTAGCCAGTGCTACGGGCCGGCCCTGAGTTCATATCATGGTTCATATGCAACTCGCAAATATCTTTCTCTCTCTCTCTCTTCTCTCTCTCTCATCTATCCTCTATTTTCTCTTTTCCCTTCTCTCTCTCCCTCTCTCCCTCTCTCAATGTTGGTACGCAAATGCGCTTTGTTTCAAATGACCCGGTGCTCTTTTTTTGGCGGAGGTGCGCATGCGCACCTGCGCACCAGTTATGTGCAGCCCTGGTAATGTTCACAGGGTCTAGCCCCCCAGTAACACCCCACAAACTCACTCTTTTGTGGACAGATGATTACATGACTAACTATTTCAAATATCTAACTGACATGTTGAGAAAGTTTCACAGGCAGGTGGCTGACAGGCTCCCTCAGCCTGGAGAGGAGCCCACCCACCCTTTTCAGATTGGTGATGATGTATTAATCAAATCTCTTGAAAAAAGATGCTTTGTCTCCCAGGTGGAAAGGTCCTTTCCAGGTGTTAATAGTGACCAGAACAGCCCTGAGAGTACAAGGTAGAGCAGAGTGGATTCACGCCTCCAGATGTCGTCTCTCTCCTCTACCGGATGCTGGCGTGTGAAGGCAGTCATCATCATCGTCATTCTGGGTTTACTATACCTGGCCAAGGACGCCCTGCTAGATGAAGCTGTGAAAATCCCAACGACAGGTGGCGAGGGCTCTCGCCCCTCTGAGGGAGAAAATAAGGTGCTCTTATCTAAGAGCGCAGACGACTTGACCACTCAGGGCCCAGACCCTGAGGGCAAAACAACACCAACGGGCAAATCAGTGCCTAGCGACAAGGACAGGTTGTATCCAATCACCACACAGACATTCAGTATGGTGCGAGAGACACAAAGAGAGAGAAAAGGAGGGAGAATAAGGAGGATTGTCTCCCTCCCTGATCATGAATCAGAGACTATTTCTTTTAACTGCCCAACTTCAATATGTGACTCATCCAACTGTATTATTGTGTTTCCTGTGTCCTTAGTTTACTCGACGTGGGAGATGTATCCAAAGAACCAGTACCAGCGGTTTAGGGTCTCATCAGAGGTGGTAAGAATGGCTCTCAACACCATCGAAGAAATGCCCCCAGAACTGTGGTGTAGCACTATAGAACAGTTAAAGACACTGATAAGGAATGAGGTAAGATGTACAACGAGGAAACCAGATTACAGTACAAGGCTCCCAATGCAGGTGTCACTGCATGCACATTTACTGGACCAAATAGCAAAACAGATGTTCTATCTACTCCACTTAAACAATCAGGAGGTGATGTAGATTCTTCAAAAACAGACTTAATCACTCCTTTTAAACGAACTAAAACTAATTCTGCAGTAAGTTTAATGTTAGACTACGCGCATGAACGCAATGTTAGCAACTGTTGGCTGTGCCAAAATATGCCAGAATCCATGCATTCTCCCATGTTTAGCCCAATTCCTTTCACGAAAGCTGACTACGGTCTAGCGAGCTGGAATGACATAGCATCCAGAATGAGCGATGAGGCTGAGGATTGTTACACTCCTTCCTACCCCATAGACTCTGAGCAACCTTTACAGTACAAGGGCTTAGTCTCTCTCATTGTTGATACAGTAAATACAAATTACCTGCCTGACAGTTTCAAACGGTTGATGTTTTTAACACTAATATATGTGAAGAAATACGTTAACCTAGCTTTTGAATACAGATTCCAGTTAGCTCTAGCCCAGACTAATTGTTCGGCTAACTTTACAAGTCCAACATGTACAATGCAACCACACACACCATCTTTGTTGGTTGAAGCTTTGGTAACAGTTGTGCCCTGGTTTGGCTCCAGAACAGTGGACTCCGTTGAGGTTAAAATACATGACTGTACGCAGCCAATATCCTTAGGCAAGCCCCCTACACGTGACTGCTCAGTATATGTTCCCCCAATTGTGGTGCATGAATGGAAGAATGTGTCCATCTGTTTCCAGAATGAAGTAGGATCTCACACCTCTCCAGATGTGGGACACAGCGACTGTAATACCATAGTGAGGGTAAAATTAGCCAGAATTCCCCTCCCACAGAGAGTTTACTTAGTTTGTGAGGACCGGGCGTATGGCTGTGTGCCCTATGACATTTTTTATGGCACCTGTTATCTAGCCTACCTAATCCCTTTAATCCGTAAAGTAGAGGCTAATGAGATTGCAGCGATACTTCCCTCTCTACACAGGAACAGCAGGTCCATTACACAAGGACAACAGATAGCTAGCCTATTTTTGCCTTGGTACGGTATTTATGTTACTCAGCAGGACATTGTGACATTGTCCAAAGTAGTGGAACACCATCTAAATGTATCTAACACAGCGATGTTAGCTGAACACAAAGAATTGCAGGAAGTTAGGACAGTAGCACTACAGAATCGTATGGCACTGGATCTTCTCCTAGCTGCTCAGGGGGGCACATGCAAGGTGATTGGATCTGAGTGTTGTTCTTTCATCTCTGATGCTACACCTGAAGTTATGGATATGGCTCATGATACTGCTAGGGGAATAAAAGAATGGCATGAAACTCATGGGTTTACATTTGGAGATTTAAGTGGAACCTTTGGATCCTGGGGAGCGGGGTTGGTTAAATGTGTTGTTACTGTTTCAGTGTTTATCTTGGTTGTGCTAATCCTAGTGATCTGTTTGATCACTGTAGTTAAATTAGCCATACGCAGGGTTGCCAAGACCGCCCTCCAGGCCCCACAGAGGCTAGTGGGGTATTCAACTGTAGATGACACAATGTTGATGTATGACGCAGAGCTTCCAGACCCATGGGTCTCCATCGTGGTTTCTGCACCATGGGTACCCCCATTCAGCGATTGACAAATTGATTACAGTTGACACTCAGAATAAAGAACAGATGTTTTGATTTTTCCTTTTCAGGTTGTTATACAATAAATGTCTGACTCTTCCTTTTCAGATTTTGAACAAATGTATTTGAATGAAATATATGTACTACTAAGTGCGTTACTCTTGAATAAAGCATAATGAAGTAAACGTAAAGTAATGTTAAAGATTGAGGACACTGTAACTTTACAGATTACAGATTGATCGATTCATCACTGTGAATTTATACCTTAACTAGGAACCTTAGCTGGATATCTCATGATTCTGATTTATACCTCAATTGGATTTATTATAATCCTAAATTCTAATTGTGTTTCAATAAGTAATTGCCTTGAAGTAAATCTTTGAGATGTAAGCTGATTTTGAATTTGTGTTTGATGAATGAGATTAACTGAGTGATAAATGATAAGATCTTATTTTTTAAACATATATTTTGCTATTATATTTTTGTATTTCATTTGTGTTTATTATTGTGCTTTTGACAAATGATGCCAAACACTGAAGAGAGATGATTTTTCTATTATGATTGACTGTGTTCAATCATGGTGATTGAAATGTTTTCAATCTTGTTTTACTTTTGATGTAATTGATGTATGTGAGCCCACACAACTCTGAAGACGCTTATTGATTTAAGTATTGACTGAAATATTCTTAGACTAATGTTAATTGGTTATCATAAATTGATAAAAATAATGAAACTGTCAGAGAATATTTTAATCCGATCTCTTTGTGTCTTGAGGGTCTCAGCTTTTCTGAGAAACCGTTAAATTACAAACATATGCTTTTCGTTAAGTCACATATGCTACTGCCTGTAATGTGAGGAGGACACAGGTCAAGAGGTCCTCTGCTTTCCTGTGGGTGAGAAGTTTGGCACAACGGGTCTTTGTTCCAATGTCTGGTAATGATTAAGGTAGGAAAGGCGGGCTTTTTAGGTTCCTCCTTTAAGGATATGTCTATCTATGTTTCTACTCTTTGTCTTCAGAGTGTTGCTTGGTTGCTCACATGAAAGTGTGATATACTCTGTGATCTCTCCGGCCGTATTTCTACTCTCAATAAATATCAGTGTTTGACTAAAGACGCTCCAGCTTCCATCCTTTCCTGAGCCTTGGCTCTGCATTGCTGCAAAGAAGTTTCCATCACAATTACTATAATTATATTTTTATTTAAATGTAGGCTACATTTTACACCAAAACGGAACACAAAAGCAGAACCAACCATCATACCATCATACATTGAATTCCTTGACTAACAAGAGAAAGATTCATTCATTTAATTAAATATTTAACAACAAATGGGCCGGTTCTAAAGGGTTATTCAGTTAAGCCCGATGAGAGGGCTGTGCACATGTCATCATTAACAGAGACGTCGTTTAAGAGTGACGTTTGAGTGAACGAGGACATCCCAATTAATACCTGAGGACTCCTCTGTCCTCGCGTCACCTCCTCGTGTCTCTCGCTCGCATCTTACGGAGGCGGAGCTAAGATGCAAGGAACGGACGCGAGTGAGGGAAAGGAGGAGTCGAGGAGGGGTATTGGGATGAGGCTATTGTCATTTGTTCTGGAAATGTCATTTTCGAGCCTGAGACCTGAAAAACAGGGATGGGGTTTAACAGGTTAAGGCCTGGTCAGAAGATCTTGATGAATTCAATCAACTTCTGTGGATTATCTGCTACTGTATGATGTTAACTGTGAAACATATTTGAATGACCACATTCCAATAAATACTTCAAACATTTGACTGGCAACCACAGACATATTTTTATATCAATATTTTTATTTGACAATATTTAATTGTATCATTATCAGACATTTTACTTTCACTTCTTAGGTTTATATAAATATTTTTGATTTAATTTAATTTTAAAATGGAGCAATTGTCATGAAACCCAATTTTTTGCCAGGATATAATATAAAAATATTCTGAACTGGTTTTAATAATTGAACAACCAGACTCCAGCTTCAGTTCACAATATTGCCATGCTGCAGTTTGAGTGAAACAGAGACCCCATACAGCATTACTGCATTCAAAACAAATGTAAATACAGAGTACAGTAGAGGATGGGGGGGAGGGGGGGCTGTGAGTGTGAGCGCGAGGGCAGCAGCCGGTGCCCCTGAGAGAAATGACAAATCATTAGCTCTGGTCCAGGGGGGAAATGGGGGCCACACTCTTTCAAGGCCAAACATTTCCATTTCAATGTTGTGCTCAGCAGAGTTGATATATGTATCGGACCCCCTGTTTGCCCCTGCTGAAGTGTCTCTATGACCTTGTGTCTCTGAGAGTCCTGAACACTGATAGCATCAAACCCACAGAGACACAGGAGGGGGTATCTGGGTGAGTGTGATATACAGAAACATAAAATATGTTTCCAGTGAGGGGTACTACTATATATATTACCTAAAATATAAGATGATTCAAATGCTTTATCATTTTGTTAATTGTGCATTATAGACAAAGGCAACATATAAAGTCGCCTAAACCCACTTTTCATAATTATTGTTGAAAACAAGAAAATAAGCAAGATGTAAAGACAAAAAAAGCAAACTAGAAGTAAAAACATGTGTATAAAGATGGAAAAAACGAAATAATACACAACACTGGCAAAACAGTTACCAAAATATCATGATGGGCATCTCCGAATCTGAGGCCATGGTTCTCAGCAAATGGACTATCCACTCCAAGTAGGGATTGAGTCCTTAACCCAAGTGAAGGAGTTCAAGTATCTCTGGGTCTTGTTCTCCACTCAGGGAACAATGGAGCGTGAGATGGGCCGGAGATTCGGAGCAACTGGAGCGGTATTGCTGTTGCTTTACCGCACCGTTGTGACGAAAACATAGCTGAGCCAGAAGGCAAAGCTCTCTGTCTACCGGGCCATCTTCGTTCCTACCCTCACCGATGGTCACAAAGGATGGTTCATGACCAAAAGTACCAGATCACGGATACAAGCGGCTGAAAAGCGTTTTCTCCGGAGGGTGGTTGGCACCGATAAGGTGAGTATAGTTCTGTCATCCGGGAGGGATTCAGAGTTGAACCGCTGGCCTTAGCGTTGAAAGGAGCCAGTTGAAGTGGTTCGGGGCACCTGGTAAGGATGCCACCTGGGAGCCTCCCTAGGGAGGTGTTCCAGGCACTTCCAACTAGGAGGAGACCGAGGGGCAGACCCAGGACCAGCCGCAGGGATTATATCTATACGCTGGCCTGGGAGCGCTTCGGAATCCCCCAGTCAGAACTTGTTGATGTGGAAAGGCAAGTTATATCTCACACAGGCTCCGCCCTCTAATAGACTCTATGGGTACTACTCTCAACCATGCTATGCGAGCATTCACGCACTGAGTTTGTATAAACGTAGCCGGCCAATCAGGGCGAGCCTACCTGAATACGCGTGCAGGCACACAGTATATAAGGCGGCCACACCTCCTGATCCTGTCATCCTTTTCTTTTCAGCGAGCAGGACAACACCTCAGAGAAAGTAAAACGTTTGAAAGAAGAAGAAAGAAGTTATCATACCTTCATGGAGTCGCCACTTCTAGAGACCCGGGCCTGTCCTTCGTGCCCTGGCTTAATAGCGGGCACCGATCCCCACCACCTCTGCTTCGAGTGTTTGGGGGACCAGGATATGGCCGAGGCGGTGCCATTCACGTTCGCCATTCCAGCGGGGCGGATGGCTCCGTTTGCCGGGGAGGAGGATGACGAGGACTTCACGTTGTCGGGCACTTCCGGGTCCGGCGTCCATGGAAGTCCACCGCCAAGGTCTGTCTGCCAGGACTTCCCCCTGGTGATGACCATGGCGGCGGAGCGTGGCAGCCCATCTGCTCCCAGCAGGCAGCAGGCTGGGCAGAGAACCGCTGCCGCATGACAGGGCGGCTGCAAATAAACACGGGTGTGTTGGGCGTCTCGCTGATTGCTCTTCTGCAAGATGCCCCCACCTCACCGGATCAGAGAGATTATTTGGCCGCAGCATTGGCCAAATGAATAGCCTGGTCCACGGTGTATATACATATATCTTAGCTTAGATATATACATATATCTTAGCTCTTAGCTTGACATGCTCGTCCAGTTAGCATGTATGCACAATTACACTGCGCTAAACAGCCAAATCGACAAGCAACCGAGAACCTAAATAGTATGTAATTATATCTAAAACCACAAGACGTTAATTACCTGTACTCGGTGCGCCATATTGTCTGTTGTCTGTTCTCTGTAAACCTCCATGTCTCATTAAATATCCTTGCGTCAGCGTCTCACGTGTTGGGCGAGCTCTCTTCTGACCATATTTGGAAGTACAACGTCCTACAACTTCCTACAGGTTCAACTTCCACAGGCTGCGGCTGCAGCTGGACCCTTCTCCTCGTTTCAGTACACATGACAACGGAACTGACAGGCAACCCTCTGAATCAGACTCCGATTGGCTTTGACTGCCTCCACTCAGAGTGTCCGATTCAGAAACGTAACTCTTACACTCTTTACAGTACGTCACAAACAAAGATGGTGGATGAGAATAGATCTATAAAACGATAAGCAATGCGCCAGAATCAAGGTGAGACTATCCGCATCTTTTAAAACTCTACGCACATTCGTTTCACCGAAATAAGTAAACACCTCTCAATGAAAAACTTAATAGAGTTGTTTATTGCTGTTTCTGTAGTTTAAGAGGAAAACACAGCATGTCTCTGGCTGAAACAGCTGAAAAGTTATGTCGCTTTGAACACAACGTGATATTTGGCATCGTATACAGCCCCGTGGATCTCAGAGGCATTTCACCGTTGAATATGAAACACAGCGTTAATATGAAGGCGCACGGCCCCGTGAGAGTGGCCACGGTGCGTTCAAGAACCTCCGCAGAAGAACGGTGGGTTACGTATTGTAACCCTTGTTCTAGAGTGACGTGTGTGTGAACAATGCATTCAATAAAAACGATTGCATTTATCCCAGAGTAAGAGTCATCTCTCTCGACAATTCCACATTTCCCCATAATGTCTCGTTGAAATCATCAAGATCCGTTTCATACGATGTATGGGCACCCATTATGAGACACAATTCCCCACTCGCTACCCCAGTTGTAACTCCAGTAAAGGAGGCAGCCAGTGGGCGCGCGCATGTGAGTGTGATAAACCGGACATTATGGCTGGCGTGTTGTTGTCAGAAAACACACCTCGTCTTGTGTAATAGCTCCGATTGATGTATTTCACCGTCTGTGTGAAGAAGGCATTACGACGGGGCGCACGGCCCTCCGAGAGCGTGCCGCGGTGCGTTCAAGGACCTCAGTAGAAAATCGTCTCTTTCTTAGTCAGCCCCCCATGGGCCAATCTTCCTTTTATTGAAGGTTTGGCGGTGGAGTGAGCCACCAGAGAGTGCTACAGCTTCTTAGCTGCATTCCACAGCTGCAACTCCACAACTGCTTGCAGGTCCTCTAACACAGTTTTATGGGGAATGGAAGCTCAGCTGTGTACTGACAGAATGGATGGACAGGACACTTAAACTGGGGTACTCACTCCAGTTTTGCAGCATTCCTCCTCCATTCAGGCAAATCTATCATCCCAGGAGGAGATAGGTTTCCTTTCAACAGAGATTCAGCCCCTGTTGCAAAAACAGGCTGTGTCTGTTGTGCACTCTCAGGACAGAGAAAAGGGGCTTTACTCCATGTACTTCCTGGTTCGCTTCGCGACCATGGCATAAGGGTTTTCTAATGCGACCTCATAGTCATGGCCAGGTCCAGGGAAGGGGCAAACACAGCCCAATTGATCCAAGTGGATTGCAGTCAATTGAAAGAAGAGCAGTCCCATACCTCACCAGCAGGTGGAGTATCTGGGGATTTTGCTCGATGCAGGCAGACTACGTGCCACCCTGTCAGAGAGCAGACAGGCATCCCTGCTTCAGGCAGTTTGCAGACCGTGACAGGGGGCAACGGTGACAGCTTTGACCATCATGCAGACTCTGGGTCTCATGGCGGCTGCTCACCTCGTGGTACCGCTGGGGTTACTGCATATGCGTCGCCTGCAGAGGTGGTTTGCCGGCCTTTGTTTAGATCCCAAGAGGCACATACGACGTCTAGTGACCACCCCCCCCCCCCCTCCCCCAACCTCCGATAGTGGGGGTCCCCAAAGCATCTGCAGAGGGGAACTCCACTGGGGCGGGTGACCTCCTACATCACGGCATCTGTGACAGTTGCTTCACCCGGAGGTGGTGAAGCAGATCTGGGCAATTCGGGAAAGCGGAGGTGGCCTGTTCGCCAACCGGCGCAACAACCACTGTACCCTATGGTTTTCCCTGGCTTGGCAGGACAATGTTTGGGGGTGCACGAGCCATGGCAAAGAAAGCTGCTCTACGCCTTTCCACCGCTGCGTCTCATTCTGCCCCTCCTGGAGAGGGTGAGACAAGAATGATTGTCAGTCATCCTGTTAGCCCCAGGTCACCGTGGTACGCAGAGGTGATACAGATGATGGTGGGCCAGCCCTGGACGGTTCCTCAGGTCTAGGGGGCGTTGTCTCAGGAAGAAGGTGCAATAGGGGCGTTACCCACTCTGGGCCAATCTCTCCAGGCTTGGCTCCTGAGAGGGACAGGCTGAGACGGGCGGGACTGTCTGACAAAGTTATTCAGACTATCCAGGCAGCAAGAGCAGGATCCACCACAGCCTGTTACAGGACGAAGTGGTTGGGATTCCAGCGGTGGTGTGAATAAAGGAGTCTAGAGCCTCTATCATGTACGTTGGGCTCTATTCTGTCCTATTTACAGATACTGGTGGACAGGGGGCTTGCTTATTCCACAATTAAGGTGTATGCAGCAGCCATCTCGTCCTGCCATGAGGGATTAGGGGGACAGGTCAGCCTTTAGTCAACCGCTTATGGTACGTTTGCAGGGGGTCAGGAGACAGCGCCCAGTGGTGCATGTCTCCACCCCGCAATGGGATCTGCCGTTGGTGCTCGAGGCTCTGGTCACAGAACCATTTGAGCCTCTGGAGCTCTCCTCCCTGAAGGCACTATCATTGAAAACAGCTTTGCTGTTTGCCTTGACTTCGGCCAAGAGAGTGTGCGAGCTGACCGCTCTGTTGGTGCACGCGAGTTGCCTTTTGATTCGGGGTGACTGTAGCGGGGCGACACTCAGACCGAACCCCTCCTTTGTTCCCAAGAACCTAAGGAGTTTGTTCAGATCGAGGGCTATACAATTAGACGGCTTTAGTCTTCCATTAGGCGAACTGAACAGCTGTTTGTGTTCTTTTGGGATGGTGTGGCCGGTAAAGCTCTGTCCAAGAAACGCCTAACAGGATGGCTCTGCGAGTGCATTTCACATGGCTATGGACAGACGGGGAGAGCCTTCCCCACTGGGGTCCATGCACACTCTACACGTGGTATGGCTGTATCAACAGCCTTGTTCAACGGCGTGAGTGTGGAGGGCATATGCACGGCGGCGTCTTAGTCTACGCCAGGCCCCTTCATAAGGTGTTATCTCTTGAACATGTCTCCTTTTTATCGTCCAGCCTTCCCCACTATTGTCCATGCACACTCTACACGAGGTAAGCGTGTGTGAGTGTGGGGGACATGGTGCACTTACGTTCTCCCCATGCTCCTTAGGGACCCAGGAAACATGGTGCCCGGTAAGCCCCATGCAGGCTGGAGGAGCCTTCCTCACTATTTACCATGCACACTCTACACGAGGTAAGCGTGTGTGAGTGTGCTCTACCCAGCCAAGTAAGCTGCGGCCCTGACTTCTCCACAGTCTCAACCAGATGAGAGGAAGACTCCACTTCGAGCGTTAGAACTATTAACGAAGCACTTTTATACTAATAAAGGACTGGCTTACCTAAAGCCAGTGGAGTAGCACTTGAAATGTTTGGCTCTATGAAACCTGATGTACTTATATGATTCTGTTTTCTTCAAGGTTGTGTCTTCCTGGTCGAATGTACTTATTGTAAGTCGCTTTGGATAAAAGCGTCAGCTAAATGCAATGTAAAAGTTGGGGTGCGGTGGCTGTTAACCAAAGGCCGGTCAGGGGCAGTGTGATGGGTCGATGTTGTTGGACGACAGGGCGTTTATCCATCAGGGCTCCACCCACTTTACTCATAGAGTCCAGTAGAGGGCGGAGCCTGTGTGAGATATGACGGGGGTTACGTATTGTAACCCTAGTTATATAAGCACAGGCGGAGCCCTCTACCTAGGGGCCCTGTCTTTTCTATGCTGCTCGCTGAAGAGTTAAGTACAAAAATACCATAGCGTAGGAAGAGTTCCTCAAGTAAAAGTATGATCATCAAAATATAGTTAAAGTAGCGACAGTAAAAGTAGTCATTGTGCAGATTGGTCCATTTCAGAATAATATATATGATGTGTTTTATAATGATTGATCATTAAAGTGTTCTCAAAGCTGGTAAAGGTGCAGCTAGTTTGAATGACTTTGTATACTGCAGGGTAGCTTGTGAATTTACTCCAGGTGGAACTAAAGTCTGATTTAACACTTGGTTATATTTCACATCATTCATCCACATCTGTAAAGTAACTAAAGGTATTAAATACATGCAGTGGAGTAGAAGTACACCATTTACCTATGAACTGTAGTGGAGTAGAAGTACACAGTAGCAAAACATTGAAATACTCCAGTAAAGTACAAATACCTCAACATTTTACTCAAATACAGTATAATATTTTAACATAATTATATATATTTAATTTATTTCACATTTAAATAAAGCAATTAATTCGGTTAACAATTTGTTAGATTTTCCCTTTAAAAAATAACAAAAGTAAATACAAGAATACCGTTAAAGTACCGGATCGATAAGCAGTATCGATAAGACTAGTAGTACCTTAGAAAACCTTAACGATACCCATCCCTAGATATTACACAAGTAAAGTGTTAAGAGAGTGAAATGTTGCTTTACGAATTTCAACACTTGATGCTGTCACCTTGATTCCAATGTCAGAAACCTGTATTTGCCTAACTGAATTGGTTTAAAGAGAGAAAACATTTTGACTAAAAGTTGCCAAAAATGTAATTTTTCATCGACTAAAAGTGGACTAAAACGTTTTGAGTTTTCGTCGACTAAAACTAGACTAAAACTATGAAGGATAGAAATGACTAAAATGTGACTGAAACTAATAAACATTTTCGTCTAAAGACTAAGACTAAATCAAAAACAGCTGCCAAAATGAACACTGTTTTGGACCCCACTTGAAGTGCTACCTCCACGACCCGACTCGGATATGGACTGATGGAAGTTGTAGTCCAGCTTGAAGTTGTAGTCCAGCCACTGTCAAATTCTAAATCAGTTAATTAAATAGGGAAATTAATACCAAATCATATTTTCACAACAGATGTATGAGATAGGAATGTTCAGTAATGAGCTGCAGTGGACAGATTGAGGCCGGAAGGAAACAGCTGAAACATGTTTTCACCTTTAGTTCACAGACAGGCACACTTTAATAAATTGTGATTTTTAAACATTTCATAATCACGAGAAAAATTTAAGTTGAAATGTTAAGATAATTTATGGCATGAAGGAACAATTTCCATTGAATATTTTCTAAAGAATGTTCAGACACAATTGACGTTTTTTTTTAAAGAATAATAATACAAAATAAATGTACTTCTTAATATTAAAATAAAATTATAAACTGAGTGCAGTGCTTTATTTTGACGTTATTTTAATTAAATGTTGTCTCTGTGGAGGATTTCAGTGTTTACATTTATTTTTCTTTATGAATTTATTTGAAAACGTCTTCAATTGTTTCTTCATAAAAAAGAAAAAATTATCGTGCATTTTATCGTGCCACGGATCATCATGCTCACATTAATTTTTGACATTTAAGATTTTAAGTCCCAAAGGAAATATGAAAATATTCACTTATTCTATTCATGCTGTGGCCTTCATGTTGGCGCATGCAATTAAAACGTCTTAATAGCTGCAAAACTAATGAGAAAAGATTTGAAATGCCACCAAAGGTCTTTCCTGTAGGTTAATTATTCACAGACCAGTGTCTTTGTTTGTAGAAAAGCACAGATAAACCTGCCTTTGCAGAATAAAAGTGTCTCTTTTCTGTATAATCTGAACCAACAGCACTTTAATCTGGTATTCCTGAGTTTCAAAACCCCCCGCAGCGTAGACAAATTGACTGCACAGCCAGCTGGTAATTGCTAAAAGCGTCTAACGGATACATTGTCATTTACTTTGAGGTGATGTTAAGTGTGTGAGAGGAGAGGAAGATAGGCTAAGTATAGAGAGGGAGGTGTCAAGAGGAGACGCTTATCTGTGAGCTCAGGCCTTCCTTTGTCAGGCGCCTCCTTTCTGATGAAGACTCTTTGAACCTGACAGAATAATTAAAACGCACAGGAGGAAAAAGATGACATTTGCATTTTGACCTTTTTTATTTACGTGGCGAAAATTGCTCCGCAGTTTCCTCCAGAACGCATTATAATATCAATGTGCCCTGGTGCATGTGTGTGTGAAGCCTTTAAGTTTGTGTTTAAAAGTGCATAGGTTGTGTATGCATACAGGCGAGGGGAAATATGAGTGTGTGGGAAGGAATAAAAGAATAGATTTATGGCAAATTACCCAGGCCATCTCTTCATTAAGGAGCTGTTTTCCTGTAAGCGGACTCTATTTGAATAGCTAGATTGTCCAAGCAGTGTGCAAATGAGGACTAATAGCTCTATGCCCTTGTCACACACCGCGCTGTCACCAAAGTCAAACTGAAGAATCTTGGGCCCCGGCCACACGAGGACGATAACGGTCGTATCTGCTACAGTTCACTATCAGATAGACGGCTCGGCCACACGAGGCCGACATGGAAACGCAGAAAACGATAACGGGTCCCAAGGTGGGTAGATCTGCAAACGAAACGCTCTGGGGGGGCAAACGGCTTTACGCCTATAAGCGGTGTTTACGCCTATACGATAATTGCCTGATAACGTTGAAGCAATAGCCCCGCCTCTCCCCACCTCTCCTGCTCAGAGATCAGCTGCTGGGCTGTCAGAAGAGGGGGAGGAAAAGAGAGGCTCAGTTTTTTATTATTATTATATAGTCGTTATCAGTTTGTTTTAAAGCTCAATAAATAACAAAGAAGATCTTTCAGTGTTTAGATAGTTCACTTTAGTCTAAGTTATCTCAGTGGGTCTCAAACGGTTTGATCACAATTTATGTAAACAAATATTTCCAAGGCACTCCTTTATAATTATTAGGATAAATAAAAACAGGTTTGAAATCATTTCAATGTATACTGTAGCATCTCGCTACAGGAACACAGGGAGGCTTAGTTTGTCCTTTATCCGGGAGTTTATTATTCAGATCACAGGTTACTGTTGGCTGTAACCACGCCAAAACAATCCACTAACCCTGTCCTATTCTTACACTCCGTCACGTCTCCCGCTAGCTCTCCCTAGCTTCCCGAGTCTCACGCCCCAGGAACCTCCTTCTTCCGGCCCCAACCAACCAGACAACACTCTCCCACCCAAACCCACAGCTACAGTACAGGTCACAAGAACCGTCCATCAAAACAGTGGCACGTTCACTGACACTCTGTAGAATGCAAACAAACTCTGAACAACAAACACATCAAACATCAACATTATAACCAGTCCGTTACACTTTCCCCCCTCCTCAAAGTCCCTCGTCCTCGAGGGAATAAACAAAGTCTCTCAGGTGGTTAGGGGGTCTGTGATTTATCTGCGGCCGTGCCTGGTCTGCGGCAGGGGGAGACAGGCCCACCGTGGGGCCCAGAGTAGGGCAAGGGAAAAAAGGTCCAGGTTGTGGGGAACCAGGCAAGGTCCCCGGGTCGTGAGAGGGGGGTTGGGAAGAAGAAAGAACAGTGTCCCTAGCCCCCTGTGTCTCACCACCTGATCCTAGTGGTGTCGCTGTACCCCGATAGGGTGCCAACCTGTCCCGGTGAAGAGCAACTATTCTCCGTCTCCGCTGCAGCTAGACCCTGTAGACGACCTCACTCAGTCTCTCCAGAACCCTGCAGGGCCCTTCCCAGTTGCTGTCCAGCTTTGGGCATCTGACCTTCTTCCTCTGTGCAACAAACCAACTCGCTTGCACTGAAATGCCGTCCTCTAGCATGCACGTCGTAGTTCCTCTTCTGCCTCGCCCCTGCACTCTGTAGCTGTCGCCTGGCAAAGTCGTGAGCAGACTGCAACCGTTCCTGGAGTTTCCTGGCATATTCGAACCCTGGAGGGTCCACAGGAGCGTTGGGGGGCAAGCCCATCATCATCTCGCCCGGCGAGCGCATCTCCCTTACTAACATGAGGAGGGCAGGGGAGCAGGAAGTGGAATCTTGGGTCGCAGACCGGTACGCCATCAGCACGAGGGGGACATAGGCGTCCCAGTCTCTTTGGTGTTTTGCCGTCACTATGGCAAGCTGTTGAGCAAGTGTGCGGTTGAACCTTTCTACGAGGCCATCGCTCTGTGGGTGAAGGGGTGTGGTGCGGGTCTTCTGAGATCCTAGTTTTTCGCACATAGCCTTAAACACTCGGGACTCGAAGTTCCGGCCCTGGTCTGTGTGCACAGTATGACTTCAGGCGCCCCGAACCTGCTAAACATTCCCTCCACCAAAGCGTCCACAATAGTCTCTGCCTCTTGATCTGGTAGACTGTATGCCTCAGGCTACTTAGTGAAGTAGTCCATGGCTGTGAGGATGTAGCGGTTCCCTTTTTCTGTGCGGGGAAACGGCTCAAGAACGTCGATCCCGATCCTCTCCATTGTGCACCCTACCGGAAACTGCTGGAGCTGGGCATGAGATCTGTCGGTAGGGCCCTTACGTGCAGTGCAGCTGTCGCAGCGGTGACAGTAATCGTATCTCGTCTGTGTTGGCCCCAGTAGAATCTCTGTCGCAGGTGGCGGAGAGTCTTAGAGACCCCAAAGTGACCAGATCCTGGAGTTCCATGCACTGACCGAAGTACCGTCTCCCGCAGGGTCTTCGGCACCACCACCTGCCACTGTGTCTCTCCTGCAGCCGGTTCCTTCCACCCCCTCTGCAGCACTCCATCACACAGGCACAGAGCTTCAAACATTGACCATAGCCCTTTAGTGGCACGAGAAAACTCAGAGACCTGTTCCCACCAAGCGGTTACCGGCCTGATGTCGACATCCCCCTCCTGATTATTCCTCCATTCGGCAGCATCTACAGCTAAATGTCCATGGTCAGTTGATGCCGGATTGGTCCCACCACTGCACATATCACCTCAGCCTGTAGACATTCCCTCTCCTGTGTCTCTCTCTTCACGCAGTAGCGGCAGTCATCACTGTAGCAGGGGCGGCGGGAGAGTGCATCAGCGTTGCCGTGCTGCATGCCAGGTCTGTGAATTATGGTGAAGTCATATGCTTGTAACTCTTCAATCCATCGTGCCAGCTGGTTCGTTGAAGGACATGAGTCACTGTAAGGCAGAGTGATCAGTCCGGACTGTGAAGTGGAGGCCCCCTAGGTAGTACCTGAAGTGCCGGATGGCGCTGACCACAGCAAGCAGTTCCCGTCTGGTGACACAGTAGCGGCGTTCAGCTTTGTTAAATGTTCTGCTATAGTAGGCCACTACTCTCTCTCCTTCTGGTGTGACCTGGGCCCGCACGGCTCCTGCTCCACTGCTGCTGGCATCGGTGTCGAGGATGAAGGGAAGGGTGGGGTCAGGGGGGAATAGGATCGGTGCCTCCACTAGGGCTTCCTGTAGTAAAGCAAATGCTGCCTGACACTCCACTGTCCATGAAAACACCTCTCCTTTGTGTAACAGGCGGAACAGTGGCGCAGCTATGCAGGAGAACCCTTTCACAAACCTCCTGTAGTAGGAGGACAGGCCCAGGAAGCTCTTTAGGTTCTGCACAGAGCTGGGGGTGGGCTAGTCCTTCACAGCCTGCACCTTCTCTCCCATGGTGCCGACGCCGCCCTCCGTTAGCCTGTGACCGAGAAAAGAAAAGTCACCTCACGCTTCACGAAACAGCACTTCTGGGGGTGTAATTTCAGTCATGCTCCAGCCACTCTCACCAGCACACATTTGAGGGCCCCGAGAGCTGATTCGAAGAATTTCCCATGGACGAGGATGTCGTCCAGGTAAACAACACACTCAGGGCGGGGGATGTCTGCCAGCACCTGGTCCATAAGCCTCTCAAACGTGGCAGGGGCATTACAGAGGCCGAATGGGAGAACTTTAAAACTGCCATAAACCCCCGTTGGTGATGAAGGCTGTTTTCTGTCTGGCCTCAGGGGCAAGGGGGACCTGTCAATATCCACTGCGCAGGTCCAGGGAGGAGAACCAGGAAGACCCTGCCACTGTATCGAGTGCCTCATCGATGCGAGGAAGGGGGTACAGGTCCTTCTTGGTCACTTTATTGAGTGGTCTGAAGTCTACGCAGAACCGAAAGTCCTCCTTCTTTTTCTTGGGAACCATGACTACTGGAGCGGCCCAGGGGCTGTTGGAGGGTTCGATGAGTCCAGCCCGTTGCATCTCCCCCAGTGCTTTATCTGCTGCAGCTTGTCTGGCCAGAGGGAGGCGTTGTGGTCTCATTCTAATGGGCTGTGCATCTCCAGTGTCGATGTTGTGTTCAATGAGATCTGTCCGGCCAACATCGGCCTCAGACAGTGAAAAACAGCAGCAGCAGGTTCTGCTCATTGGGAGTTGGGAGTCATTGGGAGTTAGTCCATCGGAGTTTCTCTGATGGACTGCCGAAACTCTCTCATCTGCGACAGGTTCTGCCGCAATGACTGGGTGAAGGCAAGGGTCCAGGGTCGGCAGGGTGGGGGTTTGTGCAGGTGCCGTCATCTGGGGGTCGCAACAAGCATCGGCGTCGGTCACTGTCTTGGTTGTCTGTGTTATAATGGTGTGGGTCACACGACAGCCTGTCTGGGGTGGCCGCCTACACATCTGAACGACCTGTCCATCTGGAAAAGTGAGTGTACCCCTCTTTGTATCAATGACACAGTCTAATGTCCCAAGAACATCCAGCCCCAGGATGCAACCTTCCAGGTTTGCGACTCACACTGGGCAGCGAACAGACTTATTTCCCACCCCCATTGTCACAATTGTCTCTCCCACCATCGGAGATCGTTCCCCGGTAACTGTCTGTAATTTCACTATGGAGGGGCAAATAGTTGTTTTATTTCTCACCGTTTCAGGCTTCACCAGGGTTGCTGAAGAACCTGTGTCGACCAGCGCAAAACAGTTTGTTCCCGCAATAGTCACTGGGGCATACCAGCAGTCCTCAACCCAGGTTCGGCCCAGCCTGATGATTCGCTCAGGCTGGCCGCCAGCCTCTTCTGTTGGTTGTAACACTTCTGCTTGGTTAATGCGCTGCAACGTTTCCTCATTTGAAGAGGGACGGGACACATCATCAGGGGTCCGCATTGTCCCGGTTATGCAGACTCGGCCCTGTTTCCCTGGTTAGCTGTGCTGCGAGGTCAATCTCGAACCAGATGGCCAGGCTGTCCACACCCCCAGCAGATCCTCTGGCGGGGTCTCGGAGACTGCTCCTCTCTCAGCGTGGTGGCACAAGCTGTGTACATTTTTCTACCCAGGCCGGCTCTGCTGTATTCAGCTCAATACCACATGTGGCGCTCACCTTCGGTGTGTGGTCATCCGCACTCCATGAAGCAGTACATAGCATCTCTCTCTCTGTGGCTAGCTCCAAAGCCTCCTGTAGAGACTTGGGGTGGGTGAGCAAGTCTGTGTACGCAGGTCGGTTGGTAGTAGGCCCTGGAGGAAGTAGTCCCGGGCTAACTCACTCTGGATAACAGGAGGCATGTGAGCATATAGCTGCGGTGAATGTCTCAATGTCGTTGGCGAGCTCCCTCAGCGGCTCCCCAGGCCGACGCTTGCGGCTACACAGTTCAGAGCGGAGCAGGCTAGCTGTAGAGCATAGTCCAAAGCGCCTCTTTAAAGCTCCCACCAAAGCATCATAGTCACTCCTATCATCAGGGTTAAGTAGCAGCAGGCTGGTTAAAGCATCCCCAGTGAGGCACATTGCGAGCTGGAGGGCCTTTTCTTCAGCAGATCAGCTGCCAGCCTTGGCTAGCAATTCAAATTGTGCCTGGAATGCTTCCCAGTTAGCTTTGCCATCATACCTGGGGGTTTTCATAGATGAGGGGAGGGCTTCTCTGTGCTGCTCAGTGTGTTGACTCGTGCCTGCCCTCTTTGTCTCTGTTTTCCCGCGTGTGGTGTCTCTATCGGGGGAGTAGCCGGAGCGGTCGAAGCCAGCCTCAGCGGCCATTCTCATGGTCATTTCTCTCACCCGCTCTCTGTGGCTGTCCGTTCCCTGACCCTCAGCAGCGCCGAAGTGTTGCCGCTCGCCAGCTTCCTCCTCCCGTTTAATTTTAGAGTAGTCCCACAGCGACATGTTCTCACCGAGATGGAAACTATAGGCTGTATGGCAGCAATCACTGTAGCACGCCGCTAATGCCGTTAATCCGAGTTGAACTTTTACTACAGGAACACAGGGAGGCTTGGTTTGTCCTTTATCCGGGAGTTTATTATTCAGATCACAGGTTACTGTTGGCCGTAACCACGCCAAAACAATCCACTAACCCTGTCCTATTCTTACTCTCTGTCACGTCTCCCGCTAGCTCTTCCTAGCTTCCCGAGTCTCACTCCCCAGGAACCTCCCTCTTCCAGCCCCAACCAACAAGACAACACTCTCCCACCCAAACCCCCAGCTACAGGTCACAAGAACCGTCCATCAAAACAGTGGCACGTTCACTGACACTCTGTAAAATGCAAACAAACTCTGAACAACAAACACATCAAACATCAACATTATAACCAGTCCGTTAAAATACTATAGGACAGTAAACCAAAAATATCGTTTTAAACTGGAGAGATTAAAAAATATACACGAATAAATAAATGTTAATAGGTCAAATAAGATATGAAAGAACAACAAAAATAAAATAAGTTACATTTATTTGTTATTGCCTATGGTAGGTTATTGGTTATGTTCACATACTTATTTGATTAACAAAATGTAAACCGATCTTTTTCATATGGGTGTTTAGAGTTGTACCCCCTAGATCTAGTAGTAATTCTGCTCAAAGTGCACTAGATTGAAGCATTTTACTTTAAAATGTTCAAAAGATTCTTCCCGGGGGGCATACCCCCTGACCCCCGTAGAGGATGTGACGTCCATCCCCCATGCCATTGTGTGTTCCTTTATTGATCTTTATATTTTCTATTGTACGATTCGGATACAAGCGGCCGAGATGGGTTTTCTCCGCAGGGTGGCTGGTGTCTCCCTTAGGGATAAGGTGAGAAGTTCGGTCATCAGGGAGGGACTCGGAGTTGAGCCGCTCCTCCTTCGCGTCGAAAGGAGCCAGTTGAGGTGGTTCGGGCACCTAGTTAGGATGCCACCTGGGCGCCTCCCTAGGGAGGTGTTCCAGGCACGTCCAGCTGGGAAGAGACCAAGGGGTAGACCTAGGACCAGGTGGAGGGATTATATCTCTTCGCTGGCCTGGGAGCGCCTTGGGATCCCCCAGTCAGAGCTGGTTGATGTCGCCAGGGAAAAGAAAGTTTGGGGCTCTCTGCTGGAACTGCTACCCCCGCGACCCGACCACGGATAAGCGGGAGAAGATGGATGGATGGATGGATGGATTGTACGATTCTCTGGCTGGGGCGCCAGCTCAAATCTCGCCTAGGACTGCAAATTGTCTAGAGCCGGCCCTGGGGTGTACTTTGGGGGTTTGTGACTTTGCAGACCGTTTACATGCATAACAACCTTCATAACACACAAGGGGATAGGTAATAACCGGAAAAGCATGACATGGGACCTTTAATAGTTTGCATTCCCTTCTTGTTTTTGTATTTAATGTTCTCAAATTACATAATCAAAATGCTTGATTGTTTGGAGCAGAACACATTATTTATATACAGTATTGTGGTAGCAAATGTTAAAATGTATCCTCTTCATCATAATCATCAGTCATATTATAATACATATGTTATTATAGAGTTTGACAGTCATAAACACACATTATATATACAGGTAATTGGACATAAAGATATGCGATAACAATACAAATAACACTCATTTGGATTTGTGATCCTTTGTGAAATATTAACATTACGTCACATTTTAATGAATGTTGGAGTGTTCAAGGAAGTACTTCAGTCAAGTTTCTAGCAATTTAAGCTGTGCATTCTGAATTTAAACTTCTTATTTTACGGAGAGTCTTAATCAAAAAGCCTGCAGATGCTACAAAAACATGTACCCTTAAAATGTACATAAATATTTCTTAAAATATCTGCTGAAATGAAAATAGACTTTCAAGAGTGCATTTAAATGCTGAAATGCTCAATAAAAGAGGTGAGCTTTATCCTCAATTTTCACTGCTTTCAGTCCTGAGCTGGTGAAGGAGAATATTTGGTGATTTATATAACATTTGTGGCAAAGATTTCATTTCATTTTTCCTTTAATCGTTTATTTGAACCGGGACAGTGCACATCGATGAACACTTTAAAACAAAACAATGCTTACAAGCGTAAATTAGCCGGATTTTAGCTTTAAGCTAATTTCCATCCGCAGTCCCCTCACAAACAACATACAAGAACATGACATTTATATACATAGCAAAAAGAAAAAAAGAAAGACCATGAGCAGCATAAAAGCATTTACCACATGGCAGTACAATGTAGCAGCTATGGTATATAAAGTGCAAGATAAGATAAAAGTGCTGAAGAGGATGATGGGGACAACGATGATCAGCACAATCACCCTGATTATAACCATCATTTTAATGTTTTTCCACCAGTATTTCCGGGCAACCCGTCTGGATTTTCTTTAGAACAAGCCAGCCTGAAAGACACCAAGAGAAAACCTTTTTAAAACACCAGTGATGGAAGAACTACCCACATCCTTTTACTTAAAGGGAAACTCCACCGATTTCCCAAAGCTAGGTCTGAATAATGGTGGCGGAGAGTAATAATGCATATGCATAAATGCATAAAAACAACTGTATAGCGTCTTTGTGTCCCCAGATGGAGCTGCGGGAAGTCAGATATATATTGAAAACAACAAACAAGCACCTGAACCCAGACCTAACTTTTGAAGATCAAGTTGCATTGTGGGTAATAAAGGTGCCAGATGAGAACAATTAGTGTATGGCCTAGTAAGAAAAAGACATGAATTCCTGCTTTGTTCAGCACGAATATGGACTGCAGTGAGAAAATTGTGGAGTACTCTTTTAAAGTAAAAGTACCAAAACTAGAATGTAATAGCACTTATTTAAAATAAAAGTACAAAAGTAGTAACAATTGTTTAATTTGGGAAATAGATTTTTTTTTCTCACACAGTAATAAGGTTGGTAACCACTGTGTTTAATAAATATGTTTTTTGCAGGTTAAATCTTAATATGAAAAGTAATTAAATTAGGCTACAAACTACATAACTCTAAAACAGCCAAAAACTGTTTAACTTTAATCTGTTAGTAAATTATTTAAAGTTATTTGGAAGTGGGGCATTGAGTAAGAGAGACAAAGAAAAAACAAAAATACAGAAATGTTTTATGGGGCCCTGGATTATTTACACAATATTATCTTGTGTATTTTTAGTATGAGCAATATGTCCTGTTTTTATATCACAGATATGGTTGATACTGGTATATTGTTACACTTTTACTCTGGCGTGTAATGGAGAAGATATATCATTTAAAGGAGAAGTAACCCTTTGAATGAAAGATATATGAAAACGAATTGTTAACATCAGGGTGGAAAGCCAACACTGAACCATCTGGATCAGATACTTACAGACGCCTGCATGTCATCAGTCTTGCCGATCAGATCATCTAATCTGTCCCCTCTCTCCAGCACTTTGCTGATGTTATCTGTCAGAATAACTTTAACCTCGTTCACCTGACTCTGAAGCTGGTCCATCTTAGCAGCCGAGCCAGAGGCCCGGGGCTGAGAGCGTGTGTAAGCCTGGGGAAAAGGAGGGGAAATTATTCTATTTTTAGTCTCCAAAAAAACTTCCCCCATACAACAAGCTACACAAAAACCCAAACATAGGGGCAACAATCTATGTAGTAGAGCTGGGTGATATGAAAACAAAAAAGGGTTGACCATTGATGCTTTCACAATATGATTACACTGAAAATTCTAATAAATAAACATCAGTTATGTGGATTTATTGATGAATTGGGTTAAGGCAAATAGTAGAACCGCTATAACAGTCTGATACATATAGATAATAACATCACTTTACTGTAATGCAGCCAAGAAAAGACAACACTTCACGACAAATCTACGACGGTGCCTAGTCTCCTATCAGGATATCGATATATTTTCCATTTATTGCCCAGTTCTACTCTGCAGTCACGTTTTTAAATGACCAAACCTCACTTCCTGTTACTGAGTGGACAGGTGAGTGTGCTGTCAGGTATTACAAACCTAAACACTATTTTTATAAAGCAAACCTGCATAACGCATTGTATTACTTGTACAGACAAATAGAGGATACGCTTAATTGATATGAAGACGAAAAACAATTAGTGATCTATGACAAATGTAAACAACATTTAACTGACCTAAAGTCATTGTATAAAAAAGGAGAACTCACCATAGCAGCCCTCTGTTTCAGTCCCAACTAACAACTACACAAAAAGTAAAGCTTCCACAAAGTCCTGTTATCCAGTCCTGGCAGTATAATAAACAAACGCAGATATGTTCCTCTTGTTGAATGAGTCACACAGTCAGAGCTGAACAAATGTCTGCTGAAGGTTGCACCTCTCCCCTGTCTCTCATTAACTACCTGTCGCCTCAATCAGAGTCTCATTGGTTTAACACAGGGGTCTCCAACCTTTCTCCATCTGAGAGTTACTTTGAAAAAATGAAAGTGGCCAAGAACTACTTGCATCGCATCGCTTACATTTATTCACATAGCACTCATCAGTTGAATTAAGCTACTTTTGTACATGTGTGAAATCAATACCCAAAGCTTATCAAAAATCTTAACTTCACATCAAGGTCCAAGAAAACGAAAATGTCTCACATATTATTATGGCCCACATAGTAATCACTGAAGATTCACATAGGCCTACATGTCCAAGAAAAAAAGAAAATATTTTCACTTCTTATTATGGCCCACATAGTAAATACATCACCTTAATCACCACCGTACAAACATCTTATGGCACATGTATAAAATAAGTGCATTCACTCTTTTTCACAGTTAGTGAGATGAATGGCACTGCATGGAGTCCACCATACAGGTGTATGCTGGACCCACTTAGGTTCACTCTAATAGAGTCATTTAAATGTTCATCAGTCAGTCTTGTTCTGTATTTAGATGTAATTCATGTCAGAAAAAGCTGCTTCACAAAGGTCTGTAGAGCCAAATAAAGCAGACTTGTTCAGTGCTGCTTGGTGAATGTTCTTATAGTTTTCTGGGTATACAAGGCTCCAGAAATGTGAGTTTTGCCGAGACTTAAGCTGAGCATGATTTTGGAGATTTATAACCTCCACCTCCATCTCCACGGGATTGACACTGAACAGTTCAGCCATCTTTTTCTTCTTCTTCGTCTTGACATTAAATTATAAACCATAATAAATCAATTGTATAGGTCTAGCCTCCCTATATCTGTGTGTGAAATTGTTCCATCCTCAAAAACAAAAAACTAATGCTTCTGCAGTCTAGCTTCAGCTAGCAACGGCCTTCTGTTAAAGAAAGGACACTGAATGTCTTGAATGTGGCATCACACACAGGACTTAAGTCTGAACACAGCAGACAACAGGAGTATTTACAACAGCATTATAAAAACAAAAATACTGCATGTGGGTGCACACTTATTCTCTGTTTTACTGTTACATAAATCCCATGAATGTATGAGATTAGGATAGCTTCATCATCTCAATCAGTGATTAAGTGAATAATAAAGTTTCTATCGGGTCACTATCAACCTGTCACTCATTATTTGTCAGGAGGGGGCGGGGTTTGGAGGAACGGAGGAGACGGTGATCGCGGAAGCTTTCTTCCTGCCTTCACAAACTTTACACAAGTATTTATCAACTGAAAATAGCAAGAGGACATTCATACTCTGCAATCCAAGACTTGATTAAATCCACCAAAAACCTGACATGACGATAACGAGTGTTTTTCAAAAACACAAATCCCTCCCTGTGTGTCTGAGCCGCAGCGACACGGGCCTGATTCAGAGCGGGTCATTCTGCTGTTGGTTCTGGACTGGTGTTGCTAGAGAAAGCAGACTGCTCCGTGTGTGGTGTGTCGCTGTTACGTCTGTTCCTTGATCTCTGCGTCACCGACCAATTTTATATTGGTGTGACAGATACGATTCTAAAATAATTGTTTCGCGGCCGAAAAATCAAGAAGCAACCTTACTACGCTATTATTCTTTCACACACAGTGACGTCACGAGCTACCCACAATGCAACACGTGCCATATATATATATATAAATACGCCATTTTCATGGAGGTGCAAATATCCTGGAAGTGCAAATATAAACAGCTAGCTAACGTAGCAAGGCAGAGCGCACTAGTTTTTTTTTTCTGAATTAACGACCGAAGAAATCGCTGCATGTCTTCGGATTACATCTCTGGACTTGAGGGGTGTGCTTTAGGTCGTTACCAGCGTAAACTAGAGCTGTGTGGGTTGTCGGATTGCCCTTACAGACTGCGTCAATTTTGGCTGCATCTACGTCTAATTTCTGGAAACACCAGGTGAATACCCCACTTGTCACAATAATATTATCATGCCATTGCATATATGTGGTATTTTAGAGTTGACTAGATATTGATTAAGGCAATAGACTATGATATTCAGTACAGGAAGCTTAGCAACACCAAGACGGTGTACGGCTAAACCCTTGGCCTGCTTGCACCTCACGTAAAACGGCGGATACCGGAAGTACGGTGTCGCCCTCGGCCCAATACCCGTATGTGTGTGTGAAATAATCGATAATCGAGCGACGAGCTACTGAAAAGCTGCCCGCAAGCTACCGGTAGCTCGCGATCGACGTGTTGGAGACCCCTGGAGGAGCCAGTCGCCACGCACAACTGATGATCACATCCTGAACATGCAGCACTTTCATTTCCCACTTCTCATGAACTCTGCTACTCCTCTTTCAGGAACAACTTTTGACTATTTCAGACCGTTAAACCACACATTTAAAAAAACATATAGCAGTGGCGAGCCGTCAGGGCCCTCTAGGCCCTCTGTGAGGGCCTAAGATATTCTAAAAAATAATATTTGAAAACATTAAAAAAAAAACATTTTTTTTTAAAATATTTTTTTTAATATTTTGTTGTTGTTACATTTTTCATTAGTTTTACCAAAATAACTTGATTTAATTGTATTTAAAATAATATTTCCAAAGAAATAAATCCTTCAAATCGGCCTGTTCAGTTTCTGTTGGAATGTGAAGGGTTAAATGTCGTCTCTGCGAGTTATGTGAAGACGGGAGAGCTTGTTGGTCCCTCTCTACATTCACAGAGGGCCCGCTATAGTAACTCAACGAGAGAGTAATGTCAAATGACAGTACAATTGACCAATTATATCTTCCCTCTAAATGGGCGGGCTTTATTTTCGCGGACTTTATGACAAGTTCCGCCCGCTGTGAGGTGCAGTGGTGCAGTGACGCGTCCTAAACCCCGGAAGTAAGCTGCGCTCGGATACCCTCAACAGAAAGCAGTGGGATTTCTGCATAGGATTTTGGAAAATAGCTTGAAATAAGGTCTGTGGAAAACGAACCTGTTAGATAAATGCACGTTTTGTTCAGCCGGATAATATCCACATGTCTACCCTACTTTTATTATTTTCGAATCATAAATCTAATCGATAGATTTATGATTAGCATAAGTTCGTTCATGATGGCTGGCACATTTCAGTGATAGTGATGACATCGTTGCGAAGTTATTAACTGAGTCATTTTCAAGATTGAGTTACAATGATAAACTGGAGTGGCAAAGGATCAGCTGAATGAACCGCAAGTGCTTCATCCAGAAGCACAGGAGGATGGACTTTGTGTTTAAGTGATTTGATCATCAAAGGTAGGCCTAAGTCATTTTCAATGTGGGCCGCCGTGCCGATTTAATTCATTTGTAATTGTTACTTGGCTGTGGGTGCCCTGTCATGATAGGTGTTTATATAAATGGTGTTGTTTTGTGAGGTAGAGGGTCGCTGTCATTGATGCGTTTTGCACCCCGGGCCGCTGTTTTGATATTCCGCTGAAGTATATGCTGTGACGTAATATCTCTTCTTTTTTTTCGAGGGAAGGGGGGGTCAGAGGGCCTAGGTATAAAAGGCACGGCTCGCCACTGACATATAGACTTGGTTTTATGCATTTACTTACCATGAGTTGTCAGAGCGGCAGGCCGGTTTGGAGCTGGCCAAAGGGCTTTCAGCAGAGAGATATTGGCAAGGCAATAAAGGGGTGAGGTCACTCTGTTGCTTCACTTCCTCATCCTTTGTTGTGCAGCTTGTTTCAGCAACCAGGGAAAGTGTATGTATGTGAATTTTGTGCTGTTTTGGAGCACAAATGTAACTATTTCTGGTACTCTTTTAACAGTTCCTCCACTTTAAAAGATATATTCAAGAACAATAAACCATAAAAATCAGTACAAGCAGTCTATTAAATAATAAATCTTGCCATGGTGGAAGAAATATTCAGATAATTTACTTAAGGAAAAGTAGCAACACTATTCTGTTAAAATACTCCATTAAAATAGATTATTATTACTGATGTGTAGCATTTCAGTGTTGGTTAGTTGAGGTTGAGCTCATTTTAATGATATTAAAGTTGTATCATATAGGCTGTTTGGTAGCTTATTCTTTAACGATGTATTGCATACTGCTCCTTATATGTTTTGTGTTGGAAAGTCAGATCAATTTAGATATTGAGCAGGTCAAGAAAGGCCTTGATAGGACTTTGTTCGTACTGTGGATGTACTTCCCTGATAAAGTGGATCTGGACATGAGTCATGCAAACTGAACATTGGGAGTGTGCTGCACTTTGGCTAAATACTAATACTAAAGAAACAGTGTGGGTATATGCTTGAAGTCAAATAAAAATATATACATTAGTCTTTAATGTACTATAACCTTAAATAATCCAGGTTACTTGGACAAGCTGTGCAGTATGCGAATAGTAAAGGACATTACATTATGCTGGCTGCACCTTTTATAAGTAATCAAAGTTTTTATGGACTTTCTACGGTTGAAGATATCATAAGTCGAAAGAAAATGCACAATACAAATACAGGGGATAGACACAACAACCTGGGGGGCGTGCCCCCCTTGGGGGGATGCCAAAGATCGCAGGGGGTGCGCCAGGCCTCAGATGATTTGAGGCCAAATATCATATTTAGACTTTTTTTTTACATATAATTGTAACGCAATACATGATTGTCGCTAAAAGCCTTGTCTCTACATTACAATAAAAAAAATAAAATAATTGATTAATTAATTTGAATACAAATTCAAGTTAGTAGCTATTAAAGGCAAAAAAAGACAGAAATGTATAATTTTTCTCTAATAGAAATGTTTCTTCTGCCCGTAAAGTGTCCAAACCAGGCTTTTCTGGATAAGCGCATTTTTAAAACATAGTCATTGTCCATGCCGGTTTCAGTTGGATTATTTGTCACAGTTGCTCCGATCAGATCGGTCTCCTCCATTTTGTAGATTATTTAGGACTTTTGAATCCACATAAACACATCGGCAAAATCCGGCTTACTTTGAGCATGTGTTTTAAACAGTTTAATCCCTTTGTGAATTGTTTCCACTTGCGCCGTTAATTTCATCATGTAGCGGGAATCCAAATGAATTAATCCTGAGTCCAATAACCATCAGTCACTCCAATAGTGCTCCTTAATTACGCTTTCATCCTCCTTTAACAAAATACTTCACATTCATCCAGATTGTGACAGTAGCATTTTTGAGAATTTTAAACTTTAATTACCACTGTTGCGCCCCCCCCCCCCCCCCCCCCCTCTTGTGTGTGTGTGGGGGGGGGGGGGGGGGGGGGGGGGGGCGCAACTTCCAACAGGAGTCATTTGGGGGGGCCCTTGGGAAAAAAGGTTGGGAACCCCTGCTGTAATGCATTTCATTACAATAGACATGCAGTTGTCATACTTATGAGAAGTTTATGATGATGTTTTAGACTAAACAGAGGTCTTTATTCTGCTATAGGAAGTTTAAAGGTTCCTGATTAGTTTTTAATGTGACTTATTTGAGGACAGAACTCTACTTGGTGCTATCAGTGCTAATCATAGCATCATGATACCTTGCGTAAAATACAATAACAATACCTTTTGTTTATTAAGCTCATTTCCAAGTTATAAAACACACTTTTGAATACAAAAAAACATACAAGCATAAAAAACAAACAAACATACAGTTAAAACGATGTGTGGGCGTGGCATAGTGCTGAAGCCACGCCCACAACTAGTTTGAATTGTCCAAGTCCAGCCAATACTGTATACAATTTCCAAACCCCTTTCACATTTGCAAACTTTTTGAGCAAGCACCCCAAAATGCCACCAAGTTTTTAAATGATACTAATAATTCACAAGTTTCAATAGGTCCTTTACTCTGATTTTGCCGTTTTTTGTGTCTTCAAAATAAAAAAAGAAGATGCAATGAAATTCGGGCATGACATCCGGTTATCCCTGACATCTATGAGAGTTCAAGGAGCTCGGCGTCCTCTATTGTTGGAGCTTTTAGTGTGGCATTACATCCCTCTTCACCACCCTGGGGATGATGAGCGCCCAAACCCGACCCCATCGTCTTTGTTTGTGCACAATTCACCTCCTGTATATGGTGCAATGCATTGATGTAAGACAAACTGGTAATACTAATACTGTCCTTATTCACCCCGTAACACCAGGACAGGAGCCCATCAGTTTTTAACTACAGCAAAGTTAAAATTAACTTTAACTTTGTTAATGAGGTGGTTTGTCACTTTTTTGGCAGTTTAGGAGTTAGGGAGAGGCTGTAACCAAGTATACAAAAATATATTTACAACTTGTAATCACATGTGTCTATAATGGACATTGTATTAATATTTCATTTTTAAGTAACAATATCAGGAATATAACAAAAAACCCTACAGTATTATTTTTTTATTTCCTGACTCAAAATCTCTTATCCATGGGCCTACCCTGAAAAAAACAGAAAAGTTGACTTGATTACTTAATTAAACAGTGACGTGCGGTGAGGTTCATGGCTGGTGAGGCACTGACTCTTTCAGAGTCAGATTTACAAATATCATATTTTAATCTAAATATTCGGTTATTTTCAAAAGCTTTTTTAGTCTGATGCTTTGATTCATTTTAAACAGACCGTTCAACAAAAGGATACCCAACATCTAAATATTGGCAACTTAGAATTCATTGTGTACCGTAAAGAAAAGCCTCAAAAAGCATGTCATACCTTCAGGCCTGCATTCACCCTATGTTTAACAGGCAATCGCAAGAGAAAGTCTAGACATTGTGAAATATGTGTTTTGTCGGTTTTATAATGACGATGGACGATGTGCAGATGCGCTACAATGGCCCAAAATACTTCCATTAGGAGAAACACGCTGCAGCTTCTGAAATTATTCAAATATAAAAACTTTTGCCAAAAAAAAGAACGTCTTCACCAACAAACACAAACGTTGTAACGTCTTTGCACCTTTTGGCCACCTTACAAATACACAAATATTGCTTCACAAATGTACTGTTTGTTCACTCTACAGTAAAAAACACGGAAGGAATTGTCAGGCCCAGGATATAGAAGAGTTTTAGTGGAAAACTCAATAGTTATGAGCCCAGTATAGTGTAAGCCTCTGAGACCTATTTCTTTAGAAAAGTATTGGCGAGGAAACAGTGCGGAAGTTTCTGACGAATCGTCTTGGGTCCTTCTGATAGACAGAAGCAGAAAAACATGACAGAAAAGCAAGAACACAAGGAAAGTTGGGAAAATGCAACCCAACGTTTGAATAATGTAATGATCCCTCAGTGATCAGTTCCTTAGATGTCGAGAAAGAAAATATATTGAGGAATGAAACTTACTGACCCATTTGAAATGTTTCTGTTTTCTGCTTTTCTCTGAATTCAAATAAATGCAAAATAAGTGGCTTTCAGATGCATCTTATTAGTTATAAGGTTTTGAGTTTGCAGAACAGTTCCTTCTGATGATATATGTCTGTAACATACATTCTATCAAAAGGTGAGGGCAAGAATGCTTAACGTAGTGAAGAAATAACAATTAAAACAGCTCATTAATCCTATCTCTGACAGGAAAAAGCTGCATCTGGGCTATTTGTGGCACTGCAGCACGCTCACCTTCTGTGGCGATGTCTATTCTGCACTTGTCATTAAGGACCATTAAACAAGAGTAAAACGAATACACATATGCAACAACACCATGATGCTCTTCTTGTATCAGACGTTTGGGGAACATGCAGTAGAATACACTACTCTAAAAGGAGGATAAACTGCATGATTACACAGTTGATTGTAAATGGTATGATACACATTGTATTAGTTTTGCTTATGCTCTAAATATAAACACAATTTCACTTATATATTCAAACTTACATAATATGCTTGAATACATTCATAAGCGCTGATGTGAGTTAAATTGAAATGAAGTCATAGGATATTAGACATCTTTATTACACTGACCTCTAGTGTTTAAAACATGCCAGTACTTTTAATAGGTGCAAGACGTTACTAGTTAATATCCACTGAAAATAAAAATAATTTCAAAATGTGGTTTCCAATGTGTCCTTTTGACATGTTCATTGTGTTATTTATGTTGAAATATAAGTAAAAAAGTAGGAATGATGGCATTTAAAAAATATAAAAATAAAAATAAAAGTCCCAATGTTCTATTGACACAATTACTATGGTTGAAAAAAAGAGACAATATTTGTTGTTACTTTAGTTTTATTGTGCTCTGAAGAGCATGTAAACGTGTCAGTGCTGACCCCTGAGCAGTTTGCCAGTATGACTGGAGGATGGAGAAGCTGTTAGAGTTCAATGTGCGGAATCAACCTTTTGGCTTTCCTCATGTTTTCAGCCACTGTTGAAAAAAAGAGAACAAATGAGAACAAAGAACTTTACTCTTTTTTGTTTCTGACAAAAAGCTCACAGCCAAATACAGTTTTAAACTAAAACAATAAGGACATTCACTTTTATTATAAATGTCTCATCAACACATTACTGCATTGGAATGTAAGCTAGTACATGTACTCATGAACCCCGGAGGATGATTCCTATAACTTGAGTGTAAAATATCCCAGCTTCTACTATGTGGCTTGGGAAAGAATTTGGTTTAGATATTCACGTTCCACAGAGGATGAATCTGAATAACTTGAATGTACCTATGCATTTATTTCCAGCACCATCTGTATTTCAAATGTTTAACTTAGTTTTTGGCCACATGCAGGGCCGTCCCTGACCTATTTGCTGTCCTAGTCAATATTTTAGCTCATATTAAATCATATTTAGAGCCATAACGTTACATATACCTACCAAAAGTATGTGCTGCAAGGTTATTTCTCAGAGCTAGCGTCAGTTACTTGCAAGCTAACGTAATGTATCCACCTTTAAGGTGAACAAACTATGACTCACCAATCCAATATTGTAGCCTAATTCTATTTGGAGAAATGTAGCAAATGTAATGTGTGGTGACAAAATATTGTAAAGGTACCTTTCAGTGACAAGACATGCAACATAAAGCTGTACTGCTGTTAGGTTAGCTTGTAACTTGTTCATGGCTTGTAATGCATCAAGGTTAGCTTGAATATTGTTCATAGCGTTAGCTCCTCACCGCTCCCTCACTTGGGCCACAGAGCAGAGAATGGAGGGCCTATAAATTCACCTACAATTATATGAAATATTTGCATATTAAATAATTAAGCAATATGAGATCAAATTGACTATGGTATCTTCCACATTTTATTGTAAGTGTATTATGTAGTGTTGGATGTCTGGTTCCGGTCTTGAATCATTCTCGCACTGCCTTGGTCTTGACTTGGTCACGACCTCCTAAAGTCTTGGTCTTGTCTTGGTCTCGGTACACTCCGGTCTTTGTCATGACTTGGTCTCAGTTAAGGGGTTCTTGACTACAACACTTGTGTTTAGTACTTTTTAAAAATTGTTATCACGTTAAATGTCAGCAATGGCATTGTCACTGTGAGGATGTGCGCTTGCTAACATTAGCCTTAAACTAAAAATATACAGCCTCAGGTGTCAGAGCAACTCTGGGTGAAATATTTCCATCACCAGAGGAGGGTTATAGGTCTCAAAATTATGCTTAGATGTATTAACTATATACCTGCATGAGAAACCATAAGAAACCCTTATGTAAACGGTTTAACAGAACCTTTAATATGAATTAACAGATACACTTTTTTTCTCCAATTTCAAAAATAAATTGACTTTTGATCTCATCTAAAAAAAATCACATGTGGCCCTAATCCACAATAAAGATGTTTAGAACATGTAAAAGCAGAAAACTTGGACGGATAATGTTGATACATAATAGGGGCTAAGCCTGTCTTCACAGTGACGGGTGAGGTCTGGAAGGTGAGCCTTCCCCCCCACCCCCCAGAAAGAGAGGACAGTAACTCACAGACTTTCATGTCTCCAGACTCGTAGGCGTAGGCGAGGTTAGAGTACCTTCCTACAATGTTGGTGCGCACTGTCAGAGATGGATCTGCAGTGAGAGTGAAAATAACGTGATACAGGTGACATGTATCAGTTTCAGTGAGAAGCCATGTGGTGAAATCTCTGGAGGAAAACTGAATCTAAAACTCCTAGTTTCCCCGACACTTCCCACACGATCATTAGGATACATAACTACTGAGTCTGTAAGCTCATATCCCTTTCCCTTTCATTAGTATCTGTTATACCCAAATCCTTTTTCTGATAGACATAAAATCTACTGTGTGATTTTTTGTGTCTCAAAAATATGAAAATATCTGATACACTGGGACTCTCTTTGGGGTTGAGTTGTGTTGAGCTCATTAGAATGATGCCAGAGAGTTAAGAAAGGGAGAGAATTGTAAGTAAGTGTTGCTATTTGAAGACAGATTTAATTTAAAACCATAGATAACATTCATTATTTAAGATAACGGTCCAATTAGACTTAACATGTATGAATACATTGTATATTATGATGTCAGTTTTTACCAATAAAGAGGATCCTGGGAACATAGTGGCCATCAGGGGCCAAATTCTTGTCCTCAGTCTCTACCTGTAAAATACATACGCAATCTAAGTTAACTTAAAGTGCTTTACCAAAAAACATTACAAGTATTAAGATATATTGCAGAAGAAACCAATGTTAAAATAAGATTGAAATACTGTGGGTTTTTTTGCAAAGAAAGTGTGTATGTAATCTGCTGATACTTATTTCTAGATGCTATTCTTCAGTCATTTGAAGTATTATGCACTTACCAGCAGGTTGAGCATGATGAAATCCTCTTTGGCCATTTTCTGGATGGTCTTATCGGCAGCAAAAGCCTTCTTCAGTGCTGTGAAAAACATTTGGATGGCACACCTTTTATCTATTTAATTTATTGTATCTTTTCAAACTGTATAGGCTAAAACTGGGTGAATGGGATTCCTAAAGACCCACTTACAGAACATTGGTATTTCTAATAATGTTTTAATCAAGCCATAATCAAGGAAGGAACACTGATAAGGATTCATTAGGAAAACTATTTAAAAATATATAGTTTTAGACCTCAGTTAGAATGAGTATGCAATACATCTTTATAAAAATTATTAATTTGCATTCAAGAAATGCATGCCATTGCTATAAAAAGTCAAAAAAGGAGTACATATGCACTCAATGATTGTACATGTGGTCATGTCAGTTGTTCAAATGTCAGTTATCACAGTTTATGTTAATACACTTCTGGCCTTTTGTACTTTTTGACAGTTAGTCAAATTAGGAACACGTTTTGGAGATTGGATTTACAGAGCCTCCATGTCTAGTTTTCTTGCCAGAGATTACACAACAATTATTTACAAATGTAAGATATGATGAGCACTGGTATGTTCAGGCGTTCAAAGGCAGGCTGTAAGATGTGTGTACCTCAGACCTGAGGACAGTAAAAGCCAGGTTTTGCCCTGTACTGTTGTTGTTTATGTGTCAATAAAACACCAGTGGAGACTTCCATTGAGGCTACACCCAGGAAACCAGCTCTGTGATTAATGGATAGGACTCAAATCTGTGTGCATTGCCTACTTGGCAGGTACATACTGTAGAAATGCACCCATTGTGTTCCCTGTGAACCCAAGCCCAAACCTGGCATCAAAAAGACAGTTCAGATATGCTTTGTAGTTTTACATCCATATTTTCAGATGTTATAAAGCAGAGCGAGTGAAGTACCTTGACTGTGCTGGCAGTTCAGAAGATGATGGATGACCATCAGAGGCTTCCCACTGCGTGGGGGGGGGGGGGGGGGGGGGGGTAAATCACAGATAAACACATTCCTCAACACAATAAGCACAATGATGGGTGTGACGCAGTGTGACACAACATAATCCCTCTGAAATCAAAGTCCTAATGCCAGATTTAATAAGAAAAATAGCATGTTAATAATACCTATTATCAAGCTTCAGCGTATCGGGGTGTCCCATTTCACATATCTCCATTATGTCTTATGATTGTACTATTTTTTAAACATGTGAATAAATAAAATGATGATGATATGATACAATAATCAGATGTAGTTTTGCATTATACAATATTTTATCCCCAACTTAAGGTCACCTCTTAATGCTTGTGTGAGCATCAGGATGAAAATAAAGTTCTGTCATGGGTTGCATATAACATGTGGTACAGTATTTACAAAAGTATGAAACAATTGAAACATACAGTACATTTAAGAACATCAAACTCTTTAAATATATCAAATAATCTTCAATATATCAAATAATCTTCAATATATATACAAATATATATATCAGTATTTTTAGGAGCTGTAGGAATATGTTGCGTATGCGTAATTAAGACAATGCACATTAAGAAATGAAAGTGTACACATTGCTCATATATGTTTACATTATGTTCTAACTGCCAAAACTAATATCCAAACAGAGTCAACAGATATGTAAGGATGTTATCAAGGTGCAGAGTCTTACCTTATACCTGCATTGAACAGACCCTCTTCATAATTTTTCACCCAGCGAATATTTACCCCCCATCCTGCAGGTTAAAAACAGTGATGAATGCATGCTGCATACGACTATCGTTCATTAAATGATTAGAATATCATATTGAATCTCTTGAAAGGGGCCCTGTTATGCTTTTTGGGGTTTTCCCTTCCCTGTTTCTCTCCCGCACAATCCCCCCCTACCTGAAAGATCTCCATTTGTTTACTCCCGTAACATCACTATGTAACACCTACGCTTCTATTGGCTAGTGCTCAAACACATTATTTGTGATAGGCTAAGGGGCGGGACATCTCTAAGCAGTTGACCAATCACAACGAGCCGGCCAGCTAACCAATCAGAGCAGACTGGGCTCTGGTTTCAGACAGAGGGTGAAAAGAGGTGCTGCAGTATGACCTTTTTGAACATTAAAGCATGTAAACATGTAGAGGCTTAGAATACAAATATGAAGCTGAGAATGAGCATAATATAGGGCCCCTTTAATGACAACTTTGAATTCAGGACTTTATTTATGTGCCTTAATACTTAACTAATTTGTTGTATTCATTCAAGGAAGCAACCACTGTAAAAACAAAGCAGGTTCACCCACCTCTTGCTAAAGACTCATTCTTCGTTTTCCTGTGCTTCTGTTCTCCAGTACTGGCACAGAGACCAATGAACAAAGCGAATAAGATCAAACGAAGCATCACTTCCTGTCCTTAAGAGAACTGCAATGAAAGAAAGAAAACAATAGATGAAATGTAATTATATGTTCCTTTAAATATTGGCTGTTCGGCTTTGCAATGTCAACTCACTAAACCAGCTTGACGAGGCTGGCACTCAAAGAGCTGTAGAAGAAGTTACGAACAGTTCAGAATCAAAGCTTAAAATATTTGTACAACCTCTTCACATTTCACGACCTGTTATACTGTTGTTTGTGAGCAGCAGTTCTTCTCATATTTATCGTATTTCTTTATTGTAAATAAAATGGCAAAGTATTTTTACACTGTTGATTTACTGACTGACCAAGCTTGTATTTGTTTGAGCTAAAACTGATACATTTTATCACCCTAACCCTAACTTAAAAAACACAAGTAGTAGTATTTAACCAGTCACTTAAAAATATACAACCTTTTTTTTTAGTCAGTATCATGCCTGAGGCCCATTGCTTTTTAAGAAAATACTTTGGTAGTCTAAAGGGAAATGGTCATTCCAGTCTCTCTGTCTCCTAAGTCATATATATTCGGAGTCTTACCTTGACAGCGTGAAGCAACAAGCACCTGTGAACACCACTTCAATATGCCTTCTCTTTTGTTGTGCCTTTTCTCCTTTAACTGAACTCGCCAAACAGGTATTTCAAATCTGTGTGCTATAAAGAAGACTAACCACTCACTCAATCAGACACATTATTTGAACTGTGGCTAGAACTTAGATTAATTAATTCATACTGAGGTGGTTATTGTCAAACACCACCTTTTTACATGCGGTCAAAATAAGTAAGTAATACTGCAAATAAGGAAGCTACATTTAATAAATGTTACATTTAAAAACGTTAATCTGGGACAATGTATCTTGAGTTTCATTTGATAGAAAAAGGCCATTATTGATGTTTTGTGTTCTATAGGCTACTTATACAGATTTGTTCTCATCTTTCAAGAAAGATATGAACTTGATTTCTTATTCTCATAGTTATTTTTCCCATTCGACACATTTCATTAACAAGATTCTGTCATTGTGAGTTAATTAGATTTTTATATATTCAGTTGTGTTCAACTTCTTTGTTCTTGTTTTAAGCCTATATTATGTATGTACGGCAGGGGTAGGCAAGTAAGTTTGGCCGTGGGCCAATTTTTTGCTGAGCCGCAAGATGGCGGGCCAGAACATAATCAAAGCCTAATTCAAGGAATTGATTTTGGTAAGAGGGCGCAGCGCCCCTGTTCCCCGGTTCAGAAAAAACTCTATCGCTGATAACCCTCCCCATCAACACTCTGATGCGCAGTCAGATCCGCTGATTGGTTCACTGATGATATAGGCGCCCAATCCAGAGCCTCTGGCTAGACCCGCCCAAAGGGAGGCTCGTCCTCTCTAGCCCCATTTCAGTCCCAAAGCCAGGGCTATTATCTGTATTTTAACAGACTTATCTTTTAAATTGAGGTGTATTTATTGTTCTCTTCAAAGTTTATTTTTCTCTGAAATTTTAGGGAGGATGGTCCTCCCTTTCCTCATTGGACGAGGCTCCACTGAGTAAAGTAGAGTTATTAACTAGCAGTGTTATTTAACATTTTATTCTGATAAGTATTGTCAAGTTCTCTGGGTTTTTGGCATTTATTTGAGTGTTTGCACATTTGAGAGGCTTGAGGGACAACTGGAATCCTTTTTCCTTTTATTTATTTCAACTTTTCAAAGACACATTAGGATTCTTTCAGGTTGAAAACCTTTAAAAAATACCAAAGGACAAAATAAATCAATTACAGCATTTTGCTTTGCAATTTAATATATTATAACCTAAATTAATCAGTAACCAAGTATTTTACTCAAACTCAATGTATTTAATAGTTAAATAAGTACTTTAATTGACCTGGTTCCCCCCAATTTGCCATATGTGACCCGCTCTATCGAAATCAGTCGAAAGTCGCAACGGCTCATTTAAAAATAAACGTGGATTTGCGTAAAAAACTAGTTTTTCGGGGTTCGGGTGTTTTGTTTGATTTTAAATAAACAAAGTCTTGGCTTTCAGAATATGACATTTTTATTTCCAAAATCACGCGATAAATACATGTTTGAAGCTTGTAAAGGGAAGATGACAGCTCTCACTTGCCACTCTGCTCTTCCACAGCGCCGCTTCCCCTCCCTCCGCTGACATTATGAATGTAAGCGGATATTTCGGGACAGAATTTATTTTACCGGACAAATTTGAAAATGACCGGTCATGTTTCAATAATAATAATACGAATTGTGTAGCAGAGTTTCCGTTAGCAGGTAATCACCGGACTATGACCGGATATGCTGATGTTTAAAACTCAGTTAATGGGGCTCATTTTTATATTGCTTCAGTTTATAATCGTTACAGATCGAAAAGTTCAGATTCATTTTTCAATAAATGATTCCACAAACAACAAACAACATAATTATTACATTCAAACAAACTACTTGTAGTAGATGAAGTACATTATTCAAAAGTTTACATTAACTTTGAATAATAACACGGGAGAAACGAATGCTCTCTTTTCCCCTCTCCCTCCCTCTCTCTCTCTCTCCTGACAGCCCGTCAGTTTCTCATGCAGCTAGCTAAACAGTGGGCGGGGCTTCAGGTGATCATGCAGAGCTGCATGTCTCTGTCAGACTCAGCAGCTGATCTGATCTCTCTCTCGGGTCCGGTTATACTTCACTCTCGTTTATGTCCATATCGATCAGATCCAGCTCTCCTGATCGGCCTTTATAGAGAGCACCGATCAAACTATTAAGAGTGAATATCGGCCGATAATGACCGGCGGCCGATCAATCAGTGGCTTTTATGTTGTAAAAAAAAAATAATAATAATCTCAAAAATAATATTGTATTAGTGATTCTCAAAATTACGGGCCAAATATTATTGCTGGCGGGCCAACAATGGCCCGCGGGCCGCCTGTTGCCGACCCATGATGTACAGTATATGAAATGCAACAGGTGGAAATTACCCGTATGTGGCCTACACAATTTCTTGGCCTTTACAACTGATTCTGATTCTTCCAATATTTCTCATCCCTTCC
Organism: Gymnodraco acuticeps; assembly: GCF_902827175.1. Classification (NCBI taxonomy): domain Eukaryota; kingdom Metazoa; phylum Chordata; class Actinopteri; order Perciformes; family Bathydraconidae; genus Gymnodraco; species Gymnodraco acuticeps. Next base: position 2,229,575 of record NW_022992344.1, on the reverse strand, counting down.
CTAAACTACTGATCTCCTCTGATTGCTGACCCTGAACATATACATTGTCATTTATGCATGGGCTTTCAAAGTACATCCATCTTAAAAAGGCCTTCTCAGCTTTAAAAAAACAGAGATGTTTTTTCATCCTCATCCTATTTTATTTTTGTTTCTGCCATCATGGTCAGTATGAAAGTGAGTTAATACCGCAAGTGTTGCTTTTTTACCCTTGCTTTTCCTTCCCAAGGAAGCGCCCTTTGTTTATTAAATATTATTTCTCTAATTATCTACCTGTCAGTCAGTCAGTCAGTCTGTCTGTCTGTCTGTCTGTCTGTAGCTTTGTTGCAGATTGTTAGCTGTTGCTATGGACACAAGCAGTGCTTAGCAACCTGTAACCCTCCGAGCATGCGCAGTCTTCATTAATGATGCACTGCGGGATTGCAGAATATTGACATAGCAACCAGGCGACAGAGCCACCAGGTTTCTACACTCCGTACTTATTGTTGCTGTTTCCCCTGCATTCAAGCTTCTCATATGTACTTTTGACCGCTGCCATGAATGCGGCGGTGGTTAAAAAGACCCAGGACACGCTGGGCAAAGTGATAAAGAAGCCGCCTCTCACGGAGAAACTGCTAAGCAAGCCGCCGTTTCGATACCTGCACGACATCTTCAGTGAGGTGAGACTGACATGCTATCGTTACGATAAGGTTAGCGAGGTAACATTTGTTTAACCTGCACCATGAGCCACTTTTGCAGTTAAATATGAAAAGGATATTGTCAACTGAATGTATGCCATTTAAAAACACATACAAGCTAGCCGGTTAGCAGGATAATACAGCGTTAGCATGAACTGTGCTAAGCAAGAAAGTTAGCTAACATTAACTTCGCAGTAGCTTTACACTTTTTGTGAAGCTACCAATCTCTGTCGTTATACATGAACGCTTTACCAAGCAGCTTAAACATTAAGGTCCACAATAAACTAAGGAAATAGCTGCTAACGTTCACTAGCAATCAAATGTAAGGTTGCCTACAAAGTTATTAGTGGGTTAGCTAGTTTGCTAACTAGCCATGTCTACGGCATCATCTTGTTGCTAGGCACTATCACGATTAGTTATCTAACCAGATACGACTGTGTTGGCTAAATGTGTCTGGTTCTTTGAATCCGTCACGTTGAGATCGTGGATGCTGAGCAGTTTATTGCAGCTGCGCTGTTTGATAACACTAAGGGTCACGCAGAGCTATAATTAATCACCGTGTCATTGTATGTCATTAGATACATTTAAACTGCTGTTCTTGGATTGTTCCTATCTGCTTGCAAAAAGTGTACGTACACATACAGTATCTGAGCAAGCTACATCTATATAACCCTTTCTAAGTGCGTTTGTTGAGTGAAGAGATCTCTTTATCAAGCAGCTGTCGCTCTCAGGTACAAACCAGTCTATGGTACAAACACAGGTCAGCTTCTACTAAGCCTAAGCATTTGTTTTCATCTACGTAGTGTACACATGAGAGGTGATAACTGCGTACTTTTATAATGCGTGATGAGGCTGTTTAACAGAGAGGCAACGCTATGAGAATACATCTTGTGTTCAAAGGGTATTTGGTCAACAATAATGATCACAAATCCTTATTTAATTTAGTTTTCTTCACAAAAAAATTATAAAATTATTTTAGGTAAAGGCCAAGTGTATAATTCTCTTAAGTTTTCTTAAAAGCATGAATGACTTGTCCGGGGGGGACAAGGCATTCATGCTAACCCCCTTAGCTACACCCTATGTTGGGAACCACTGGTTTAGATCATTGAGACTAAACAAACATCGAAACCCCTAGCTAACATTTTCAGAAGCAGATTGTATGGTCATCTGGTAATGAGGATTCTTCAGCCTCTGATTAGCAATATTGCAGTTACAGTTAAAGGTGGGGTAGGTAAGTTTGAGAAACCGGCTCGAGATAACTTTTTGTTATATTCCATGGAATGCTCTTAACATCCCGATAGCAATGAATATCTTAAGTGCTTTGACAAAAAATCCATTTAAAAATGTCTTCTGTGGAAGCCTTGTAATGTAAAAAGCACGACCAATCATTTTAGCCGGCCCGGCTAAAATAACTGGATGGCCTACCTGCCTGTCAGCCTTCCATCTGTGCACAAACTTATCTCGTGCCCTCATTGGTCATGTGCGCGTTCGTGTGTGTTGGAGGAGAGGCTCTGTAAGGAAGTGGCAGATTTGTTCTGGCTGTGTATTTTCAAATTCTAGCGCACTCGAGCTGGTTTCTTCAAAATTACCTTCTCCACCTTTAATATTGCAAATTATCTTCAAACTGAATATGACACTTTTATATCTCACCACTTTCAGGTCATCAAGTCCACTGGTTTTATGAAAGGCCTGTATGGAGAAAATGAAATGAAGTCAGATAATGTTAAGGTAAGTTGACCACACTTTGTCGACCTGTTTTATTGTTCCCATCATTCTTTTATCTCTGTAAATGTGCTTTCTTGGTACAGACTTTGCATTTATGTCTTGAGCCACAGCCTTATTGTTTATGCGATCACCTGTGTGTTACATGGACAGTCTGAGGGTGTCTGTGTGGGAGTAATTCTACCCGCTCCTTGTCTCACTGAGTGAGAGGATCTGGCAGGACATGACTGCAGAGGTGTCAGAAATCAAGTCTGCTTTTAAGGCCCTGACACACCAGACCGAAATCGGCCGTTTTCGTTAGTCGGACGATGAAGCGTGCCCTGTTGCCCAAACTCAATTTGGTGTGTCCCGCACAGTCGGCCGTGACACACCTTATTTGGCCTTTCATGGCAGTCGGACAAATACATCACTCTGGTTGGCTGTTCAGCTAGCGAAACAGTACATGAGAAGCGAAACGGTTGCTTGAGAATGTCTTCCACAAGCAACACTCCAATGGCTGATAGCTCCAGTACCGCACGAAACATGTTTTCGATGGACGAGAGTGAAAATGGAACGCACACGCTATTTGTTGTTTGTTTATATCACGTAGTCTGTTCTTCTTCTCTGTCTTCCGGTTGTTGCCTCTTTTGAATGACGAATACACACTACCGCCGCCTGCTGGTAAGGAGAGTTATTGCCACTCATGCATGCGCAGTTCGTACGTGCTCGGCTGAAGTCTTTGCGGTGTGTTCCAGTGCGACACATGGCCAAGATGCAGGAGAACACGGCGACGCAACAGTCGGCGTCAGCGAGTTCTCTGGTGACTGCTTGGTGTGTCAGGGCCTTTAGAGAGCTGCTGACCCAAAACTAATGCTAGATACTAGGGCTGTGCAATTAATCGTATTTTAATCGCGATTACGATTATGGCTTGCGACGATTATGAAAACAGCATAATTGACAAAATACGATTATTTTGCTGGGTGCGCTTTTCGCCCCTCCCTAAAAGCCCACTCGGCCACGCGGGAGTGACATGTGTTGTGAGTGTTCAGCGCGAGCGAAGATGTCAGAACAAGAGCAGCAACTCGTTACAAAGAAGGGTAAAACTATTTCCACATTTGCAAGTACTTTGCCATTACATTTCACATCGCTAAAGATATGTGCCCAGTTAGCACTGTTAGCAACCAGGGCTTTAAGCAACTTGTCAACACGTTGGACAAGCGTTACGCGATGCCGTCTGGGTATTATTTCAGCAGGTCTGCGCTGCCTGCGCTATGTGACAAATGCCGTGGGGAAGTTGAGAGAGATGTGGCTTCAGCTGACTACTTTGCGACCACAACGGACCTATGGTCTAGCCCAGGGGTGCCCATCAGTCGATCGCAAGATGTGTATAAAAATAGAACAACAATATTCTGTTTTATCGTTAATGTCCTGTGACATAATCTTCCTGTGCCAGAATAATGCACTTGAACGCATCAAAGCTTTGTGATTGGCCGGCGTCACCCATGTGTCGGGGCGTGGCTGAGGGTCTTCAGTACAGGTGGCGATATTGTCACCTGCCTGCGCTCATCTCTGAAACCAGACCATGTAAACAGGCTGGTGTTTCTTGCAAAACTTCTTTAAGAGATGACATGAGCAGCCCTACCAGCATGATGTGACCATGGTGGCCTAACATTTTTATTTGGTCTTAAATTGTAACATTTATTTCCTGTTACTTCTGGACCATGACGGTTGACCAGTCTTCAACGTTTAACTGAGTGGAATAATGAATATGTTTTACCAAAATGTTGGCTATGTTAAGGAGTTTTCAGTAGGTTGTGACAGTGCACTGCAACATATTGGATTTCATTTAGTCTAATTTATTTTTATTTATCATATTAATAATAAATGTTTAGTATGGTTTTGGAAGTGTGCTCCAACATATTTGTTGATCTTGTTTATTGGTAAAATATTATTTGATTTAAAGTTCAATAAATGGTCAATGAATAATCGTCTAAGTAATCGTGATATCAATTATTGACCCAAATAATCGTGATTATGATTTTTGCCATAATCGCACAGCCCTACTAGATACTGAGGCTCCGTGTACACGAAAACGAACCGAATTCGATATCAAAAAAGTTTTCCGTCCACACGGAATTAGCTCAAGAAATGTGTCCGTCCACTAGGGTTAGGGTTTTCGTTTTTTCCCCGTTTTTTTTTCCAAATTGCATTTATTGAAATCTCCAATATCAACGTAAGAGCTTGTTCGGGGGGTGCTAACACTTAACCATAAACATTATCGTTTACTTTCTCCGTCTTTATATGTAGATATTACTTTTCTCCGTTAATCTCCGTCACGTTGTTTCCAAAGCAACAACAACTTCCTGTCAACAGCGCTACCTCTCCTTCAAAATAAAAGCATGTCCATAAATAGAAAGCCAAGCCAAATTACACTTAAGACATACAACTGCAACGAAAGTAACAAACACAATGCGATATCCTTTTCAATTTCAAAGAACACAAATTGGGTTATTAACTATAAAACAACAATACTGTAGAATAACAAAATGAATGCAGTGAATACACCAAAATACACGTGTTGAAGCGGTTAGCTGCTGATTACAGCTCCTTCTGTAAAAGGCAGGTGCACCGCATCCACTGCCACTAACTCTGAGCCTGGCTCCCGAGCAGGACGTTCTCCCGGTAGCAGATGAAAAACACCCACCTCTCCGCCTCTTCCAAGGGACGAGGGAACCGTGCGGGGGGATCTGCTGGAGGCTCCTGCTGGGTGCACTGTCCTGCGAGATACCGAGACCTGGCTCGAAACACTCGGAACACTGTTGTTGTTGTTGGCGAAACACATCAGGAATGACGCGGGTGACGTGGGGGTGACCAGGAGAGGCGGGGCTATGGCGTATATGGCGTACACACGGAGCCGTTTGACCCCCCAGAGCATTCCGTCCGCAGATCTACCCACCTTGGGAGCCGTTATCGTTTGAGGGCGCCGTTTCCCGCGGTACCGTCGTGTGAACAAACCGTCCATACGATAGAGAACTGTAGTGGATACAACCCGTTCCGTCTCCGTGTAAACGTGGCCTCAGGTGCTAGGCTCTGTCACTGTTTGAAACTAGGCGACTGTGTTAAGTTATTATAAATGTGTAGTTGTTGCATTTTAAATCTAACACCAACCATAATGTCCCTCTGCAATCTCTTCTAGAAGTTGCAACTAGTTTTTTACAAGTGTAAGTAGGGATGGGTACCGAGCCCCGGTATTAAACGGGCCCCGGGGCTGAATTATTAAAGACTGTGGTACCGTTAAGCTCCGTTCTTTTTATCGGTACTGGAGACATGTAAAAAATATGTCATGTGTATTATTGCTACACGAACATTATATTGCAGTTTTGTGTGTGTACACACACAACACACACACACACACACACACACACACACACACACACACACACACACACACACACACACACACACACACACACACACACACACACACACACACACACACACACACACACACACACACAAAAAGTGCAATAAGAGTTTAGCATGTAAGGGCGGTAACACGAGCAATTTGTCTAAACATTTAGCAGAAGTGCACCACATTCAGACGGAGAAATGCACAGTTTTCGACTGTCTTTCTAGTAGCGCTCGCGCTGTAGCCCCATCCACAAGTAACGTTTCCACGTCAGGTGTTATGTATGCTAGCAGCAACACACGGAGTTAACTAAATTATACAAACATGGGTTAATGATTAGAGGTAACTGAGTTATATATTTTGTTAAAGTTTCAACTATTCTGTTTACAATTCTGTCATCAGATTATTTAATACGATTTGTTAAAACGTTGTTGTTTCTTTTGATGTGAAATATTATGTATTTATTTGAAATAAAAAGCAATGTTAGTTTTGTTCACAATTTGTTTAACACAAGGCAATTCAAAGTGCTTTACAAAAAATGAAAGAGATTAAGAAAATGGCATTTAAAATCAGTCATTAAAAAGAAAAGCTAATAAACATTAAAAGAAAAAAATACATGGCAGTCAATTAAACATTAAAAGAAAAAAAGTACATGGATAAAAGTTACAGTGCAGTCTAAGATATGAATAGTTCAATTAAAAGCAGCGACAAAAAGAAAAGTCTTCAGCCTGGATTTAAAAGTAGTCAGAGTTGTAGCGGACCTGCAGGTTTCTGGGAGTTTGTTCCAGATATTTGGAGCATAATAACTGAACGCTGCTTTACCATGTTTAGTTCTGACTCTGGGGACAGAAAGCTGACCAGTCCCTGAAGACCTGAGAGATCTGGATGGTTCATAATTTAGCAGGAGGTCAGAAATGTATTTTGGGCCTAAACCATTCAGTGCTTTATAAACCAGCAGCAGTATTTTGAAATCTATTCTTTGACACACAGGAAGCCAGTGTAAAGACTTCAGAACTGGAGTGATGTGATCCACTTTCTTAGTGTTAGTGAGGACTCGAGCAGCAGCGTTCTGAATTAGCTGCAGCTTTCTAATAGATTTTTTAGTGAGACCTGTGAAGACACCATTGCAGTAGTCGAGTCTACTGAAGATAAAAGCATGGACAAGTTTTTCCAAATCCTGCTGTGACATTAGTCTTTTAATCCTAGATATATTCTTTAGGTGATAGTAGGCTGATTTAGTAACAGTTTTAATGTGACTGTTGAAACTCAGGTCAGAGTCCATGACTACACCTAGATTTCTGGCTTTATCTGTTGTTTTGAACATTGCACACTGAAGCTCAGTGCTAACTTTTATACGTTCTGACTTGGCTCCAAAAACCATTACCTCAGTTTTATCTTTGTTTAATTGGAGAAAGTTCTGACACATCCAGTCATTGATTTGTTCAATGCACTTACTCAGTGTTTGAATTGGAGCATAGTCTCCTGGTGAAATTGTCACGTAAATTTGTGTGTCATCTGCATAGCTATGGTAACTTATTTTGTTGTTCTTCATTATCTGAGCCAGTGGTAGCATGTAGATGTTAAAGAGAAGAGGCCCCAAGATGGAGCCTTGAGGAACCCCACATGTCATATTTGTCAACTCAGATGTGTATTTACCTATAGAAACAAAGTTGTTTCTGTCCTTTAAGTAGGATTCAAACCAATTCAGAACTGTTTCCGAAAGTCCCACCCAGTTTTCCAGTCGGTCTAGTAATATGCTGTGGTCAACAGTGTCAAACGCAGCACTGAGATCTAATAATACTAACACTGAAGTTCTGCCACTGTCCTGTGTTTAAGTGGATGTCATTGAAGACCTTTACAAGAGCAGTCTCAGTGCTGTGGTTTGGACGAAAGCCTGACTGGAACACATCCAAACAGCTATTTAAATGCAAGAAATTACTCAACTGTTGAAAAACAACTTTTTCAATGATTTTACCTAGAAATGGCAGGTTTGATATGGGCCTGTAATTGTTCATTACTGAAGCATCTAGATTATTCTTTTTTAAGAGCGGTTTAATGACTGCAGTTTTCAGGGCCTGTGGAAAAATACCTGAGTGAAGAGATTTGTTTACTATATGAAGTAGATCTGAGGCCATGCAAGGCAAAACATCTTTGTTGGAATAATATCAAGGCAGCAAGAGGAGGATTTCAGAAGTTGAATAATGTCCTCTAGGTTTTTATCATTAATCTGATGGAATTGTGTCATGATGTCTGAATTGATGTTAAGTGGAGATAGGGACAACACATTTGCTGTTCCTGATGCAGAGGCACTGACTGCTTGTCTGATTTTCTGAATTTTGTCAGTGAAGAAGGAGGCAAAATCATTGCACGCCCTGGTGGATAGAAATTCAGAGGCTACTGACACTGGGGGGTTAGTTAGTCTGTCGACGGTAGCAAACGAGGCACGTGCGTTGTTTTTGTTTTTGGTAATGATGTCATGTTCAATTCCAAATTATAAAGGCCAAGTCTCTCTTTATAGATTTCAAAGTGAACCTGGAGATTTGTTTTTCGCCACCTGCGTTCAGCTTTTCGACATTCTCTTTTTTCTGTTTTCACGGTCATGGCCTTTCTCCATGGAGATATTTTCTTGACAGACACTTCCTTTAACCTAGTTGGAGCAATGGCATCTATAACATTTTTAATTTTTGAATTAAAATGATCTACTAGCTCATTTACTGAGATGTTGGCAGGGGCAAGTGTGGAAGAGAAATTCTGAGTAAACATTTCCCTAGTATTTTCAGTTAAATATCGCTTTGTGGTTACCTCTTTTTGAACATTTTTGTGAACAGAAATAGAGCTCTCAAAGAAAACACAGGAATGGTCAGAGAGTGCAACATCAGTCACCACAACCTTAGAGATATTCACACCCTTTGAGATAATTAAGTCCAGAGTGTGCCCCTTATTGTGCGTGGGCTCCGTCACATGCTGAGTCAGTCCATAGCTATCAAGAACACAAAACAGTTCTTTAGCCCCTCTGTCCTGGGGGTTGTCAACATGGATGTTAAAATCACCAACAATGACTAGACGGTCAAAGTCAATACACACTATAGACAGCAGTTCAGTAAAGTCATCAAAAAAGCTTGCACAGTATTTGGGTGGTCTATAGATATTTAGGAACAGAGCTCGAGAGGAGCATTTCAGCTGAAGGGCCACATATTCAAAAGAATCAAAGTTTCCATACGCTGTCTTCCTGCATTGAAGGGAATCATTGAACAGAATAGCAACTCCACCCCCTTTCTTATGTATTCTTTCCTGACTCATAAAACTAAAGTTGGGAGGGGTTGATTCGATAAGAACAGCTGCACTGTTATTTTGTTCAATCCAAGTTTCTGTTAAAAACATAAAATCGAGATTGTGCTCAGTGATAAAATCATTGATTAAAAATGTTTTTCCTGCCAAAGACCTGACATTTAATAAAGCTAGTTTAAGTTTGTTAAACACACTATCAGTCATGTTTTTTGTAACAAGCTGTGGCTGACATGGAATCACTGCTAAATTAGATACACTCACACAAACGTTTGAGCGCTTCCTGTTTCTATGATTCACCGCTCTTAATCTATTACCTATCAACACAGATATCGGCAAAGCTACTGGCAGGCAGGGCCCCGACATGTCCTGGAAAGAGTTGAGAGTGCCATACGCCCTTGAGCCTGGACCCATCACATATCAGTAAGAGTTTGTTGTGTTTTGTACACACACATTCTTATCAGGCTTCGGAGACTGCAGATGCCCCCTCGATGGGAGGGGAGGTGGTCGACGTAGGCACGGTGATGGAGACGGGCGAGATGGTGCGGGGGTAGAGGACATGCTGCCAGGGGGGGGAGGTGGTTGACGTAGGCGCGGTGATGAGGACGGGGGAGATGGTGCGCGTCTCCGCGGTGATTTTGGTGGGCGTCGTTGAGGAGCGGGGGGTAAAGGACATGGTGCCAGTCCTGCGTATCGCCTTCGTTTGGTCTTTGAACTCCAGGAAGGAATCGGTGCCAACCCTCTGTATCTCCTTTGTGTGTTCATCGATCTCCAGGAGGGTGGGCGAGGGTGAAAGGGTGAACGGAGTATCCTCAAAGGCGTTGACAGGGGGGGGGGGGGGGGGGTGACGGGCAGTGGAGACTCCTCCATTTGTCTCATAGGTCTCCCATAATCAGAACATTCCTCAGGCGGGTGCAGTGATAATTCTTCAGGGTTTTCTGCGTGATGTGTTGTGTCTTTCTCCTGTTTTGATTCCTCTTGCCGCTTGTCCTTGGCAGAGGGAACAGATTGATGACGCAGGCAGTTGAATATGTTAGAGATAAACAATTTCACTCCTGACTTGTTCAGGCAAACTCCATTTGCCTTGAAAAGATGTCTGCGATCCCAGAAAAAGTTAAAATTGTCAATAAAATGAACAGAATGGTCAGTACAGGCCGTTGAAAGCCAGGTGTTCAGTGCAAACAATCTGCTGAATCTCTCCACTCCTCTTCTGACTGGCGGTAGAGGGCCACTGATGAACACCTCTGCATTTAGAGAGCTGGCAGTTTCCAACAAACATTTAAAGTCTTCTTTCAGCACTTCTGACTGTTGTTTCACAACATCATTTGTTCCAATGTGCAGTACCACATTCTTCACAGTCGGATGTTCAGCCCCAATATGCAGGATCTTCTCAGCCAAGTCAGAGACCACATCCTTGGGAAAACAGAGTACTTTGGTGTTCTTATTACACAGACCTTTTACATCTCTTACAGCAGAGTCACCCACAATTAGAGTTTCAGGCCCAGTCGTTAGCTTTCCCTCTAGCCTTTTACTTTTGGAGTAGCTATTGGTCCTTACCCTGCTGCGTGAAGAGGACAGGTTATCCAGGTCATCAGATCTCCGGTTCTCGGTCAGCGGAGCGTATCTGTTCTGGATTGGCACACTTGGTGGTTTCGGAGGATTGTTTGTAATTCTCCCTTTAGCAGCTGTCCACTGCTGTTTCCTAGTATGAATAGGGGTTGAAGAGGCGCTCTTCCTGGGTGATAACAATGCAGGCCAGCCGGTCGCATCACAGATTTCGGAGCTCTGGGCTCTGCCTGTTATCCGTCCTCCCAAATCCCATGGAAATGATTTACTCTTAGGCTTTGCACCCAGAGAGTTCCAGGGAGGACTACCACTTGTAGATTTATTACCCGGTACACAGCCCTCCTGTTCCTTGGAATCCTTGTAGCTGCTAACTAGCTGTGAGTTAGCATACCCTTCTCCATTATTTTGCAACACTGGTAAAGTCGTGTCATTCCCACGACATAGTCCATTCATTTCCACGTTAACTTCCAACCGTTGCATTTTCATTTCCAACACAGCCATCTTCTGTATAAGTTTCTGGAAGTCATCTGTAGAGAACAGAGGCATTTTGCTACCAACTAGCTAAATAGCAGTAGCCTACCAGGCTTTAGCTGTTGCTAGGCCACGCTATTGTAAGACTGACGTCGTCGTAAAAATGTTGAAATATGGCTGAAACCCTCCGTCTATTTACGAAGATGAACTGTCCCAGTGATAAGTTAATGTCCAGGAGCCGCTGCTCGAAGTTTTCAGAGAATAAGAATAGGAAAATCAGCATAAAAAGTAAGCAGAGGCAAGAGCAAGCAGAAAAGCGTCTGCACTGTAAGAAAGATAAGCCTTGTAGTCTTTAGTTAGTTTACCTTTTTTTTTTTTTTCAAAAGAACCGATAAGAGTACCGTTAAAAGACCGGACCGATAAGCGGTATCGATAAAAGTAGTAGTACCGTTAAAACCTTAACGATATCCATCCCTACAGTAAGTGTAAGTAACTTTTATATGGAGTCGAGAGAGAAAGATTTTTGCAGAATTCCAAGGGGACAGGCGATGCAAGAAATGCTTTTGCAACTATTCTTGCTTACTGATTTGGATTAAATATAAACACTTTCTTGTCTTGCTACAGTTGGTTTTTCCCACCTGTTGCTAATCGTACATGTACACATATTCTGAGCCACCTACTTATGTTGAACGAGGCTCAAATTGACGAACTGTGCATAAACCGGACCGCTGATGTCGTGATGTGAATGCGAAATTCCAAAAGAAAAAGAGCAGATTTGGTGACATACCTCCCTTGTGACTTAAACTCAAATGGTCAGGGTCATTTATCTCAAATAGGGTCAGCTTTATTAACATGCATGCAATAGATACATAATTGAAGCAATAAATAAATAATTGAAGCATTTTGCCTTACAAAACCCAAAATGGCTAGAGTTTATGTTCAGAGAGCTGATATTGAGGGCAGAGAAACAATTTGGTAAGGCAAAACAAATTAGTAATTTAATCAAAATTGCAATATGGGTTGTGTGTGCTGCAGAGCAATCTGGGCCTACAACTCATATGCTATGAACTTAAAAAAAAGGATTTGTTTGGTACAGATCCTCATAAAAAAAGATCCCACCATGATCTTTTTAGTATATTTTAAGATTAACACATCTCTAGGTAAATGATATCTTTTAAAACAGAATATAAAGCACTGGGGAAGAAAGGGAGAAATCAGAGTGAAGCACATCTTTGAACTCTACTTTGACATACCTGTTCATATCCACATCCTTTTCTCTTTCCAGGATAAGGACTCTAAGATAGATTTCCTCCAGAAAGCGATAGATGTCGTGATGCTGGTGAGCGGAGAGCCCCTGGCGGCAAAGCCAGCGCGCATCGTGGCCGGCCACGAGCCCGAGAAAACCAATGAGTTCTTGCAGGCCTTAGCCAAGTGCTGCACCAACAAGGTCTGTGCACTCGGGGGAATACACACATATACACACTGATGAAGATATAAACGGTGAATTAAAAGGGCTAAAATATCCCATTGTCATTCTGGAGAAACTAACATAGTAATGGCTATCCTGTAAGAGAAGTGTTATTTTTTACATTCAAAGTATTTGACTCCTGGGAACATCGTCTATCCTCTTCAGGGAGAACTTGGACATATCCTAATTGAACCCTGGAGATAAAAGAGTATTAACAGATGAGCCGGTGCCTGAGGGATATTTGTTTGTTCTTTAAACAATATTTTAATTTCACATGATGTCAAATGTATGTACTCCTCTTAGATCTAATGCTACATTTTACATATTTTATTTTTATTTCTCTGGTCACAATTGTAGTAAAGAAATGGTTACAGGTTTTTCAAATGGTTTTGAATAACAGTTATTACAACCTGAGAAATACACAAGATTGCACATTTAGCTCTTAAAGTAGCTACATTTTTTTTGTTTTGAAATATTCAACCAACTGTAAGTATTGATATGTTCTGTGTTAAAATGAATGGTTCCCCCCCCCCTTGATTGACAGTTGTCCAGTGACGATGCAGTGAAGCGAGTGCTTGCAGGAGAAAAGGTGGACATAAAGACCAAAGCCGGCACCTCCAGGTCCCAGGACAAGGAGAACAGGGAGGGACGGGAACGCCATCCAGACAGAGAGGCGAGAGTCCTCTTCAGTCAGAGAATGTCATTTTGTTTGGCATTTGATGCTTGTGGTGATGTTTTCAGATGAAGCATTAATCACCCTAAACAAATCCTGAACAAAATCCTCAATTTGAATAAAGTGATTAATTGGAAAAAACACATGAATTAATTAACTTTCTTTGCAGTTTCATTAGATCACAGCGAGGTTAATACATTTGTTTTTGAACAAATATGTAATGAAGCAGAATCATTTGTAAGATGAAGACATGTTGTTGTTGTTGTTGGCAATATTTATATATTGTATGTATCACACAAGTCAGAAACAACACTTTGCAGCCACCACTTGAATCTAACAAAAAATAGTATAACACTAATAATATTAGCTTAGCATAAACTGTCCAGAAATACAGATTCAAACAAAACAAATACACAGAAAACAAATATGGTATTGTTAACAGACAAACTGTTTGTTTCTATATTAGGAATTCAACATTGCTAAACCCTATATTTGATGTGAAATGTAGTGTCTTTGTTAGCATTTATCCTGTCGTGGTTTCAATTAGATAATTCAATTCAGATTTGTTTTTTGATCACTGCAGCTGTGGATGGCACTTTGCATTAAATCCTCTAATCAACTACTTGTTGACTTTTGCAATTGCAGGAGAAGAAAACGATCACAGAGCGCAGCGGGAGCCGAGAGCAGAAGGACCCGGACCAGCCCAAAGAGCAGGAGAGACGTAGGGACGGGGACAAAGAGCAGCACCGGGACAGGGAGCGCTCCGACAAACACCAACGCACTGAGCAGGACCAACATGCCAAGGACAAGAGCCGGGACCGGGAGAGAGACAAGGAGAAAGACAAAGGACGAGTCAAAGAAAGGGACAAGGAAAGGGAGAAGGACAGGGAGAAGGAGAGGGACAGAGAAAGAGGGAAAGACAAGGAGAGAGACAAAGGCCGAGAAAAGACGAGAGACAGGGATTCACGCGGGGACCGGGAACGAGACAAAGAGAAACGAAGAGACAGAGACAAAGAGCGGGAAGAGAGGAACAGAAGTGGAGAGAGCGGCAACAGCAAGGTGGGCTTTGAACTGCACATCTTCTTTATTTTGTATTTATTTTAGGGCCGGGACTCGATTAAAGAAAGTAATCTAATTAATTAGAGGCTTTGTAATTAATTAATCGAAATTAATCGCATTTTTAATCACATATAAATATTTGACCTAAGAACAGTGAGAAGCAATTTTTTTCACATGGATTTTAGTATACCATTAGGCGCACCGCAGTACTTTTCCCACAAAGGTTCATGAGAATTTAGTTCATGAGAACTCTTTGAACCTGGGGGTGGATTAGGCAAATGAAGCCGCTGACGTCACTTCTTCTTCTTCTGCTTTGGGTTTACTGGCAGGCCGCAAACCACTTCACGGCGTATACTGCCGCCCAAAGTCCCCGGCCGGAAGTCCCCGGAGTTGGGGACTGCCTTCAGTAGAAGCCCTCCGAGTAAATCGCCAGAACGCCGACACCTCCTCATCTCCACGCTCCCATGTTTTATTTTGTGTTGCCATAAGTTAGTCTCTCTGCGTTTCTGCGCTGGGATAATGCTAATGCTAATAATGCTAATGCGAGGATAATAAAATGGCGGCTTCACAAAACTTTTTGGGAGTTTTACGGGGCGTGGTTTGCAATCCGCCCAGCCAATCAGAAATATAGCTCTTTTCTCACAAGAGAGCCGTACGAAAGTCCCTGCTCTCTAGCAGGGACTTTCGTGGGGGTAAAAAGGTTCTCATGAACTAATTTTAGTACCGGCTCTTTTTGGTGTGAACGCGATAAAAGAGGCTAACGTCCACGCTAGCTTCCACGCTAGCTGCTATATGTTTTGCATTGAGGTGATACTTGAGGCTTGATGTGCTGCGGTGATATGCAAATTCCTTTTTGCATAATTTGCACACAACCGTGCTCTTATCAACGCTTCCATCCGTCCGTTTTTTAAAACAACATTTCCCACTGTTGTTCACTGTGGTTTGTTGTTGTCTGAAGTCATGAACGTTAGTTGGTGCTCCAGTATAATCGGTACGCCTGAAACTCATCCAGTGAGAAACGTTCCTTGGTGCAAAAATAAGTGCGATTAAAATGCGTTAATTTTTGTGTAATTAATTAATCTTAATTAACGCGTTAAAGTCCCGGCCCTAATTTATTTATTTACAAAACGGCATTTCATACATTTCACAACTAACTAACTGGATCAGATGCATACAACAAGACAGAAATAAACACATGGAGAAACAAACAACACATTCATATATCAAATATATAGTAATAGAGTAAATGCATAAAACGGCGAGTGCTTTTTGTGTAAATCATATTCTTATATTTTACAGATTTATTTTGCCTTCAGATTTTTATCAGCTTTTACAAAAAGTAAAACATTTACAAAGAATAACAACATTGTTAACAAAATGTCTGATATGTGTGTAATGTGTATCTGTTAAGCGCTTTGAGCTCTGGAAAAGTGTTATGATAAATGTAAGGAATTATTATTATTATTAAGTCATTTTTAATAAGTCCATAAATGATGTCCTTTTGAAAAAAGTGTTGCAGTCAAAAATCCTTTGTATTGGGTAAATCTATTCTAATTTAGAATATATACATTTAAGAAAAAGGTGCTGATTTGTTACAGCATCATCAAAGGTCTTTTAATGAAGCAATACAAAGAGCTTTGGTTGTTGAAATATATCACAGCTGATAATAACATCTCTTCACTTGGATCTTAAATGTTAGCAATTGCATTATTTACATCCTGTGTATTCATTTTGACCTAGGCCAGAGTATCAGAGGAGCCACAGCAGAAACCCGTCCCTGAGCCCAGCAAAGCAGCCAAACCTGTGCCACTGGTGAGTTTTCTGTTTGGTATACATGTCACACATGATATCAAGTCTATCATTGGATGTTGTCATCTTCAATCATAGTGTGGCAGTCTCGTTTCGTGTATATTATTAACTCAACCAATGAAAACAAATTAAGAGTTGGTCACTGATAACATCATATGCAGTTTGTAAAAAGTTTAAATATATCCTTTTTCATGTTGTGCCTCTTATTTTTGCAAGGACCCCGAACCAGTTGACGAGGTATTCAATATACAAGCAGTAGAAAAATAGAGCTATGCAGTTTATTGCATTGTGTTGCTAAGATGTGGTGTAGCAATGGTTTTTGGGTGGCTACTTAGCTTAGCGCACATTTTGGCAATAATGTGAACTGTTTTTCCTTTCCTTATCTGTGTAATTGATCAATGCAACTGTGCACATTATAATACTGTGTTTCCCTGTGCAGCCTGCAGAAGCAGGTGAGAACCAGGTAAGAACTTACTCTAAAAATCACAATGTGCTATATTGCCGGCTCTGCTTTTTTTAATTAAATGTCAATAGTTGTGTATTTTTACTATGACACTTAAGGACATGTTTATTTGTAATATTTCAATGTATCTAGCATGTTTGCCTATTTTAAGTAGGTTCTTACTGTTTTTCCATTTCATTTCAATATGTTGTTATTGTACTGTGTTCATGCAGCATGTTTGGCTTGGATTGGATTCGTATTATTATTTATTTTTCATGGAGAGGTCTGTCTGTATTCATAGTTTAATTGGTCTATACTGTTAATTAATTCTAAAGTTTACCAAAGAAAATAATGACCACTTAGCACAAAAGAGAGGATAGCATTATTTTGGCTTCACCAAATCCTCCAAATGGATAATGAGTGATGTGTTTCTTTTCTGTGGTTATGGTCCTAAAGTTATATCTTTCTCTTGCTTGTCTTTTCCTCCTCTTACAGTCTGGCAGTCCAGTTAGAATACCTCGGCCTTCATCTGCCAAAGGGCAGAGGAGGAGACCCAAAATTGGAGGTCAAGGTAACCCCCTTCCAACTCTGTACTCCCCCAGCACCCTATTTGAATCAGTTACACAGATATAATAACACCACTCTAATCATTGACAGAAGGGCTCTTTAGAATGTTCAAATAGATTTCACAGCTTCCTATTGGCTCTCCACCTGTCTAATACAATCACTGACTAGTTTCCTTAGTGGGAGGTAGGAGTGACTAATCAAGATTACTGTTGGCAGAAGCAATAAAAGCTTCATAGAACGGACATTAAGAACAACTTTTCAAGAGAAACACTATCAGTTTGTGATCTGTTTATCACACCTGCATGTCACATTACTCTATAATGATAGTTGTATTAGAAAGAAAAGTAACAACGTGCCTTGTGTTTCCCTGCTCTCTGACAGATGAATCCGACAGTGAAGGAGGTAATTGTTCTTTAATCATCTCCCTTGTGCAGTTGCATACACTAAAAGAATATAAAGGTGTATACAATTCTAACATCATTTTGTATGTGGAAATGGTGTCATGAGGGTTTGTGCACTTGATCTGAAATGCATTTGGATGACTGCTGCGGGGTAGGTTTTAATAATGAAGGAGAATATTAGTGATAGTGTGATCTCTGGCATAAATGAACTAAATAATCCATATTTGTTTGATTATTAACTAAGCAATCTACTAACTCAGTATTTAGCAACATTCTTTTGTTCACCTGTCAGTCAAGTTTATGTGTAAAGCCCAATATCGTAACAACTCCTCGTTTACAGGCTTGCGGTTTCCAGGCCCAGAAAGACGAGTACAACTTGACATAGAAACCTAAATAGCACAGAAAGGAAAAGGGAAGACATCTTTGTAGAGCTGCTCAATTAATCATATTTTAATCGCGATTACCATTATGGCTTGCAACGATTACGAAAACAACGTAATCGAAATAAAACGATTATTTTTGTATTATTATATTCTTTTGGTTTTTCAGTTGAATTATACTTAAAGTTCAGGGTAATGAACTGTTAAAAACATACTGTTCACATTTTTTTTCTCCAATAAATGGATGTTTTCAAAGTCAATGAATAATCGCATTTAATAATAACAATTACAATTATTGACCCAAATAATCGAGATTATGATTTTTGCCATAATCGAGCAGCCCTACATCTTTGGATACAATTCCCCTCCTCACAGTCAGCTGCCCAAATGAATAGTTGTCGTAGGTGGGTAAAGCACCTGTTTCATTCAAGTTAAAGGGGACAGTCCCTCCAAAATAGACACGTTTCTCTTCCTTGTAGTACCTGTAGTTTTGGTGTGAGTTGCCACAAGTGTTGGAGATATTGTACGTAGATATGACAGACTTCTCTACAATATAAAAGAACCAGATGGCACTCAGCTTTTTTAAACACATGAGAAACTCAACTGCAATTTTCTTTTTACTGAACTCCCCCTGCCAAACGTATCCCAGCAAAGAAGGACATGTGCATCTTGTTAGCTAACTAATGTGAAATCTCAGCCAAGAAGGACACAATTCATCTTTACATCTCAAGAGCATTAGCCTCTGCTCAGAGTAGATGCACGCTTCGGCTGACAGTTGTACTTTGGTAGTAAGAAAATAGTTCCTTCATGAAAGTGCTCTCACTAAGTCTGTTGATTATCTGGAGAAATCTTGATTTCTGGAAAGACGCATTGCTGTTGAGTTTCTTAACTGCATGTTTTTATAACTCTGAGCACCTTAAGTCGAGTCTAATTCTTTGCTACATTAAGCAGATCTAACCACAAGTTATTGGTCTTCTTTTTCACAGATGGAGAGGCTCTGTTAGTCCAGAGAACGGCCCCCCTTGAAAATGGAGACACTACAGTACCATCAGACATGGCCTCCAGGTCTGTACAGACAACGCTGAACTTTCTTACTTACACAGACATAACTCATCACTTACTAAAAACACAGCTCCCGTTAACTGTTTGTCTCATATCTCACTCGTTAAAAGGCTCTTTCATTTATGTCAAAGATGTCCATAAACCAGGCTAGATCAAATATGAGGAAGCCTTTTTTAAATAATACATTTATAAAGCACATGGCGTTTTTTTGAGAATGCTGACATGTCAATTCACTTATTGGATCATTTCTGATGTTGTGTCTTCAGGTTGTTTTTGCATTGCATTTTATTGCTTTGTTGATTTAAGTTCAAGGGTAGTTTTGAAACTTTTGTTCCTGGCCCCGATCCAGGATCAGTTCCAGTAGATCACACATTTGAATATTTTGGATGATTGTAAATGTTCTGTTGTCTAACTGACTAATCAGTGACGAATGATTGCCTGGCAGCAGTTTTACAGTTATTAATGCTGTGAACGTTTATTGTTCCAAGCAACAATTATCATTCTGGAATCTGAATCAGTCAGATTAGCCGTCACAGAATATATATTTGGCAAATAACAGGGAGATGTTAACAGAGGATTTGGCTGGAATAGAAATCAAGAAAAAAACCATTGTTTAAACAAAATGAAACTGACTTGTTTAAGTGCAAACATATCCAAAACAGTTAGTTGAACCTGTCATTCCAGTAATGTGTGTGATCCTTTCCATCAACGGCAACAGGAGAATACCTCGGCCCAGCAGCGCCCGCCCCGCCCCGCCCCGAGTCAAGAAACAGGAGAGTTACTCTGAAGTGACTCCAGCTGAGAGGTGACTGCATCACAAATACTCGCTTATGTCACAAGTCCCATTTCAAAATCCTCCTGTTCGATGTGTGTCCACATGGCGCCTTTTCTGGTAGAAAAGCCGTATCACCGCTGTCGTGTGACAGACCACCATTGCCCCCTTGGATTTTATTATCTGTTTTGCTACTATATATCTGTTAAAATTCTTGCTCTCACACTTGTCTGAATAAGCCTCAGCACTCAGTCTGACAGCTGTAGAGCGAGGAGGATTCCACATACAAAGATAAAAGTAACAACACTCTCCGGCAGCAACATCAAGGGTCCAACTGGTCTACTTGCTCCAACAAATGAACTTTCTGATCTGTCTTTTAGTACTCTCTATCTTACAAACAGTCAAAAACAAGCTTCTCCACACATTTAAAACCGTGCAGTCGCTGGCGCTTTTTCTGAAAAAGATGCCACACAATAAAGGCAGTATGCTTACTGCTGTTAGAAAAATATCACTCGTCACCGTCTTGATCTTCAATATCAGGATACATGTATTTATTATCCTTGCAAGAATGGAAGTAGTCATCACTGCGTGGGACAAATAGTTCCCCGAACAGTGTCCTTCACATGCTTATATACAAGAGAGGGAGTTACAGTCACGAGATGCAGAATACCGGTTCAAAGCAGTATTCAATGTTTAGTTCAGATTAGCTAAGGCCTGCGTAAACAATAAACATGACAGTCATATGTCTATCTCCATAGAGGCTGAATTATCATGTTAATCGTTGTCACATAGCTATTAGGGCTGTGCATCTTCAGTGGTCTCACGATTCGATTACGATGATCCTGTCTTCGATTCAATATCCCGATGCATCACGATTCATACCAATGCGTTGCATCCTCAATTTTCTATATTACTGCACATGGCTTATTTTTCATCAATGCATACATGCAGTAAATACAGATGAACTCTCTTTTTATTATTTAGAAAGTGCTTCAGAAATCAATAACATAAATGTCTTGACATTCATTTATAAACCAAAATAAATGAATTATAGCCTCCCTATATCTGTGTGTGAAGTTGTTGCATCCTCAAAAACAAAAAAATAATGCTTCTGCAGTCTAGCTGCAGCTTCTAGCAACGGTCTTCTGTTAAAGAAAGGACACTGAATGTCCTGAATGTGGCATCACACACAGGACTTGAGTCTGAACACAGCAGACAACAGGAGTATTTACAATAGCATATACAAACAAAAATACTGCATGTGGGTGCACACTTACATTCTCTGTCTTACTGTTGCATAAATCCCATGAATGTATGAGATTAAGTTAGCTTAATTATATCTCAGTTTCTATCGGGTCACTATCAGCCTGTCACTCATTATTTTCAGGGAGGGGGCGGGGTTTGGAGGAACGGAAAGGAGACGGTGATCGCGGGAGCTTTTTTCCTCCTGCCTTCACAAACTTTACACATGTATATATCGTCTGAACATTGCTAGAGGACATTCATACTTTGCAATCCAAGACTTAATTAAATCCACTAAAAACCTGACATGACTGTAACGCGATTATTTTTGAAAAACATAAATCCCTGTGTCTCTGAGCCGCAGCGACACGGAGTGATTCAGAGCGGGTCCTTCTGCTGTTGGTTCTGGACTGGTGTTCTTGTGTTGGTGGATAAAGCAGACTGCTCCGTGTTTGGTGTTGCTGTGCCGCTGTCACGTCTGTTCCCTGATCTCTGCGTCACCGACCGATTTGATATTAAAGTGACAGAAAAAAAAACGTTATTGTAAAGCCGCGGCCGGAAAATCAGGAAGCAACGTTACTACGCTATAACCGATTATGTTATATCACTGCATCGATGCAGATTCGTCCACGTCCGCATCGCGATGCATCGTAGAAACGATTCATTTCAACACCCCTAATAGCTATCGTATGCCTAAAACAATGTGTCCTGACGCTCTTCTAAGTAATCATACATCCGGTTACGTACATAGCTACGTAGGGCCTTTGTTATCATGTGCTACTCTGATATTAGAAGAGTACATTCAGTATTTTCCCAACAGTTACTGTGAGCAGCTGTGTGTCAGCTATTAATACATTTAGTTTTAGTCCTGTGTCAAATGCAAATGTAGTCTTGATAGTCAGATAAACAGTTTTAGTCAATAAAAACATTTGATATACTCACAGTTATGGTTTAAGGACTTGCCATTGTCTCATCTTAGTGAACATATGTATTCAAAGTTTCCCTTAATGAAATGTAAACTGGTAAAAACAGTCTTGTCCAGAATAGCAGGAGACACGTATCACACACTTAATGAAGATGATGTGTGTAACTAATGGATGGAGCAGGTAGAACAACATGTCTTTGTCTATCTTCCAGGCTGTCCAGTGCCAAGCCCTCAGCGCCAGTCATCCTGGATGGGAAGAGGGAGTCTGAGGATGAGGAGGATGAAGATGAGCAATTTCTCGTGGAGGAGGCGATCCCCCCGCCTCCAGATGCTTCTGATATGGATGTGGTTAGTGACTTAAACAGTACATTGGATACAAACACATTGGATTGCAGTAGACCCTCGTTAAACACAAGCTTTTTTCTCATGTTTCTTTTTCTGCGATGTGTTACCTTTGCACTAAGACAGTCACAGTTGGTCTGTGTCAGTGTGTTTCTATGGTAACATCGAATTTTGAGATTTTCCAGCTGTTGTTAACTGAGCCCAATTATGCTTTTTGGTGTTTTCTCTTACCTGTAGTTTGTTTTATGTAAGTTATTACTGTATGCATGTACATGGTCTGCAAAGGCTAAAAACCCCAAAGTTCCCTCCAGAGGGACAGAAAGTCTACGTAACACTCACACTTCTATTGGCTAGTTCTCCAACACATTGTACTTGATATGTTAAGGGGCGGGACTTCTTTAGGCGGTTGACTAATCGCAACCGAGCCAACCAGCTAACCAATCAGAGCAGACTGGGCTCTGGTTTCAGACAGAGGGTGAAAGGAGGTGCTGCAGCAGCTGATTACTTACTAAATTCTTCTTTTCTATTTTAGGGGTCTGCACAAGAACTCGACAGTGAAGACAAACATGGTACGAGGCCTTGTTTGTTTTTTTCCTTTTTGTTCAGCTTATGTTAAAAGATTAAATAATGCCACATTTTCTCCTGATTTTAAGGAAACACATCTTTCCTTGTTCCTCATGTTGCTTCTCTCACTGTAGGTGGCCTTGTGAAAAAGATCCTTGAGACCAAAAAAGACTATGAAGTGTCCCCATCCTCCCCCAAAGCTAAAGAACAGGTATGTGCAAATGGTGAAGTTGTTTTTTGCTTCTCCACTAGAGGGCGGTATCAGCCTAGTTTTCTTAAACTCCCCCTTATCCATTATTCAAATGTCAACCTCCCCATCTCTTCCATCAGCCATTCTTTATTCAAGCTTTTCTCTCCCGGGCAAATGTTTTCGCCACAGTGAAGGACCCAGCGCAACACTGGTTATTATCAAAGGAAAGATATAAACAAATGGAGCGGAGAGGTGTAATTGCACCCCCTTGCAACCACAAAAATGTCCCCCGTCAGTGAGGCTGAAGGGCTAATAACCAGACAAGCGAGCCTGGCCTCTAACAGACCACACACACCATTTGTACACACATCAAGATGTCTGGAGCTAAATTAGCTTGCTTTCTATGGGTTGCACAATATCTTATCGTTGTTGTGTTTTTATTACAGACTTCTCTGTTGTGCGTACAGATTGAGAGGAAAAGCTTTTAGAGCTATCGTGTTCTGACTAATTACACTCCTTCCCTTGTGTGTGAACTGCGGTTATTCCAGAACATTTTTCTTCTGTATTTTGTCCCTTAAAGTCCTCCATTAAATCTCCAATATTAACTTTAAGTTCCATGTAAAGTTCCGTCTTTCTTCCCTCCATCTCTTTGATTTTGTCTCCATATTAGACACTATTCACCATCTTCTCCGAGGTGACGAATTCCTGCTGTCTCTCTCGCATTCCCCTCCGTCAGCTTGTTAATCACCCGTAGAGAAACGGGCGTCTTTCTTCGTTATTTTGAGTGTGAAGCTTACAGTTTGGTCTGTAGTCCACGCTGTCTGCTTTGGGTGGTCCTCTTCACTGAAGCATACTCTCCCAGCAATCCCTTTCCTCGCTGACCACCCTGACTCTGATGGATGTTTTTGCCTGCCACTCTTGCAAAAAAAAGCCCCCGATCCATCTCATCCCTCGTAACTCACACCTGAAAAACTGCAAAAGCTTGGCAGGAATTTGAACGCCCAGCATTTCTCTACCCACCTCGACACTTTTATCTGTATGAAATTACCAAATGCATACACAGACATGCAAAACATCCCAAAAAACTGTGCTCTTTGTGTAACACAAGCTTGTTTCCTAATTTCCCTAATGGAGGGTCCTCAGTATCCTGTATGGTCTGCTTCTTCTAACAGGTATGTCTGCACATAGGAACTGCTCAGGCCGCCCCTCCATCATTATTGGCCTTGCCTCGTCAGCTGTATAAAGAACTATAATGACTTCCTTCCTGACATGAAAGGGTGGAGAAGGTCAGCCTAATGGAGTCGTGTTTTTTTCTTTTCTTGTAATCACGGTAAAAACACGCAGGGTTAAAAAATGTAAATATTAAGCTTCCTCATTCTATGTGGTATGACAGGTTTGAAATTTCAGCTGCCGCTATTCGGTTTCTCAAATGTTCAAAACACTGAGTCACATAGCACCCTGATTTAAGATCCGACATCATGGCCTTAAGACCGCTTGGTCTATACTTTAAAAACCCCATGTTATTACCCTATTTTACTTTTTCTCATATCTGGATTAATGTAGCTATTGTTACAGCCACTGCCTAGCAGTGTAAATAAAGAGGAACTCTTAAACAGTCAAGTGATTGTATTTTGCCATGTCCCACCACAGTGTGTGTGACTGAAGAATCTGCTGTATATTTATGGGGATGCCCTTCCTCATGACCCCTAGCGCTATTGTATATTATTCCAAGATAGTTCTCTTTTTTATTTAGACAGAATCTGCCCCTTGCAGCAGCTGCGTTTTCATAAGATTTTTTGTGTACTCTGTTCCCCCTCCTTTTCTTTACCCCGTCAAATTAGCCTTGATGAAGGTTTGTAATGTATAAATAAACCCTGTGGCATACAAATGGGTGGCTGTTGAGTGAGAGTCACGAAGGAGAAGGGCCAGAATACTCTCTGCAGGATTGTCAAGAAAATAAATACTCCTCTCTGCAGACCTCTGTGTCTTTATAAACATCCAGCGTTTTTTGTGGAAATGGCCCTGTGGCATTCCATTAGTCATATTACTTTTGTAGAGGTCATATTGACTTGTTAGAGGAATGTATGAGGACCTGAAGCACTCGCATGTGTTATCAGACTTTGACTTTCTGATCAGAAGTCATATCTTCCAACTCTTCAAAATGGCTCTCCATGAGAATGTTTAAATGATGAGCCACCTTTTTTTTTTAAATCACAATGTCCATTTTTAGTTTCAGTTTTCTGAAGACGTTTTCTTTACTTCACCCCGTAGCCCAGGGTGGTGATCTCAGTTGTCTCCCCAAGGGGCTACGTTGACCTTACAACAACATCCTGTAACCTTGGTGGCCGTAAGCTTTTCTCCTCACCTCACTGACTCCTAGCTATTTTTATGATCTAGCCAGACCTTTCAATGGGCTTCTATGAAAAATGGCGAGGAAGCCCATAAGCAATGCCCAGAGGCATTTCTCGCTCTAGGATTCGCTCCCTGGCTCACCTCTCGGATCTTCTACAGAAACGCAAAGTTAAAACCATTGGGATGTTTGTTCAAACTGTCAGCAGTAACCAAAAGGATTGTTCCCAGAAGCGTTAAAGTTGTTGCATATAGTATTCTATTATCCATGGGTCTTGAAAATATAATTGTTAAAGGTGATGATGTTTCGGGTCTTCTGGATTGGGTGTATCTGTCCAATCAGTCAGCTGCTAGTTTGCATGCAACTGGACTCTTTAGTAATTGTGCTTGTGTATAACATGATGCTCAAGGACTTTGCGATGTAAAAGGAACTTAGACCAAGTTGATGCCAAGAAATTGTCAGGTCACAAAATATTGCATACTGTCCTTCCGGGGTCCATACAAGATGCATTTAGGACACAGTTAACTCACATTTTATCAGCACATCATGGGGAAGCACCCTATTTATTTTCTGACAAAGCAATATTATGTACAACACATTCGGCAGAAGGAAAGCTTGTTAGCATTAACTGTTTGCAGCTGGTATTTCCATAGAGTTGCTTTAAGGTGCAATCGTGCTCTATACAGTGAAAATGGATTGGGCAAAGGTAAACTACAATGTTATTATAGGGTATTCAAACCTTATAATACAAAATAACAGTATGCAAACGACAGGGTGCATGCTGAAGTACATCTGAGATTTTTTAATTGTGACTGACATCAGAATTTCTAGTATCATGACTTCCCTATTTTATATCGTCATTTACTACCAACTCTTCTCTCCTGTTAACCATCAGGTAGTAGATCAGTGAGGCAAAACAAAACTGTACCTGTCTGTTAAAAGCCACATCTTGGTGTTTGTCATGGCTCAGAAACTGAACATCCAAAGAAAAGTGAGATCTCATTTTGAATGTGAATAAATCCTGTTTCGGTTATCTTTGTGACCGTCTTGATTGTAAGAAGCTGGGGGGGGCAATTCAGTGAGATGAAATTCTTCTTTATTTGGTAACAACTAAAAGTTGAACTTACATTGACTCAACCTGATCGTGGGCAGAGCAGCTCTATCAAGAGGTTTGCACATTTGTCTCTCGTCCCCCTCTTCTGTCCAGGGTGAAGTTGATTAACGCATGAAATGAAGCTTCTCTCCTTTATGATGGAAGCTAATCTCAACTAGCGTCTAAATGATTGTTTTCTCAGCTAATGATACCCTAGAGGTTTCCCCACTGCTGACAGGCTTTATGCATGCACCCCATTTTTCTTGTCAAAGGAGACTGAAGAATGTCTTCCTCTTGACTCAGAGAATCTCTAAGTAGTCCATAAATCACATATTCACACGCATTTCCTAATTAAGCTGATTAGGCATGTGATGACTGGGTGAATTCCACACTGCACTGTACCATGCAATGTTATGATATGTCTATGAGAATTTTGATCTGTCAAGCACAGTTTGTTGCTAAATAAAGATTACACCTCGAGCACTTTGCCGTCAAACAACATAAATGCAAACAGGATAAAATTAATCATGTGTATTGAGTCCTAAACCTGGGAATGAGTAAGCATATAAGCACTTCCAGACTCCCTTGTCTCAAAGTCTAAGGTTATTTTTGGTAAGATGCCTAAAATAAGGTCTATGGTTAACACAAACTTACAAGATTTTTACACTTTGTTCTACGTCATAACATATTTACGTAAATACCTGACTCGTGAATGTTTAAAGCTTTTATGTGTCTTCAGAAGGCGGATGCTAACAACTGACTAAATAAAACCACTAAACATCATAACTAGGGATGCTCCGATCGCCAATTTTGGGGCCGATCGCCGGAATCAGTATCAGCCGATACCGATCCGATCAAGTGGGAGGGGCCTATGGGGATCTTCCATTTAAAGTGATGTTTAAAACTCCCTTAATGGGGCTCATTCACTGGAGCTTCCACAAACAACAACCAACATAATTATTACATTCAAATGAAGTAAATTATTCAAGTTTACATTAACTTTGGATAATAACACCGGAGAAATGAGCGGAAGCGCTCTCTTTTCCTCTCTCCCCCTCCCCTGACAGCCTGTCAGTATCGTCTCATGCAGCTCACTGATCCAGTAATGAATGAGTGATCCGACAGTGAAGAATAAATATATGTATATCTAGTTTAGCTTGTTCCAGAGGTAGATAAAATAACTAAGTATGTTAGGTCTAACTCTTAGGCGTGTGTTGCTCCGCTCACCGGTCCGTCACAGCGGGTGGAGCTGCAGGATTTCTGCTTCACACACGTTGCATACCAAGGGCGCCGGAAGCGGGGGGGCCATTGGCCCCCCCACTTTACAGGCCTGCCCCACATTTTGCAGCGGATGCCGCGGAACACTGTACACATCATAATAATAATTCCCCTCTACTCTAAATAATTCCCCTCTACTCTAAATAATTCCCCTCTACTCTAAAGTCGCATCTAAAAAGAACGCCATCTGATCTAGCTGTGTATATTTTGTTATTTTTGATTGTTATATTCAATCTCACTAGCTACAGGCATTTTTGAAGCTTGTAAAGGGAAGAACACAGCTCGCCTCTCACTCGACACTCTGCTCTTCCACAGCGCCGCTTCCCCTCCCTCCGCTGACATTATGAATGTAAGGCATAGTAATCATAGATAACACGGCAGGGTCCGTTACAGTTTGTTTTCATCTGATTTCAAATAAACAAAGTCTTGGCTTTCAGAATATTAAACTTGTTTCGGCAAATTCAGATGATAAATACAGCTTTGAAGCTTTTAACGGCATAATTACAAGCGGAGAACGGAGTAACTTGACGTCACAGCAAGCATAACAACAGCCGGTGTTTCTCCTTAGAGTTTTCCCCGGGAAACAAACGCAAAAATACACAAACACACACACACGTATACACACACACACACACACACGAGCTTCCCCCAGATCAGTAATCCAAACGAAAATATCTTCCCTCCGTAGTATTTTGATCATTTGCTCCGCTAATAATCAATCAGATCGATCCAGAGAAGAGGACACTTTGAAGGCCTTTTTCTCAAAATGATGACTCGGTGACAGTCATTATATAATGTGACATATTTTGCTTAATATAGTACAAAAACAATCCTGATATCATTAGAAAGCTAGGAATCTCCTCTTTCCAACAGTGTATACAACCCAAAATGTGTCTTCGATCAATGCGACTGATTTCGATGGAGCAGGTCACTTTGCATTAGGTAAAATACAGCAGGCAGACATAACAGGAAGAATATGTACATTTTAATCCAATCAAATAGGACATTGTCACACCATTCAAATGTATCCATGTACATTACAACCAATAACAAAGCTTATGTGTTTATTTGTTACGTTGTTTACGTTATGTGTTACGTTGTTCAGTGTGTGTCAGGCGCAGTGTTGGGGAAGTTACTTTTAAAAAGTAGTGTTTGCTCGTTACTCGTTACTTCTTTAAAAAAGTAATCCCTTACTTTACTTAGTTACCCTGCAAGGAAAGTAACTTTTTACGTTACTCGTTACTTTTACGTTACTTTTATGTTGCTCGACTTTGGGCAGAACTCCATCTCTGTTCCTAAATGTGTAGGCTTACATAAAGTTCTACATATATGGAGGACATAACAGATATTTCTTTTGTGCTCTTTATTATAAAAAAATGCCACAGAGCACTTAACAAAACATTGGGCTATCAATATCAAATATCAATATAAAATCATAATCATTAAACAGGCTAGCCCCAAAATAGGTGCAAAGCTAGTGCAAATCATATCAATAGGCTCCTTAGGAACAACATGATAACCTCAAAATGGCTCATGTGTCTCAAAATAAAACATGCCTCATGTAAATCCAACAGAAAAAGAATAACTTCAAAATGTCTTGATATCGATGGCTTGTGTAAATAAAATAAAATGGCATAATACAGCTTGGAAGCAAAGACATTTTAGCCAAAATAAAATCAAGAACAACTTAAAGCAGGACTGGCCTCAGAATTAAAAGGCTATGTTCACTGCATATGCTCACCCTTCTTCACAGTATGATGGCAGATAAAAAAAAGAGGATATTAGGCATAGGCTTGAGCTATGTCTATAGCATGGGTGGCAGGCAACCTATTCCACATCAGTACAAAATGTGCGATTATACCTCATCAGGAGCAGTCTTTCAAAACGTTTATCTGAGAGTCTGTTTCTTCTGGGGGAAAGCACAATACCTCCCAGGCTGAACAGCCTCTCCACCGGTGCACTGGATGGTGTGGCAGTGTTGTATTTCATACACACAGCTTTCACTCGGGGGAAACGGTTGAGGACTTCTAACTCTGAGCCTGATCTCATGTACTCAAATACCTCCGAGTCTGCGCTAATGGACATTGCGTCTTCCTCTTCCTCATCAAAAGAAAAAAAGTCATTCTCATTGGCGCTGCTGTGTGCGGCGGCTTCTCGGTTTTTATTGTTAGCCGGCTCTTCATCACGGGGTAGAGTGCGACACTCCGCGATGAGCAGCGCACGCGCCGCTTCTCTCCGCTCCGCTCCCACAATCCATCGAACTTTAAATTTCGGCAACGTCAAGGCAGCCAATAAAGCTTCACTGCTCTCCAACACTGGTGCGAATCGCATTCTGATAGCCTAGGACAAAATTATATAGAACAAATAAGCCTAGTTTTCAGACACACGACTCACTAGAGCTCCATCAGGGGAGGCATAATGCATTTATCTTAAGAATATTTATTAAGAAATGTCCGTTAATGGATAGGCATATACATTTATATCATAGACATCGTAGGCTATATATGATGTATATGCCTAGGCTACTAACTTTAAGAATCGGCTTACCTGTACAATTACACCCGGTAGGTTTGCTGTCATCCTCGACAGTCCATTTTGGAGTGCCAGTGTCCTGGACATCAGGGTCTCCAGGGTTGGTAGAAGAGTCCCATAGTAGCAGTTGTCTTCCCCTTGCAATATATCCAGTGCTACCGTCAGGGGTTTCAAAACACTGCAGTATTCCTTTAGGAATAGATGTTCGCGCTCTGTCGGGGCTCTGATGTCCAGTCTAGTACAAAGCGTATTCAAATCTTGGGCCGGGATGTCACTGATGCGGGACAGGGCATCGTGGAAGGAATTCCACCTTGTTGATGTAGGCACAATCATTTTTTTTCCACAGATTTCATCGACAATCTCAGAGGCCAAGGTAGAGCGGCTCGCCTTTGTCCAAAGAGCAGCGCACTTTGCCGTTGCACTCCTGTACACACATTTTGAGTCACTGTTGGAGGACAGCCATTTGTCGATGTCATTGCACGAGATCAAATTGAGTGTATGCGAAGCACACCTGAAATGCGGGGGAAGAGAAAACTGTCCTTCTGTGGCCCCAAGCAACTCTTCCACATCTGTGAAAACGACACCTTGCTCGTCATTATCCTCCTCCTCGTTAGGCTCAGGCGGTGCATACATCTTGAAAGCTTTAACAAAATTAGACCCGTTGTCTGTAACGGTGGCGGTGATCCTATGTGAAAGGCCAAATGCTGAGTGAATCTGTTCCATTTCAAAGCCTATAACATCATATGTATGCCTGCCCTTTATTCTTTTGCATGCGATGGCAGCTTTCTCACGTTTAAAGTTGCATGGATTGATCCAGTGCACAGTGATTCCCAAAAAGCTTCTGTTATGACTACTCCATATATCCGCAGTGGTTGACAGATACGGCAAACTCTCGAACGTTTTCTTTAATTCACTCTCCATTTTCAGATAGCATTCATCCAGATAGCCAGTGAACGTTTTACGATCTGACCATGGGCGCCTGTCTCCTGTTATCGGTATCTTGCTAAGTATCTTTCTGAAAGTGGGAGATTCAACAGTATTGATGGGCAACATTTCTTCGACGATGAACGAAGCTACAAGTTTGTCCAACTCTTGTTTAGATAGGAGAAACTGAAGTTTTAGCTGCTTTGGGCTTGGACTCGAAATATCTTCATTTCTCCGGGGATCTTGAGCTACTAGCTTCATGCTAGCATGTTTTCCTCTCAAATGCTTGATGAGGTTGGCAGTTGAATTAACGGCAGTGGACAAAAGTTTCTGGCCAGGGCACAACGTGCACCTTACACTCACATTTTTCCCCTTATTGTCAACAAGTTCGATGTAATGGGAATACCTCCATCCCTCGAATGTTAGCGTTGGCTGCGCCTGCTTCTCACTTGCCGTTGCCATCACTGCTCTTCAGTCTTCATGCCACCACCAGCACGTCACGTAGCACGTACAGTGTGGAATGAGAGCTCGTGCCTAATGCGTAAGCACGCAGCTGAGTAGGCAGTGTCACTGTCACTCGTAAAAGTAACGTTGCGGAGAATTGAAGAAGAAACTACGTTA
The DNA here is from genome assembly GCF_902827175.1 of Gymnodraco acuticeps. NCBI lineage: Eukaryota > Metazoa > Chordata > Actinopteri > Perciformes > Bathydraconidae > Gymnodraco > Gymnodraco acuticeps. Next base: position 2,197,775 of record NW_022992344.1, on the reverse strand, counting down.
CGTTACCAAATGTTTCGTAGTAACGCGTTACACTACGTTTTACCCGAAAAAAGTAGTTACGTTACTGTAACGCGTTACTTTGTTACACCCAACTCTGGTCAGGCGTTAACCTATAGATAAACTTGCAAACATGTCAGAAGAACCGGCGCATAAGAAAACAAAATATAGTCAAACTAAGCTGAAATTCAACAACTTGAATGTCACATCCCTGACATCCACAACTCCGGAGCCTGGCCCTTCAACCATAGAACCAGCGCAGCCAGATGAACCAGCAGCAGCTCTGCGGCCGCAGAGGCTGTCAAAACCGCCGACGCCGGCATCGTTGAACCAAAACAGGCTGGTTCCGACTGCATGGAGGTTTGTTGTCGGGACATTGTGACGGGACAATAAAAGCTTATTTGGGCAAAGAGAAGGTACTTCAAAGCAGAATGGTACAAAAACAGAGAGTGGTTAATTATTTGCAAAACCACTAAACGAGCCTTCTGTGAAATATGCAGATTTGCTGCTGTCAAACGGCTTGTAACTTTCTCCAAATGTGGAGATGACAGCTTTTTAAATACCGAGTTAATAACTGGAACTTTTCACAGAGCTTACTTCAGTCAAACACCAGTCAACATTCAGCTTGTCAAACAAGAGCGTAGCAGGAAAAAAGAAGAGATGGAATGAGCAACTGCGCTGTCATATGTGTGGGCTGGTCTGTATAGTTTAATTTACAGGAAAGGAGTGAGCAGAGGGTTGAGTTGTCCATTTTTGTTCTGTTTTCTCTGACTATCTTCCTCCTGAACACCCTCTCAGACTTTCATTTGCTCGCGCTACTAAAGAGACACGTTACCATGGAAACCAAACAATGGTGTAGCTGTATTGAAGTCCGAGTGGAAACAGTAACATTTGGTGCGTTATGTTAGAATGAAACAAATCAGATTTAGTCAGAAATCGGGAGAAATGCGGGATAAATATGACCCGGGCAGGAAAACGGGAGTCTCCCGCGAAAATCGGGAGGGTTGGCAAGTAGGCTATGTCACATACACACGCACTTTTTGCCCCCCCCACTTCTGAAATGAATCCGGCGCCGCTGTTGCATACCGCTATTGCATACCGCTATTTTATTGTAATTTTCGGAAACCTTAAAATACTGCCAGACTGGTGAAGCCATTTTGGCAAGCTTGTTTTGCCGCGCACAGAGAAAAGTGTCATGTATTTTACGTCATGCGATCGGCTCTCGCAATCGGCATTTTTAGAGAGTACCGATCGATCGGCAGAGAGTGAGTATCGGCCGATATCGATCGGCGGCCGATCAATCGGAGCATCCCTAATCATAACGCCAAACAAGAGATGACCGTTAGCTTAACATTGTTGAAGTGAAGTCGTGCGACCGTCATATTTGGAGATTAACCTGATGAAAGTAACATAAACGTCTTTGCCACAGATCTTATTTTCCTGCGATAATCCAAAATCCAATGGAAAAATCCCATTAGCAAATGTCGAGGAGCTCATTTTGATGCTGATTTCTGGACTGGATTACTGCACCACTATCATGTAGACATTTGTTTCTTTGTAGCCTTTATTTAACCAGGTGAAAGCCCCTTGAGATCAAAAGATCTCTTTTTCAAGGGTGACCTGCAGGACATTAGTAAAAAACAATCTACCTCTCCTACTTATTCCACCTGCTCTTTCTACGTGCAACCTTGGCCGTTGCCTGGGGCTTCATCACTGTCTGAGATAATGGGAAAACCTTCTTCCTCTCTCACCTCCAACTCCTCTGCGGTCACCCCGTCTAAATATTGTTCTGTGATCCGGGTGAGAAGAAACAAAACTAGGAGCACACGGGTCTCGTAGCCCCCCGATAGGGACCTCCATAAAGCTGTGATTTATATCCACCTGGACAGAGTACACAACGAGCAGTGGTCATGTTTTCACGCCAACATTTTTTATTTTCCAACAGAAGAAAGGAAGGGGGTGAGGGGCGAAGAAGCAAATGGACGACAAACAGAAAGAAGCCATGGGTCCTGTCTGGACCAAACCGCAGCCAGGCAGGCCGAATGAGCCGTGGAGTGTTTGTCTAGCTGCAGGGTTCACCCCAGTGGAAAGCCACCCACCTTGTTAGGGGACCGCCGGGCCGAGGCGTTTCAACCCTCACACTTTCGAAACCACCGCAAACACGTAACAAAGAGCGCGGCTGTCAGAAATGTTGTTTCGTGTAAAGACATCATGGCAAGCAGTGGCGTTTGATGTCATCCCTACAGTGTGGTCCTTTCTAGTCAAGTTGTCTAAAATTCGAATTACTCACCTTGACTTGTTTTATGAGATGGCTTGATAAGGCCACTGCTGACGTGCTAGCTATGCTAAAACATGTGACAGATGTGTGTGTGTGTTGACGAGGAAGCTGTCATGTAGTTTGCACACTGTCACAATTTTGATTCCGTGCTACCCCATGAAGGCAGGTGCTCCCATCTGTGTAGCATAAATTGGACCGAGAGTTGAACTTGAAAGGGGCCATAAGTGTAGTAGTTGTTACTCAATACTGTAGTAAAATAACCCCACTGCCAAAGCCTGTTACTAAAATAAACAAGAGCGGAGAGGCTGTGTGTGTGTCCACTGTATACCTCGCGTGTGTGTGTGTGTGGCTTTGGGGTTGCAATACTGAGTGCTTTTGCAAATACACACACACACACACACACACTCAGGCCTTGCGAAGCCCAGCTGAGCAAACATCCTTGGATTTGCTCCCTAGCCAAGGGAGGTCCCTCCCTGATACCTTCCCCTCCTTTACGCCATCGAGTGTAATTTGGATATGGTGAACCCCCTCCAACCACACACCATACACAGGAGGCCTTCATCAACCAGCTCCCCCCTCACCCCAAACTTTGGCCAACACAATTCAGCCGTACGTTTGATCTTTATATATACAGCTAGGTTGGTAGAATTCCTGCCTAACATTTTTAGCCTTGAAATCCTAAACCACTAAATGCCGCCTTGCTCTGGTTCTGGGCATTTGAGACCTTTTGCTGGCAAAGGTAGAATTCCTAAAGAGGGTTTATTATGTTTTGGTCTAGGGACACACAAGTGATTTTTGTGTATGTTCATACAGCTGTTTGATTCAGCGTCTAGTTTAAACCATGCCCATTTAATGAAAACATTTGTTTCTATGACTGCTGGTACAATTGAATTAACTGTTCCATGTTTGCTTATTTTTCCTTTTTATTTATCTATTTTTTTTCGTTACTTATTTGGATTCACATAATATCTATATAGCAGTTTGCACAATTAACAGTTCAATATATACAGGGACCCAAAAACACAAAACATTATAAAGATATTGCTTTCACTTTTTCAAAGCGTCCTCAATTTGGTTTTCCTGAAGCCTCAACTATTTTGTTTCTAAACTGAATTTGTATTTCAGTTGTATCAAGTTGTTGATTAAATATTCACTTTGCCTTTATTTTTGTTCTACTTTTCCACAAGCATTTATCCACATGGTTTAAACATAAAACAAAAATATGAAAGGAGAACAAAAAAAGTTATAATAAAAAAGTTATAATGCTCCCTGAGATTTATTTAATGCCCATATATTTCCTTAGCTGACCGCCCCAGAAATCTCTTCCCCTAATCCTCACCTATTGTTTTTCTATCATCTCCTCTTCCAGAACGTGGTGTCTGAAGCAGCGCGGAAGAAAGAGCGGGACATCGTGTCGCGTGAGATCGAGCGGCTGCGCACCTCCATCCAGACGGTGTGCCGCAGCACTCTGCCTCTGGGGAAGATCATGGACTACATACAGGAGGACATGGACGCCATGCAGGCCGAGCTGCACACCTGGAGGCGGGAGAACAAAGAGCACGCACAGGCCCTGCTGCAGGAGCAGAGGTGGGGGTGGCACAAAACACTGGAAATATGATCTCAAACACAGCTTTATACTCACTTTATCATGCAAGGTGCTATCTTCTATCTTTGGGCGGTGGTGGCGAAGTCAATAGGGACTTGGCAACTGGAAGGTCACCAGTTCAAGTCCCGGCAAGACCAAGTGCTACCGAGGTGTCCCTGAGCAAGGCACCGTTCCCCACACTGCTCCCCGGGCGCCGTTCAAAATGGCAGCACACTGCTCCTAACACTAGGATGGGTCAAATGCAGAGAAACAATTTCCCCACGAGGGATTAATAAAAGTCCATCTCCTCTCTCATATTCATATAACTGATTTAAGTAATCAGTCAAGTTTAAACTTGCATATTCTCTAAGATTATAAAGTCATACATTTGTGAGAAACTTCTGAAATCCTCTGTGATTGAATTCACACATTTAGGAGAAAATAAAGTCCATTTTTCCTTTTCTTATAACATTGATGTAATTAATCATCCCGCCTATGTTTGTGTGTGTTTATATCTGCTACAGAGCGACAGACAGAGCTGTGGAGCCCCTTAAGTCAGAACTAGTAGAGCTGGATCAGCTGATCAGAGAACAGCAGGACAAGATCTGTGCTGTGAGATCCAACATACTGAAGAATGAAGATAAGATTCAGAAGATGGTGACTGGAATCAACTTCTCCTCCAGAGCCTGAAGTGAGAAACAAGGTCCACTGAGTATAAACTCTCCTAAAAACGCACTGAAGATTAGGGACCAGCAGTGTCTCATTCAGAATAATGGTAAGACCGTTTTTCCTCAGAGACGATGTGGAATGGGACCAAACACTGCACTTTTAAAGTTTTGTCAGAGATGGACCCGAGAAAATCAGACACCATATGTCAGATGTTAGATAATAAAAGCTACATATGATGGCATGGTGATCTGACTATCCTCACACGTGCGGTGACAGATCAAATAATAAAATGTTTTCCTGCTCTGCACTCACATAACCACATCAGTTACTCCTTTTTTGTTATGGTGCCTTTGTGGAATGAACCAGTGCACAGTTGAGATTCAAAGGTTTTACTTCACAACAGCTACAGTGTAGTTCCCCGGCTCCTCCAACAGGGCAACATACGGTACATTATACTTAAGACATATGAAGAAAGAAACAAGAAATAGGGAAAGAAAATACTGCAGATGACTTGGAATGACAAGGAAATTAGACCAAATAAATGTGATAATGTGATAATGCTGGGTGAGTTCATCAAATGCCCTATATACCCCCCAAAAATGAATGAACAAATAACATGAAAGTTTGCTGGACACTTAGCAGTCTCTGGACCTAATAAAAATAAACCCTATATTCTTGTTTTTATTTATTAACCAAGCATAACATTGGGACTTAGCCACTGCTATACAAAAGAGAGGCAGTGTAATTAGAGATTAATTCCGGGTTATGAGCTCTTTCATTTGTAATTTTCCACGATCCCTAGTATTCTCGTGTCATATTCTTTTACTTCTAAACGTTTTGCTTCAAGCGTCCTCCCTGAAGCTACCCTTGCTAAAACAAAGATTGTATCTTCAAGTGCACCTTCAAGTCGCTTAGAAAGAGGTAGTAGTGTTAGTTCTTATTTCTTTCACTTTCACTTCTATTATTACACACCGACACACTCATTTAATGTACTTCCAGGAGACAGTAAGAATACATACATTCTCAAATAGGACAGCCGCCATCATGGAGGTCCCTCAGCCGTATGTGTACTGTAGGATTCGTCAAACTGTTTCTTTTTTGTGATGGAGACAGTGTTTGGTCAGATCACAACCTTTTTTGTGAACGTACAACTCTTTATAAAAATAATAATAATATTTTACTAGCTGCTTTTGTGACTTTAAGAAACGTGCTTTGCATATGTAGCTAAATAAAAAACGAGCAATACTAGGCTAAATATTGCAGTAGGTCAGATGGTAAGAAACCACTGTCCCAGTTCTTTTTTAATTAAAATTCCAACATCAATAGCAGATTAGTCGGCCATGATTTCTTCCAAAGTGGCATACCTCACTTCCAATAAAGATGCAGTAACCTTATTAAAGTAATAGCACCAATATGATTGTACATAGCTGTTATTACTTGCACAAGTGCAGCTCTGTAAGATTTACTGCAGATATAGTGTTTACACACAAACAAAACATTATGAATGTAATCTTTTATTTTGAATAATGTTTTTTATAATGCTCTCTCTTTTCTGCACAAAGCTCCAAAACATCTTCCCAAACTCTGGTTTCCACTTCCAGCATAACAATGGATTACCAATAGGATAGATGGCAAATCTGAAAAAATGAAACTGCATTGTTTCAGTGTGTTGCTATTCATTTAACTAATCTTATATTATCACTAGGAGAATTCCAAAGTTAAAATCTACCTTCATTTAGTCTGATTGTATTCTGTTTTCATATCAGTATTTATTTAGTCAATAATATACTGTACCAACAGAAGGCCCTTTGAGGCAAGTGAGAACAAAATAGTCCAATCTATTTTTCAATCTTTTTTAGGACTGAAAAGTGGTTTTAAAAAGCTGTCAACGTTACTTTTTTATCTGTGCAAACAGTTGGAATCAACAAGTGTTTGTTTTTGTAATAATAATAAGGTAAATGTACCTTACAGAATTGCTACCTAAGAAAACAACATGACTGTAATATATCATTTGCTTACACACAATTGTTTCTAGAGTGCCGACAAAAATTTGAACTTTTAGAAAAATAATCCTGACAAAAAAAAAAGTCATCAACTACCTATTTTTCCACCCACCTCTTCCACCTGAGGTTATCTTTTAGGTACTTAGAGGATAGAGCTATTTAAATCTTACTCAAAATATTGTTATCCAGAATGTTTCGTTTGTCACTTGCCTTTCAGGGCTTCCATACATCAAAAGTCAAATATAAAGATATCACAAAGACAAAAGTTGTTGAAAAGTCAAAACCTGCGTGTCTATATGTCTTGTATTAAAAGACAATGTAGACTGTAAGTACTTGTATCATATCCTCTGTTTCTCTTAATAACTGTACATTATGTATATGTCGAGATTGTATCATAGTTCAAAATATTATATAATTTTGTAGTGGAGTGAAATAAATGGTTACATTGCAATAAATATTCGTCTGCTCTTCTTGCTTTTATGAGTCATTGTAGGCTACAGTGACTGCACGAGAGTTTTAAAGAAAGGCTCAAAATCAAGTTGTTCGTATAATGCAAATGTAACGAGGGGTCTTTTTGCTGGAGCTACATTATAAATGATAAATGACTCTGGTTTGTGATTATGACGAGTTCATGTGAAGTCCTTGTGGCGTCTGGTACGGCCGAGTCACACTCAAAGGGACTGATTTCTTTTGAAGCCCAGTCCAACATGACATCTGAAACATTGCCCTTTCTTTTTAAGACCCTTCAGAAACATTAGCAGTAACTTTTTCTCTGGAAAGCCGAGAAACGGCTGCAACACACACAAAGCGTATTAGCAAGCCCCTAACAACTATTAAGCTAGATTTGGACAGATCATTTGTGACGCCAGTTGGAGATTTAGCTGAAGGCCTCTAGCAGAAGGCATGGACAAAAGATGCTGGCCTCAGTCTCAACAGGTGGATTAAGATAAGACGACACACCGAACCGTCCATCCAATGTCCATCTGCGTTTCCCTTAAACAGTGGGCTAATACAAAGAAGACGTGACTGACTTTATTAAAAAAAGGCTCAGTTGATTCTTGCCTTTTGAATTTCACAATTGATCACGCTGCAAATGATTGACAACACCTTCCACTTTTGTTGTTATTTTGATGTTAGTTTCAATCACTTCTGCAACACATGGCCAGGGTCTGAAGATCCTCTCGAAATTCTACAAAAATTAAATTACTATTAAATGTTTATTTTTCTGGGTGTTGCAAACATTGGGATACATTTGGGGCTCTACTATGCTCTTTTTCAGATTTCATATTTGCATGTTTTGCCTCTACTGTGACATGGTTCCATGCTTTAATGTTCATCAATGCAACAGCTATTTGTTTACTTCACTGGAGGTCTGTGCAGCTTGTCCACTTTTGCAGACACGTGGCACTTTTGACCTCTATGTATTTTTAGAGCACCATTTGAAGGTTCATCTGTCACCAAGCAACATAAATCCATGGCTGCATGCCTCCCTGGTGTACGTTACCCACCCTAAAAAAATGGACTCCCCACAATTGAACAGCGAAAAAGATGGATTGAACAACATGTTAGGCCTACATTGTGCAGGTAGCCAGATGTATTAGAGAATAATACTTTGTGTGAACAGGATTTACATTATACACAAGCTGTAGGTGTTAATTCATCGCAAGTCCATCGCTTTTTGGTAGTGCCCTTTGACCTTTAAAGTGTCCTTCTGGCACATATGGGCTTGAATCATGAATCTACCACATACACTGAACAAAAATATAAATGCAACACTTTTGTTTTTGCTCCCATTTTTCATGAGATGAACTCAAAGATCTAAAACATTTTCTATATACACAAAATAACCATTTATCTCAAATATTGTTCACAAATCTGAAAAAATCTGTGATAGTGAGCACTTCTCCTTTGCCGAGATAATCCATCCCACCTCACAGGTGTGGCATATCAAGATGCCGATTAGACAGCATGATTATTGCACAGGTGTGCTTTAGGCTGGCCACAATAAAAGGCCACTCTAAAATGTTCAGTTTTATCACACAGCACAATGCCACAGATGTCGCAAGTTTTGAGGGAGCGTGCAATTGGCATGCTGACAGCAGGAATGTCCACCAGAGCTGTTGCCCGTGAATTGAATGTTCATTTCTCTACCATAAGCCGTCTCCAAAGGCGTTTCAGAGAATTTGGCAGTACATCCAACCGGCCTCACAACCGCAGACCACGTGTAACCACACCAGCCCAGGACCTCCACATCCAGCATGTTCACCTCCAAGATCGTCTGAGACCAGCCACTCGGACAGCTGCTGCAACAATCGGTTTGCATAACCAAATAATTTCTGCACAAACTGTCAGAAACCATCTCAGGGAAGCTCATCTGCATGCTCGTCGTCCTCATCGGGGTCTCGACCTGACTCCGGTTCGTCGTCGTAACCGACTTGAGTGGGCAAATGCTCACATTCAATGGCGTCTGGCATGTTGGAGAGGTGTTCTCTTCACGGATGAATCCCGGTTTTCACTGTTCAGGGCAGATGGCAGACAGCGCGTGTGGCGTCGTGTGGGTGAGCGGTTTTCTGATGTCAATGTTGTGAATCGAGTGGCCCATGGTGATGGTGGGGTTATGGTATGGGCAGGCGTATGTTATGGACGATGAACACAGGTGCATTTTATTGATGGCATTGTGAATGCACAGAGATACCGTGACGAGATCCTGAGGCCCATTGTTGTGCCATTCATCCACGACCATCACCTCATGTTGCAGCATGATAATGCACGGCCCCATGTTGCAAGGATCTGTACACAATTCCTGGAGGCTGAAAACATCCCAGTTCTTGCATGGCCAGCATACTCACCGGACATGTCACCCATTGAGCATGTTTGGGATGCTCTGGATCGGCGTATACGACAGCGTGTTCCAGTTCCTGCCAATATCCAGCAACTTCGCACAGCCATTGAAGAGGAGTGGACCAACATTCCACAGGCCACAATCAACAACCTGATCAACTCTATGCGAAGGAGATGTGTTGCACTGCGTGAGGCAAATGGTGGTCACACCAGATACTGACAGGTTTTCGGACCCCCCCCAGACCCCCCCAATAAAGCAAAACTGCACGTTTCAGAGTGGCCTTTTATTGTGGCCAGCCTAAGGCACACCTGTGCAATAATCATGCTGTCTAATCAGCATCTTGATATGCCACACCTGTGAGGTGGGATGGATTATCTCGGCAAAGGAGAAGTGCTCACTATCACAGATTTTTTTCAGATTTGTGAACAATATTTGAGAGAAATGGTTATTTTGTGTATATAGAAAATGTTTTAGATCTTTGAGTTCATCTCGACACGGTGAATCATCAGATCCTCCTTCGCACTCTCCAAAAACTTGGAGTTTCAGGCTCTGCACTTTCCCTCCTCACCTCATACCTGAAAGACCGTACCTACAGGGTGACTTGGAGAGGGTCTGAGTCCGACCCTTGTCAATTAACTACGGGGGTCCCTCAGGGCTCTGTTCTTGGTCCCCTCCTCTTCTCCCTGTACACAAACTCGCTCGGATCAGTCATTAGCCCGCATGGTTTTTCTTACCACTGCTACGCTGATGACGCCCAATTAATTCTGTCCTTTCCCCGCTCAGAGACCCAGGTCGTTGCACGCATCTCTGCTTGTCTAGCTGACATCTCTCAGTGGATGTCTGCTCACCACCTCAAGCTCAACCTTGACAAGACTGAGCTGCTCTTCCTCCCGGGAAAAGATTGTCCCACTCTTGACCTAACAATCAACATCGGCACCTCAGTTGTTTCCCCGACTCAGACTGCAAGGAATCTGGGTGTGACCCTAGATAACAACCTGTCCTTCACTGCAAACATCGCTGCTACAACCCGCTGCTGCAGATACACGCTTTACAACATCAGGAGGATGCGTCCCCAGCTGACTCAGAAAGCGACTCAGGTTCTGGTCCAGGCTCTCGTCATCTCACGCCTAGACTACTGCAACTCCCTCCTGGCTGGTCTACCTGCATGTGCCATCCGACCTCTGCAGCTCATCCAGAATGCAGCGGCTCGTCTGGTCTTCAACCTTCCTAAATTCTCCCACACCACTCCGCTCCTCCGCTCCCTTCACTGGCTTCCGGTAACTGCTAGAATCCACTTCAAGACACTGGTACTTGCTTACCATGCTGCGAATGGATCTGGCCCTTCCTACATCCAGGACATGGTTAAACCGTCCACCCCAGCGCGTGCACTACGCTCTGCATCAGCCAAACGACTCGTTGCACCCTCGCTGCGAGGGGGACCCAAGTTCCCATCGGCGAAAACACGTGGGTTTGCTGTCCTGGCTCCAGGATGGTGGAATGAGCTCCCCATTGACATCAGGACGGCAGATAGCTTGCACATCTTCCGGCGCAAACTGAAAACTCATCTCTTTCGACTCCACTTCGAGCGTTAGAACTATTAACGAAGCACTTTTATACTAATAAAGGACTGGCTTACCTAAAGCCAGTTGAGTAGCACTTGAAATGTTTGGCTCTATGAAACCTGATGTACTTATATGATTCTGTTTTCTTCAAGGTTGTGTCTTCCTGGTCGAATGTACTTATTGTAAGTCGCTTTGGATAAAAGCGTCAGCTAAATGCAATGTAATGTAATGTAATCTCATGAAAAATGGGAGCAAAAAAAAAAGTGTTGCATTTATATTTTTGTTCAGTGTATAACAACTCATTGTAATCTGCCTCAGATTTAATATACATATTTTGGATTGTCCTCTAAAACCCTCCCCTAAATTATTCTAAATTCCAATTTGTTTCATCACAGTCAGTTTTGAAGTTGCATTAACAGCTTATCGTCTTCAGTAAGTTATTAGCCTTCTACAAAACAACTACAATATCTCTATTTTTTTAGAATGTAAAATGAACACATAACATTATAATACAAATAATACATTTAAACTAAATACCTGAATAGCATGTTATTTCCCTAATATTTGTCAATGGGCTTTAATTACGGCTTATTTTATAGTTATGTTTGGAAAATAAAATTGGAAAGATAATTGTACATGTATCACGGGAAATATTGCTTTAATAAAACGATCATTGTTTAGAGCATTTTGAATTATTTATGTAAAATTATTCAATTTAACATTTCTAAATAATTTGTCTACGTTTTATAAGCAGTTAAGAATAGTTTATTTATAGATAAGAACCTCCCTGTTTATTAAAGTGACACTTCCCCTTTAAATCCGCGCAGCTGAGCGCAGTCAGGAAGTTGAGCAAGACGTCACGCTTGTGTATGTTGATGTCTGCTGCCTGACTCAGCTGGGTTTCTCGTGTTTGGTGGGAACCGGGGTCGTTCTCCTCCTGAAGCACTGGTTTCAGGGCGACGGTGAGACTCTTCAGCAGCATGGCTGACGCTCCGGAGCCCGAAGAGCCGCCCAGCAACAACACCCCCCCCCTCATCACTGTGTCCGACCTGCCCAGTGCCACTGCTGCAGGTAACATGGCTCATGATTCATCAGTCCTCTCAAGGGGCAGGGGCCTCATGAGCATGGCAGCAATAACAGAGATGGGCTGTGGCTGGGGGTGACTCGTGGTAATAAGGTGTGGTCCATGGAGACAGTAAACACCAACTGTGTGTCTGCCAGCTCTTCGATGTTGTCATAGTGCTGCAAATGATACAAGTGATGGATGGATTTGAACAATGTATGGAAGACCATTTCTGCCAGAAAAAGAAAACAATTGTATTGACACTTAGCCTTGTGATGAAAGTCTTTATAATACATTTTACAAAAAAATGACTTGGACAAGTAAAGTAATTTCTTACCGTTTAAAAATTGTTTGTTTTAAAAAATAATGACATATTTCAAAATTATGAAGTAAGAAGAAGGATAAACTGTCTTATAGTCTACATACAATTGTTTCACATATTGTGACACTGTGCTATATTAAATTTGATTTCAATGAAAAGGAAACCACCTTAACTTATTAGGTTTTTAAAAGATAATACATTGTAGAATACTCATTTCAGTATTTCTCCAGCAATTGAACACTTTCTGCAAATGTTATGTGTGTGTGTCCTCACCAGGCCGTAACCTGAAGGAATGGCTCCAGGAGCAGTTCAGCGACAAACCTCTGGAGCAGGAGGACCTGCGGCTGCACAACGCAGCCTACATGGGAGACCTGGACACCCTGAGGAACCTGCTGCAGGAGGACAGCTTCAGACGGTGGGAGGGGCTAATAGTTGTGATATGAGTTTATTGCAATTTAATTGTAAAGCCCTTTTTTTGAGCAATCATTTTGTTTTATTTAGCACAAATAAGAGATCACACAAGGATAGTCATGAGTGAAGAAACATATGCATACACTTTTAGAATATCTTGTGGATTTAGGAGAAATGTCAAAAAGGCAAGGATAAGTGGAACACATAACATATGATACACTATGCAGTGCGCACATATGATAGTATGATACGTTATGATCCAAAATATAAGCTATAAAAGTATGATAATAATCCCTATAATATGAGAATGATGAACTAAGTGCAATACACGTAAAATCTAGTATACACAGTAACACAGTGTAGACTTGATTAAATCTGTCTGCATTATTGTTTTTTTCCCACATGTCTCCAATTGCTTTTACATTTCAGACTTTATAATGAAAATATACCAATTTGGAACTTCTGCATTTGACATTGCTCTTCTCTCTGCATATTTTTACTGCAAATCTGGCAGTTTTTGTCCACAAAGTCAATATGTGCCGCTAAGTGGTTTCTGTGTGTTGGTTTTTTTCAGTAGGCTTGCCGAGTGATAGCCTTAGAGAAACAAATGCTGCATAGAATTTGGCCCTACACATCTCTACCACAAACAGTACAGCATAACACACACCATATGCTGGATACTTTTATCCCAGCCTTTAACCAAGGGTGTCCTATTTTAAATGTGTGCATCATGTCCACAGTGGCACTAGGCGTAGTGGCCAAACAGTGGTTCTATAACTTCTGTGTCAGTCACGGGATGCAATTGGGCCCAAAAAGACATTTACCATTGACTTACATTGGGAAAGACACCTCTATAAATGAGCGTCTATATATTTTTTGGCAGGTTAATCAAATATCCAGAACGAAAACTTGAATTGCCCTTGTTTAAACCAATAGGTCCTTAAAGTTCTAAACCCACATCTAGAGTTATTTTCCCTCATACATTAATTTGACTGAGCTGAGACCGGCTGTGATGCTGAAAATGGAGGCGAGGTTTCAGGAATACACAAGTGTGCATGCTCCATTGGCACAAAGGATGCAAAAGATTGCCAGAAAATCCCTGAAAGATTTGGGTAATTTTGAAAACAAACATACCTGAGGTAAAAAACAAAACAATGTCCTTTTTAACTTCATGTTGTTCACGTTGTCACGACTTTACTAAAACACAAAAAGAAAAGACAGAAAAATCCACTCAAGTGTCAGAATAACAGGAGGACACCGGTGTTGTTGACACCGCGTCTACATTTCGCCAAAACTCTATCAGTAATAAATCTTATTAGTGCTATTTCCTATGCTACAAATAGACAATTAGTTTAAATTACTTATGCACTAAAGTGTCACTGAACATTATACATTGCTGTCATGAACTTAAATAACACATTCAACATAAGAAATAACAATAAATGCAATCACCGTTTCCAGCGCGACATCACTGTGGGGATGGCGGAAATGACAAGCGGGTAAACAACGACGTGCAACTTAAAAGTGTTCCCGCGGAAAAAAGTCACTTAAAATAATAAATGAAACTATCTCATAGAAATAAAACTCACAACTTTTTACAAATTAAACATTCACAAACTAATAATTATTCACACACATTTTGATTTCCGTAACACATTACATTACATGTTACTTGATAGACGCTTTTATCCAAAGCGACTTACATACTCAATACTGTGGACAATCCCACAGGAGCAATTTGGGGTGAAGTGTCTTGCCCAGGGACACAACGACATGCTGACTGCAGTGGGGTTTGAACCTGTTCTCCCCTGATCCGAACACCAACGAACTAGGCCATTGCGCCACAGCCTCCTAGCTCCTACACATCACTGGTTTATGGATACTTTGGACACAGGTTGGGAAACATTGTAATGTTCATAGAGCCAGAGACCATTTTGGAGTGGTCACTCAACCCCAATCCCACAGTGGTTGTGTGCAGCACTCCACACCAAGCCAACCCATTATTATGGGTTTAGGGCAGTTCATCTCCACTCCACATGGTTTACAACATGCTGTTTTTTCAATAAAACTCTTTATATTTCATTAGGTTCTCCCTGCCCGACCTATTCCAACTTGCCTGAGGCAGCAAGTAGTGTTAAAAGCACAATATTTGTGCAGGTATCTGTAAATGTTTTATTTGAGATTACCACACAGAAATTATATTTGAAAGACTTTGGCAAGTTGAGTGTTTTCAATGTGTGTATAGTCATTGGCCTGATTTTATTCTACAAACGTTTATCAAACATTTTCAGTGCAAGCACAATATTTGTTATTATTATGTGCGATGCATGATTATTATGCCCTGTCAAAACAGGCTTACAAGTCCACATTAATTTGAAAAAGAGACAGGATAGAAACCTAAATGACGTTCAGGAATTTATATTAAAAAAAAATCCTATATGTCATTGTTATTTCACCAGGACATGTCTTGATTTTGAGCAGACATTTTTAATAAATATAGATAATTAATATAAAAGTATTTTTATGTTCCTCTTAAAACTCATCAGAAAGGACATGAGAATGTGATTCCTTCACAATTTCTTAATTTGCCTAATTTGGAAAACCTGCTTTTCTTTGTTTAAAGATCTGCAAAATTTAACATTTCATTGTCATTATTGTGCTTGATTTGAATATATGTTTGTCATTTTTACTTTTAACAAGATATTCTTTGAGAACTTTTGAGAACAATTCTACAGTCTTATCCTTTCAGATTTCCAATTTCTGGATCTAATCCAAATTACCCCGTACAGCCAAAGTGTTGTTCTAACCTCCTTTGAAACCCTGTCACCCTAAAGCATAATTTAAAGGGGCCCTCTTAGGCAAATGTTCAGGTTCATATTTGTATTTTGTGCCTCTACTGTAAAATGTTTTCATGCTTTAATGTTCATAAGGTCTTTATTTTTGGTTAGCTGGCCAGCTATCTTAGAGATGTCCTGCCCCTTATCACATACAATGTCTTGGAGTGCAAGCCAAGCAAAGTGTGAGTGTGATGTCGTCATGATGTTACAGAAGTAAACAAAGGAGTCCAATGGATGTTTTTCAGGCGGGGTTGTAGGATAGAAACTCCCTGTTGAGGGTACTTTTGGATTTTAGCCTTTGTAGACCATTTACATGCACAAAAACCTATATAACACACTACACAAAAGGGGGAGACCCCAACAACCATAAAAGGGCCCCCTTTAATATAGAACAAATAACCTGTCCCTTCCCTCCCTTGGTGCCAGGCGTATCAATGAGAAGTCTGTGTGGTGTTGTGGCTGTCTGCCCTGCACCCCCCTGCGGATCGCAGCTACAGCGGGACACGCCGCCTGCGTGGCCTTTCTGATCTCTCAGGGAGCCAAGGTGGACCTGGTGGATGTTAAAGGTCAAACAGCCCTCTACGTTGCCGTGGTGAATGGTCACCTTGACAGTGTCCGGATCCTCCTGGAAGCCAAGGCCGATCCCAACGGGAGTCGGCATCACCGCAGCACGCCGCTGTACCACACTGCCCGGGTGGGCCGGCTGGACCTGCTGCAGGAGCTCATCAGGTGAGGCTACAGGAGGAGAAGTATAACACCTGGCTGTAATGGAGTGTGATTTGGGGCTAGGGAAAGCAAGCACAACTATTTGTATTTCACTTTTTTACCCAGTATGCTGAGAATGGGATTTGTTTTATTTTCTTTCCTACTGCTGAGAACTGATGACTTGTGGTATTTTCTCCATTCCAAAACCCACATCTTTGAATCTTTTCTTATCTTTTATTTGGGGAGTTTTTGTATTCAGTCTTGTGTGTATCTGTCAGTCTGTTTACAGACAATCCAGCATACTACTCAACACATCAGCTTAATAATATGTGTTTCCTGACCAAGGAATATACTGTTTATTCAGTGGATTGTTACAGGGGGAACCTTTTCATATACTATGTTGTTTGTCATTGAATTTGATTCACTGATTTATTTTGCAGTTAGTTCTTAACTTCTTTCATTTTTCACAGAATGCACAAAACCTGGGGTTCTGAACAGACTGAAGAGACATAATTTGTCAATTGTACCCAGATATTTTTGTATCTAGACACTTACATTGTCTGCAAATTATAATGGCTGAATGTAGCACTTGTTGTAAAGTATGCCATCTGAAATATCATAATTTCCCTCTGTCCAGGTTCAATGCTGATGTAGACATGGACCACCAGCTGGGCCCCCGGCTCCTCTTAAGCGCTCGAACCCTCAACACTCTGGTGGTGTGTCCTCTCTACATCAGCTCAGCCTACCATCACCTCCCTTGTTTCCGGTTGCTGCTGCAGGCCGGCGCTCAGCCTGATTTTAACTACACAGGGCCCGTCTGCCAAGAGGCTCTGACCCGGGGCCTGGCCTCCTGCCTGCTGGACGCCGCGCTGCGACATGGCTGTGGGGAGGACTTCATCCACCTGCTGCTGAACCACGGGGCCAACCCGCAGCTCGTGCCCTGGGACGGATCAGCACTGGAGGCTCCCAATCGGAGGGAGGTGGATCCGGAGGCCCTCAAGGTCTTCCTGGAGGCCAAGAGTGAGTACATTATTGTGCAGGCATCAGTGAGGTCCAATACTGCAAACAAATATATTTAAAAGCAAGGGTTTGATACAAAATTATACAGTAGGTTCTTAAGGGAAAATCGAGGTGAGTGCTGTTTCAGGTTGATTGATGCTAATCACAAGAATCATTTTAGATTAAACTAGTTTTTTACTTGATATTTTTTCAAATTAATGGGTTTTGAGTGGTGTTAAAAACGTTTTTTGTCATGAACTGTTGCCTCTACACCACCCAATAATCGCATAATATCAATACCGATAAATGTTTTTGAATTTTTATAGAAATGTTGAGCATATTGCATCCTGCAGGGAGTTTCCTTTAATTGCTATGTGACTTGTTGACTGGAAAATTCCCTTCTACAACCCTCCTATCATTAAATGACTTATGTTGCTCGTATGTTAATTGGCTTGCACTAAAGTTACTTTATTTGACATGCTATAGTAGAAACAGGTGTAAAAATGATAAATCGCTAAATTCTATTAAACTGCTTCAGTTTCAAGGTCCTGCTATTGTGCATACTGTCGCAGCACTTTAAACGAGCGGTGCCATTGTTAATGTTATTATTAACACCTGTAATGCCTGCTGGGAAAAAGGGCCATTATGCACATTGACAGAAGTTGTTCCAGTGTATTGCCATTTGGTTCAATGAACATAAACTCATAAGTTTCTATAGTAAATCTGTTTTTCTCAAAGTGCGATAGTTAATACTGTTAAGCATAACATGCGTCTTACCATTTATTGACCCTAACCCTGACTGGAAACAAAAAATGTATAAAGTTTCAGATTCAGATAATCCAGTGATAATAAATCAAACTTGAATGGCATTTGGGAGAGCAGACCTCCACCAAGGGCAACGCTGCATTCAAGTGCACACAAGATCTCTTTGGTGTGTTAATACATTTGTGTTCAATCTTTCACTCAGGTTCAAATCAAATCAAGTTTTATTTATATAGCACATTTATAAACGATTTTTGGTCGAGCCAAAGTGCTGTACATATAATAAAAATAGCCTACAGTAGAGACACTTTACAGCAAATACAACAGCACAGATTGTTCAGAATATCAGTATGAGAAAAACGACACCCTCTATCCTTAGACCCTCACATCGTACAAGGAAAAACTTCCAGAGAAAACCCACAGTTTAAGGGGAAACAATGGGAGAAACCTCAGGGAGAGCAACAGAGGAGGGATCCCTCTCCCAGGACGGACAGACGTGCAATGCCGTGTGTAAATCGAAGAGATAATACATTTTACAGCATATAGACCGAATGTTAGGAAATGCATGTGTCTGTAATAAGAAGATGAATCCACGAGGATGTCAGCTACAATCCTGTGGAAGCCATCAGGGAAGCAGCATGACGAGATCCAAGGCAGGACCGCAGAGACAGGTTCAGCCACGACCCGAAGTCCACGACTTAATCCAGAACTCAGGATAGAGGATCCAAGACACAGGACTACAGCAAGAGGATCAGCCTCGACTCCGGATCCCGGCGTAGATAGAGATACAAAACAAGAAAAAAGATTTGGCTGGGTTAATCGGAACAAGAGAATACACAGACAGACACAGACAGAGAGGGAAAAGGTCATTGGATAAAAGTTACTCTTGATAACCCTCTAGAAAGATCTCATGAACTTCCCCACTCAATCTATCAAGACCCGAGCAGTTCTATTAGATATAGGCTAAGAAACAGAGATAGGGAGCACAACAACCTATCTCTTCGTCAGATGCACTCCCCCGCTTATCTAAGCGACTCTGTACCCCGTTACCCTCTACAAGGCCATAGACCAGCAGAGGGAAAATGGGGGGTGGGTAAGGGTAAGGGTTTTTAAGAATAAACCGCAAGGGTCCAAAGGGAAAAAAGATGAAATATAAGGTACTATATTTTAAGTAGTCCTATCTACTATTCCTATATTCGAATAATGTATAAACTATTTTAAAAATACTTTATTAAATCCTATATTATGTTATAAATATTAAAATAAAGAACTAAATGAATAAATAAATAACTAAATGAATAAATAAATAATTAAACAAAAGCCAGAGAGAAAAAGTGAGTTTTAAGTGTTGATTTAAAAACCCCCAGGGTCTGGGCCGACCTCACATGGAGGGGCAAAGTATTCCAGAGCCTAGGGCCAGCCACTGCAAAAGCTTGATGCCCTCAGGTTTTAAGCCTGGTCTTAGGCACTATCAACAACAGCTGATCAGCCGACCTTAAGGCTCTGCCTGGGGTGTAGCGATGGAGGAGTTCGGCTATATAGGCAGTTGCCAGCCCATTTAGGGCTTTAAAAACAAATAAAAGGAGTTTAAAATCTATTCTGAACCGAACTGGAAGCCAGTGCAATGAAGCCAGAATTGGGGTGATATGATCGCGCTTTTTATGGCCAGTGAGAAGACGTGCAGCTGCATTCTGAACTAGCTGGAGGCGTCTAATTGAGGCCTGGTCCATACCCACATACAGAGCATTGCAGTAATCCAGTCTCGAGGTAACAAAGGCGTTAATAACCCTTTCTAGGTCTTTAAAAGATAAAACCGACTTGGTCTTAGCCAATAGTCGTATTTTGAAAAAGCAGGTCTTGACTACAGTGCTAACCTGCTTATCAAATTTAAAGGCGCTGTTGAAGGTCACTCCAAGGTTCATAACAGAGGGGAGGATATTTTTATTGAGGGAGCCCAGAATATCAACCGGGGAGACTGTTGGTTGGGATCCAAAAAAGATGACCTCGGTCTTGCTCTCATTGAGGGTGAGGAAGTTTTGGCTCAGCCAGGATTTAATCTCTGTTAAACAGTCCTTCAACTGCTGTAGTGAGTTGGCATTTTGATTGAGAGGCAGATAGATCTGTACATCATCAGCGTAACAATGGAAGGGGATATTATGTTTTGTGAGAATTGAACCTAGTATGTACAATAGAAAAAGGATGGGGCCCAGAATCGAGCCTTGCGGAACCCCACAGGTAAGAGGGGCTTTGGCAGAGGAGAAGGCACCTAACTGCACTGAGAAGCTACGGTCCGTCAAATAAGACCTGAACCATGCAAGGGCAGAGCCTGTAATGCCTGCGGACTGTTCAAGCCGTGACAACAGGGTACTATGATCCACAGTGTCAAAGGCAGCAGTTCAATCTGTTACAACCCGGCTCATGGGCTGTAACATAAAACAGGGAGACGAGACGAGAGGTAAGAATATATAGTTTATTTGTTTCAACACAACACTAAATGGGCACCAGCATCAGGTCCCCGAAGCTGGCGCAGAGAGAGTGCCCAAAGGAGTGAGAGCGACGCAACCGGCTGGGCTCCTCCTTTATCCTGCTCCACCAGGTGTAGCTCATCAGATAGGCATCCGCCCACAGGTGCGGCTCATCAGCACCTGAAACAACCTGAACAAACCACACACACACACAAACACACGGCACCCCACGTGATCTAACAGCACCAAGACAGCTGGGCTGCCTGAATCAGCGGCTAAGAGCAACATGAACCTGTCTTGTGGTCAGGGTTGGGAGGGTTACTTTGTAAATGTAATCAGTTACTGATTACTGAATACATGGCTCTGAAAGTAATCCGAATACAGTTACAGTTACGTGTCTTAAAAAAGTAACGTATTCAGATTACTTTTAGATTACTTTTGGATTACTTTCTTTTTCCATCACAGATGGGTATGTTTTGGTGTACAGGAGACACAAAAAGCAAAAGGAAACTGAACGTGTTTTTACTGTTTTAATGGCTTATCAAGAGCACAACTGAAACGATGTAACAACATAATAAACGTTTTGGGGATGCAGCTTGGGATCTGAGGAGTGAGGGACACGGCTTAGAACGGGCGTGTCGCCTTCTGTCCTGCCAGTGTTGGCAGAACATTAATTAAAATGTCGAATTCGGACTTCATTTTAAGGACATTTCGGCCAGGGGTGTAGAGCTATATTTGTTTAAGCACCGGATCGGCAAAACAGGAGAGTGTGTGCACCAGTCTGCCTTGATTTATGTATTCATGTCTGTGACCCTCACAGTATCTGCTGCCCGCAGCTGTTTTATAGAAGGAAAACCTCCTTCACTTCATGAAATCTCTGCAGCACCAGGAGGCAGCCTCTGAGAAGACGAGCGTGCAGTGCCTTTAACGCACCGCCTTCACTGTATTTACC
Source organism: Gymnodraco acuticeps (assembly GCF_902827175.1). Classification (NCBI taxonomy): domain Eukaryota; kingdom Metazoa; phylum Chordata; class Actinopteri; order Perciformes; family Bathydraconidae; genus Gymnodraco; species Gymnodraco acuticeps. The sequence goes on along the minus strand of NW_022992344.1, from coordinate 2,176,323 downwards.
TTCAGAATCATTCGAAAGGCTAAAGAGTGACCACAGGCTGGTGTGCTTTAACCACACACACCTCTACACACACACACACACACACACACACACACGATTTAAACGCAGACTTTTGTTCCTCCATGTTTCGTTGTTATTGTTTCACTGAGCGGACCCGCTTTCAAACGCTCCCTTTTTTGGTCCATCTGCGGCGGTAATAGGTTTTGTGCGCTATGATGATTCGGCTGTACCTTTAGTAATGAATATTAAATGTTGTGAGGAAATCTTTCCACCAATAATTCCAATAAGTATTCCAAAATGTATTCACTTCATGTTTACGAAAGTAACTGTAATCAGATTACTCGTTTTTCAAATGTAACGCGAGCTGAATACAGTTACTTGATTTGTGTATCCTGATTACGTAACGCCATTACATGTATTCCGTTACAACCCAACCCTGCTTGTGGTTCTGCTGCAGTTGCTAAGGAGACGGACCTTTGCTTTGTCTCTCCTCAGGATGCCCTCGCAGGCTGACACACGTGTGTCGCATCAGGATCCGCAGAACGATGGGTAAAAGTCGCCTAAAACACATACCCGCGTTACCGCTGCCACAACCCATCAAGAACTTCCTGCTTCACCAAACCTGACCTCCTCTTTCACAGAGCTCTACCAACCCCAACCTTTAAAAAGCCTATTTGAATCCAACCCCCAAATAGAGCACTTTGTGAACCAAATTTGCTAATTGCATGTTATTTTCTAATAGCAAACATTTTCTAATATTTTTCAAACATTTTGAAGTTATGTAATATCTTATCTTGCTATTTTTGTTGTAAGTTATTGACATACTTCCTAACTTATCAGAGAAGCCTTATTATGTCCTCATCTGTTTGTGTTTTAACTCCCCAAATCTCCAGTATGTGTTCCGTTCCTGCTTCAAGTAGCACTTTTCAGCTAATAGCCATAGTGAGAATGTCATTTGATGTAAAGCATTGACTTGAATGAGCAATATAAGGTTCTGGATCTTAACTGAAAACACTGCTAGGTGAAAAATGTACACTTTGCTTTAAGTCACTCATGTACATGTTACCATCATGTAAACAGTCTCTGTGGATTAAATGTATTCATGATGAATAGAATAACTTTGTATGTATTACCCAGAAAGCTGCCTTCTCCATGAGTGTTGCACCTAAAGCCTTCTGTGCACCTCTGTTGCACAGCATGTTACTCACACAAATGTCTCTTTGTGCATTTTACTTTGTATATCTTGACTTTGTTTGCATCCAATACACATGCAATAATACCATATCCTCTAGTCTACTGTATGTTTTTCATCATCTAAAACGTGTGACGGCTCACTTTCCCTGCTTCCTGTTGTATTATCCATGACTCCTTCTCCTTTCCTCTTAGCCCAATTCAAGACCTGTTGTAGTCCAACATATCTGAGCCAGTGTCAGGACCGAATCTCCTGAGTAAAGGATTGGTTAAATCTAGTGGAAAAAAATCCCCCTCATCATCATGACGGCAACATAACTCGCAGATGGTGTTGGTTTTTTTATCCAGCAAGGCTTCGTCACACTATTAGTAAATCAGCTTTTGAGCGAAACCCCACTTACATAGACTACATTATGTATCCTTTTTACAGGTGTTGTGTAATAGAAGCTTTGAATGAAGAACCAAGCGAAATCTTGTCCAAACTGAACGGGTTTACTTTATATTAATTCAACAGTTTCCAACAAGAACGGTGGAAGACGGAGAAAATGTACTCGACATACTCGTATTCATTTCTATATCAAAACAGGAAGGAGCAAAAGCAGGACACATACTTGCACTTCAAAATAAAAGCATTTCCTGTTTTACCTTCAACAATTTACCCTTAACTTCTGTCAAGAAGCAAATAAACAAATGTTTTTACTGCCTTAAATAAAAGAAGTTACAACAACAGGTTCATGCCCAAGAATAGTTAAACGTTAAAGTATTGGATTCAGTTTCCAAAAAGTGTTCGCTCCTGTCTCTTAAAGGACCCTTCCTGAAAAGTCCTGGCTGCTCTGAAAGCAGTGTTTGGAGATACTCAGATATTCCCTAATGTATGAGTTTTTCTTTATATGTCCTCTTTCACCTGTTGAACCCCATCGACCCGCCCCCGGGCGGAAAAACGCATCATCTGCAGGAAACAGTGTCTGAGGGCTTCTTAATATATAATAAACTATGAATGTTTATATCCATGTAACAGGAAGAAACTCAGCTAACTGATCTTTTTCTTTTTTTTTTGCAAAAAAACCCACAAAGCTAACGCTGAGCCTCTGAATTAGCCACGAGCGAAAAATTGCTAACGGCGGTTGCACAGAAAACATGGAATAACACCCTTATTACTTATCATAACTGCAAATCCAACCCATCGATTAGCATCGTGAGAGCACACAGAATCGATAGGTATCTATATCATCACTCTATAAGAACTCGCGACATAATAAACAAAAACAGACATCACAACACGTGGCGCTAGGTAGCAAAAACGGCATTACCTTCGTTGTCTGATCAAAAGTTGTCTTCAATGGCATTAAAACGATAAAAATGCTGCTGAAGGTTAATTCATAGGTTAATCCAATGTGTCTGTGTCCCTTTGAAATGATTTCTGATAATCCATAAGAAATAAACCTACTTTTCCGTTTTCAGATTTCAGAGCGTGAGATAGGTTTCACTTTCGTCAAACTGCATGCGCGAAGCCCCTACCTTTTTTTGGTAACGTTGGTGTGTATGTGGAAATCCCCCTTCGATTCTATTGGCTCTAACAGTTAAAAAGAGATGTCAATCATCAAAATCGACCAATGGGTTCCAGAGAAACGGCAAAAACGCCGATTTCCACCCAGAGGTGGAGTTTTTTTTTTGCTAAACCTCTCTAAAAAGGTCAAATGTCACTTGTTTTGCATCAATCTTGATACAGGGTACTTATTATATGTTGTTCTTTGGATTCCTAAATCTTTTAGTCTACTAACCCATCATCCAAGGGTAGTTTTCACTATAAGTAAAAAATAATTTACAGTTTTTTACTATGTTCAATCTAAATGTTCTTTAAAATAAAAAACATCTATATTGATTCTGACTTTTCTACATCCAACTCACAGGTTTATCATTACTTTGAGAAACAAATTATTAATGTTCCATTTTTAGAAGTTTAGAAGTTTAGAAGTTTAGTTATGGTCATTTGTTCTGGAAATGTCATTTTCGTGCCTGAGACCTGAACAACAGGGATGGGGTTTAACAGGTTAAGATCAAGAAACTCCAAGAACATTTCTAATTGATGGTTACTTTCTCTAGAAAGACTAAACCTTACAGTAAACAATGGCCTCATGTGCTAATAAGGCATCTTTTTTGACCCATCTGATATTGGAATTGTTGAACAGCTTTAATGTGTCTACATTGATCTTCATCTCTCTCTTCTCGTATGCCTGCAGACTTATTGCCTAATTCTTGTAGTAACTTGCAACATCCTCCAGGGACAGTAACATAGAGGGATGGAATTCTGGATAAGGACATTTGTTATTATTGTAAAGCTGATAAATTAGCAAAGTTTGAGAAAACCACATTTGGTGTAAACCCAACTGGCCCCGTGGAAAATGCTGAGCCTGGGAACCCCCGAGTGGAAGAGGCAGGGAGCACAAGGGCCAAGGGACAAGAGGGATATCAATCCAAAGAAGTTATAGAAAAGATGGACAGGGTTACTTTCTGAGAACGTCTTGGGCGGGATTATATATATCCTGCAAACAGGGTTCAAAGTATGATTCTCTTTTCAGCATAGAACATTTTTAAACAACATTTTGGCTCTCCTGGGACAGCTGAGCTCTCTTTTAACCAGATGAACGAGAGAAATATATGTCTATTGAATGACTACAAATGCTTCTAAATAATGTATTGGTTTGTTTCCTGAGCACTAACATGCTATCACATGAGGTCTCTAGATGGCACTGTCTTCCTATCAAGTATGGGATACATTTGTCTCCCAGTATCTCCTTTCATTACCCTCTCATCCCTTTTATTTGTATTTCTTAACCATCTCTGCTTTTTCCTTTCTATATTTTGTTTACGTCTTTGTTTCTTTATTTCTCTTCTCAGTCAGCTATCTTGAGTTTGCTTCAGAGGATACAGCCAAGGACCTCAGCATGTGTCCTCAAGAGCCTCATCCTTTCAGAACTCATTGAAGCGAGTCTTTCATTAACGGAACACAGAGAGAATGAGCCCCTTTGCATCAGTGCAGAGTGAAGCAGAGATTGGACAGTTTGGTAAACCACAGTCTTCCTGTGGGGAGCTTTCATTAGCAGATACCTCTTTCAAGTCAAAGCTTATTTTATGTTTCAATGTATTTAGAAAGGCCTCCTGCTACGTTCACCATGGATATATTCATTAGAGAATAAGAGAGTTTTATTCCATAGTAAGAAAACTACAGAAGACCTGAGAGGCAAATGAGAAAAGCAATAATAGTGATCAATTTTCAAGTCTGAAATAATCTGTTTTCGGTCTATATAAGTCAAGAACAAATGGAAAATGTTTCAAATTTCCTTGAAAATAATCGAACAACTTAAGTTATTTGCCATACATTTGCAATCAAAGAAAAACTAATCTGGTAAAAGGTTTTTTACTTCAGAGTAGCTACTTTATGAGTCCGGAAATAGCTGATTTGTGTTGTTCATTCCAAACTTTATATGCACCGCAAACTGCAATCAAAATCTCAACAGCCTCAGCTAATATCATCACAGTGTTCCACTTCAACTGGGGACCAGCATGCAAAGGGGTGTTAAACTCAGTGAGAGCGCTTCATGGAGGCCCTGACACACCAAACTGACACCAAAGAACACATCCCGACGGACCCGATTGTTGTGTCGCTTTTATATATATTGGGTGTTTCTCAATCTCGAGTACGCTTGCTTGGTAGCACATGTCTTCCGAGTCACTTGCTTCCAGAAGGGAGGCAACAATACTTCCTGGAATTCGGAAAACAAAGAGTGGAACAGGCTAGCAGGTGTGCGTCATATGAGAGGCCTCGCCTTACATTTTCCGCCACAGATTTGGGAAAATTGGTCCGTGCGCAAAGCATTGTGGGGATTTTAAGACCGCAGAGTCTACACATGTGCAGCCTCGAATTTTCTTCAAATGAAGTACGCCGGGATCGGTAGAATTCCAAGTATGCTGGACATTGGAACAGTACTTCGGCGGCACTCGATGACATAGATTGCTTGAATAGTGGCTCTGGAGCAGCTTTACTCGAGATTGAGAAACACCCACAGTCTATGGTCGCCTCACATCTCCTGCGTCTTTGCCAAAAAGTCGCACTGGAACACACCCAGGGCCGTCCCTCCCTACAGGCCGATCATGCAGACTGCGTGGGGCCTCACCTTGCGGAGAGGGCCTCAACTGAGCCGAAAATGCGGTGCACCTATGCGGCGCAATTAGTGTGGCGCGGCAAGGTTTCGCCACTGCGAGGCTCCATAGCACCCCCCACCCCGTTGACGCTCGCGAAACAGAGGGCCTCATCATATAGAGAGGCGAAGTCCCGCTCTTCTACTTCCGCCCCATGGGACCTTATTTCGGAAAAATTATGTATTGAAGTCAATGGGGAGAGAAAACGTATCTTTCGATCTCGTTTGAATTGTGCCATGAACACATATGATGTTTGTCAATCTTAAAAAATAATTTCCATGTCAAAAAAGTCAGAATTTGTCGTAAAACTGTTGAAATATAAGACAATGAAAAATACGCGACTAGAAAGACTACAAACTCCAGAGTCGCATAAGTGATGTCATAATTGTTTTCCTCCACTAAATAGCTAAGATAACTTTAACAATATGCCTGTGTGCTTTGTACCAGGCTGTAATCATACCAGCAATAGGTCTTACTCGTTCTTTCGCTTCCCGTCTGATGAAAGGACCAGGAGTGGCTGGCTGGATAAAGTTAGCTACCTAGCTAGTAGCAAGCACGTTAGTTAGCATTACAGCCGGCTTAGCCTTGTCCTTTCTATTAGCCTTAACATGAAGTAACATTAAGTTAACCAAAGTGTTAAACAGTAGAGTAGTAGTCATATTTCGTGAACCCTTTGAAGAGTACTGTCACACCGGTGTGATCATTCTATAATACACCTTTAAGCCCGGATGCCCCCGAGGGAGACATGCTAAGGCTACATTAGCATCGGCGATCTTTTATTACTTCATGCTATCGGCACAAATGGTTAACATTGAACATTAAAAAGATCAGGCAGTTCAGGGAGAAGGAAGGCAGGCAGGCAGCTTTGCATGACATTCTTCTGGACGTGTTTCATTGTGGTGATAGTGAGGGTAGTCAATCCCTTGTTTGGCAAGACAGTAGTGACGGCCATCTTGGTGACGTGTATTGTTGTGCGAGACCAGAGATGTAGTTCATTGAGCGGTTTCACACAAAAAAAGTCTTACTTCACAGTTTTACGGCAAACATTTTTTTTTTTTACTTTAAATTGACAAACATCATATGTGTAGCTCGTGGCACAATTCAAACGGGATCGAAAGATAACGTTTCTCTCGCCATTGACTTCAGTACATAATTTTTCCGAAATAAGGTCCCATGGAGGTCCACCGGAAAGGGAGGGACTTTTCCTCTCTATAACTTTGCATGGGGCCTCATGTTGGCCAGGGACGGTCCTGAACACACCGCAAAGACTTGAGCCGACGGCCAAGTAGCACGTACGCACTGCGCATGCGCGAGTGGCAATAACTCTCCTTACCAGCAAGCGGCGGTAGTGTGTATTCTTAATTCAAAAGAGGTAACCGGAAAACAGACTGCGTGATATACAAACAACAAATAGCGTGCGTTCCATTTTCACTCTCGTCCGTGACTGTTTGACTGTTTCACATAACGACTTATAATCGAAAACATGTTTAGTGGAAAATGAAAAATAATAGCCGTCTGTGTGTGCCTTCTTCACTTCCGTTTAGCTTCTCATGCACTGATTCGCTAAGCTGAACAGCCAATTAGAGTGATTTATTTTGCCGACAGCCTTTTGCCGACAGCCTCCCGATTCAACATGAGCGGAAGGTGTCGGCATGGCCGAAAAGACACGACAGTGCTGGACACACTAATCTGAGAAGGGCGACAGGACGCTCATCGACGGCCAGACGTCTATCGACGGCCGAAATCGGCCCGGTGTGTCCGGGCCTTTAGACGTGGATTAAAGGTTCTTTCCATGCATCTGGTGTTTTCGCTGGTAAATCACTTTCAAATGTAGCTGGTTTGTGTGTGTGTGTGCGTGCATATGAATATTTAAGTATTGACTGACAATGTGCTTCATTGTCAGGCGGCCTGTGCTCCTGCACTTGCACTGCAGAGTAGCCTGTTACCACATTTGGTAATTGCCACACACTTTAATTTGAATGATCTCATTCCTCAGGCGTTCCGGAACTCTTAGTTTCCTCCAATGACCAAATCACTGCGTGTTTACCGCCACCACACGCACGCAAACAGGTACTCTAAACCAAGGCAATTTTGGGATTTATCTAGCTCCGTTTTTTCAATTTCCTTTTTCATTTTTGTCTTCAACACACAGGAAGGACAGGGGAATTTGTCCAAACATTAAGCAGTTTAACATGACTCACAGAGATGACAGTTGGGTTTGTTGTCCAAGAAAAGGAGCCTTTTCCGTTTGACCTCATGTCAGATCAATTGAACAGGAAAGCTTGGGTGTGGATGAAGTTCTCACAGCACATGTGGATCACAACTGCATGTGAAGAGGGCCCTTTACCTCTTTTAAGGCCGTCTTTAGCGCAACACACACAAGGAATTCCTGCAGCTTTATTGATATAATTAATGAGTATATGGTTGGAAGTATTGAAAGAATCTTAACCTATAAAAGCATGATAATTAAAAACCTCAGAGGGAGTTAATGACGCTTAATTTGACTGTTTTCCAAAGGAGCCGGTAGTCGTGAAATGTGGCAAGGCGCAGGAAGGATGTCAAGTCATTGCTTCTGTAATTACTGTCACAGTCTGTAACTTTGCTCTTAATTAGTTCCCTCTCATTTAAGTAGCCTACTGCAGCATTTTTAGGATATCCTGTCTTTCAAGAACAATTTATCGGTAGTAACTTAAAAGGGGGTCTCTTAGACAAAAAAAGGCAGATTGCATTAAACAAGGGATCGGCAACCAGTGGCACACTAGGAATAAGTGTGCAAAAATATTTAAATTGTATTTTCGGATCCTGAACGAGACTGCCGGCAGAGCGCGTCTCCCCCTGCAGAAGGAAGCCATGCACGCAACGCAGCGCAGAAGGATAACTTCTAGGCCCCGCTCTCTTTAACTCCAGTCGACCTTCTGCTGCTTTCCTCCATGATGGTGAAACGATCAGGGGTGTAGCGCACTTCACACATTGCAGTATAAGGAGCTGTACATGCCGCAGTTTTTGCGTGGATGTGTCTTTAGTTGAAAGCCCAGTGGCGATATGCTCATCTGTCATCGAAAATAATATGCTACACAGGGGCAGACTGGCCAACTATGTGTTCTGGAGAATCACAGACGTCCCGTCGTCAGCGAACCGAGCCGGTCGCCAGCAGGCCGTTGACCACTGGGCTCAGTTTGCTGACGGCTGGTGTTGTGTCAAATTATGCACCCCCATCATGAAATGCACCCCTTGTCACGGGAACGTGCATTTGTAAATGAAACGTTAAGACCTTAAAACGATGCTTAAAACGAAAAGTAAACATCCAGGGTTTTTGTAATGGTAATTTACAGACTGTGAGTCGCTTAGTGGTAGCTCATATAGTCTTAATTCTTGTCGTTAAATTCTTGCTATCTTACAAAATAAAAGTCTCACATTCATGAAACTTGCTCCATTCATTGGTACTAGTCCTACAACCATACCCTAAAAAATGATAAGCAGGCCTGTCATAAAATGCACCCCACCCAAAAAGATGTTTCTATTCATCCCACCCTCAAGCATTTTTTAGGGTATGGTTGTAGGACTAGTACCAATGAATGTAGCAAGTTTCATGAATGTGAGACTTTTATTTTGTAAGATAGCAAGGGGTGCATAACGTGGCAAAAATATGCTGACAACGACTATGTAACATTTGCAAACATATATTTTGTTTATTATATGACAAATATGTAAAATTAAACAATACGTAAAATTAAACAATACATTTTAAAGCACGTGTATACAGAGAGGACGTCACAATTAAAAAAAAACACATATTAAATAAAAAAATTACTGAAAAAGAAGTGACGAATGAATGCAAAATCCAGGATTCAACACCACTACCATCAAAATACGGAGCAAAAAGTTTAACCACAATAATCAAGACCATATGAGCTACCACTAAGCGACTCACAGTCTGTAAATTACCATTAAAAAAAACCTGGACGTTTACTTTTCGTTTTAAGCATCGTTCTTAACGTTTCATTTACAAATGCGCGTTCCTGTGACAAGGGGTGCATTTCATGATGGGGGTGCATAATTTGACACAACACCTGTACAGCCCTTTATTTATTTAAAGGTGGGGTAGGTAAGTTTGAGAAACCGGCTCGAGATACACTTTTTGTTATATTCAATGGAATGCTCTTAACATTCCGATAGCAATGAATATCTTAAGTGTTATGACAACAAATCCATTAAAAAATTTCATCTGTGGAAGCCGTAGTACTGTAAAAAGACCAATCATTTTAACCAGTCCAGCTACAATAACTGGATGGCCTACCTGCCTGTCAGCCTTCCGTCTGTGCACAAATTTATCACGTGCCCTCATTGGTCATGTGCGCGTTCGTGTGTGTTGGAGGAGGGGCTCTGTAAGGAAGTAGCAGATTTTTTCCGGTTGTGTATTTTCAAATTCTAGCGCACTCGAGCTGGTTTTTCCAAGATTACCTACCCCACCTTTAAATGTGTTTAAACGGCATCATTTAAGTTGCGCTGACAGGCGACAGAGGTTCACAGCTTCCCCGCAGCGAGGCTCCCCCGCCCTCCAGTTGACAGTTCACGTTAGCTCTAAAACACCTTTTGCTAGCTTGGCTCTCTGACAAATACTCTGTGGGCCCTTCTCACTTCTCTTATTTTTCATTTCCTCGCTCCTCGGTCTCAGTCTCACCGGAAGTAGATTTGTCTGCGCCATCTTGAGTAGCGTCCCAATGGCCTTATTTTTGCCGGAGGACCGAGGAGCGAGGAGCGATAATGGAGGAGCTATAACAGAGGAACCACACCATCCTTCGATGAAATCCTCAGACACTCGCCCCGCCCCCTTACGAAAATGGGGGCGAGATTGGACGAGGCAGTGCCAGGCAGTGCATGCACTGATCTGATGCTTCTTGACATGAGAGCAGTTTCCCAGCGGAGTGAAGAAAATACATGAACCTCACAGGAGTCACTCCTCAGTTTATACCGTGTTTTGTTTCAATTAATGTATCATTTAGTTACAAATATGTGATATATCTGAACAACAAAGTGGTCAAAAATCATTTTCTTCATTTATTGGAACCATTTTCATGATCGCTTTTTTCGTTTTACATTTTCATTTATTGTCATTTCCATTCAGTCAGTCATTAAGTGCTATTAAAATGTTAATGTGCTACATATCCACACAAACAAACAAAGTGTGCAATCCAATGAATGTTAATCTAACTGGGTTTTGATAGATAACATATCTCTTTTTCTTCTCTCAATTATTTTATTTCTATTGTGCACTCTAATCAATATTAATCAAACTATTGTTCGTTTATACATTTTAAGAATGGCGTTTATCTTTTTTGAGAATGAGTTCTTATTTGATTTTATTTATTTGGGTCTACAACAGATGATACAAATGTTTGTGTCAGTAAATGTGTACTAACAGAGACGGGGGTGTGTGTGAAAATAACGGGGACAGAGCTGCTGTCAGACGATCAGCTGTGCAGCGTCTTCACAAACGGACGTCGCTTCATGTGACGCTCCGGAGGAAAGGACGTCCCACTGCTCTTAAAACTAATTTCCCTGCTTCTCGTGGTTTCCTTGCGTCTCTCCATGCGTCCCTGGTAGGAGGGACTAGTCACAACGACGCAGGTGAGGGACGCAAGGAATCCATTTAACCGATGTGAGAAGGGCCCTGTGTCTCAAAACAGATACTTACGTTATTTATCTTCAATGTAGTACACTATGCTGTATTTTACTTTATTGCGTGTTGTCAACTTTTGGACGGTTATGAGTAGGCCTACACCATTCTAGAAGGCTACTTTGTATTGTGCGGTATACTTAAGCAATAGCTCACGACAGGCCGTGGTATATGCTCATTATATCACAGCTAAGGGGCGTGGTTCGGCCCGACGCGAAGCGGAGGGTGACAACCCCCTTAGCTGTGATATAATGAGCATATATCACGGCCTGAAGTGAGCTATTGCTTTTATAAAACGGTTACCAAGTGTGGCAATATGAAAGAAAAATACACACTCTAATTTAAATAGTTTTTATTAGTAAATAATGATGTTCAAAATAAAATAGTCCCTCCGTTGCCTTCTGCACGAAACACATAGTGCGATGTGGTTGCTATGCAACAACACCAGCTAGCGAACATAATATAGAGAGCGTTGATCCATTATTTGGCTATTTATTTACATTCATTTGTATGTTGCCGTTTATTGTGCACCCACTGAAAAACTGTCCAGCATCAGTAGCATGGCTTACGTGGTTACTTGTATAGGTTGAGGTTGTTCTAGGCTGTTGCTTGGCGTGGTGAGAATATTGCTCCACTTTCTCCGGTCCCCGAGATTTGGCTTCCAGTAGCTCTGGAGAGAGCTTTCGCACCTGTGGCCACTAACGGTCATCATTTCTCTGCTTTGTTTCAAGACCCGCATCAGAAAGCTTTTGAATGGTGGTACTTTTCCAGTTGGTCTACCTGCTCTTCACGTAGCTCTGCATGTCGTCGTTTAGGTGCTTTTTTTTCTGGAGATAGGCGCTCCTCAATCCACTCCTCCATAGTAAGACCCACCCGGAGGTCGAAGTTAATCTTAAATGTTTCCATTTTATGCTTTGTAAGTTTGTTTCGTAACGGAAGAAATGTAAATATATTTATAAATATATAGCCTACGCTATATTTATAAATATATACGCGGCCCGACGCGTGGTTCGAGTCGGGCCGAACCACGCCCCTTAGCTGTGATATAATGAGCATACCACGGCCTGTCGTGAGCTATTGTGTAAGAATGGAAGAAATCGGCACTGAGCTAGTCCTGTTATTTTAATGTTAAAATATGATACAATTGCAATGTTAAGTTAGTATAGGTTAGCTCTGTGGCTGAATGGCCAGCGATTAGGTGTGGCACATTTATCATAGGTGATCAGAGCTAACTGCCCGCCGTCAGATTTCATTTAAAAAACAGATCTGATTTTAAGACTATTTCTGAGCTCATAAAGAATGATAAGAATAAGAATATTGCGTATTGAACTGGTTTCATTCATTAGTGAGTTTATTTAACATTAGAACCGCCAATCGGGTCAATTTGTGTGATGTGTGTTGTGTGTGTGCAATGTAACTTTTTTTCAATAAAATATTAAAGTCTCCCAGTCCGTGACTTTTCCTGAAAGTGTGTTATGTAGCACCCTATATTGTTAAACATTGCATTCTAATAGCGGGATTTGACTGTGTTAGGTAGGCCTATACAAAAACCTCTGGCGGTTTAGTGTTAAGGTAATTAGGTACAGTAGAAGCCCTTTTTTTTTATCAGTAACGAATTTAGCAGTTGAACATAAAAGTAAACTAACTGAGGGTCACTTGCAATGACAGTGTTGTGTCTAACTGTAAGCTTGTCACTCAGAGTAACCTACAGTTAATTTAGCTGCTGGAGAAGAAAGATCAGGGGGGAGGGGGGAGAGAGCTGTGGTTGATGGGCCATTAGTTGTGTAAATACCAAGCGGCAAACTCTGGGGAATAGCCGGGAAGCCAATACGGAAGTGCCACACACTGCAGTTCATACATGGGCCGCTAGGGACTGGCTGCAGAAAGGAGCAATTTCCATAGACCCCCATGTTAAAATGCCCAACTTTACAGCAGAAAAAAACATGTTTCTACCCATGGATGCAATAAATATTATTATCGATATAGTTAGATTCCACCTTCATGATTATGAATCTGTGAGTGAATTGTTTTCTAACACGACCCTTTTATTTATATTAGGTCTTAAAGTTTTTGCATAAATTAGGGCGTGGTCACGTTGATGGACACGTACATACCTCACTGTCAGCTAACAGCAACTTGTCCACTCTGCTAGGCTACAACCATGGAGAGGCGAAGTCACGCCCATCTACTTCCGGACCATGGGACCCCGGAAGCGAAAAATTTACATTGAATTCAATGGAGAGAGAACACGTATCTTTTGATCCCGTTTGAATTGTGCCACGAACTACACATATGATGTTTGTCAATCTTAAACAATCATTTCCATGTCAAAAAAGTCACATTTTGTCGTAAAACTGCTGAAATATAAGACTATGAAAAATACGCTACTACAAAGACTACAAATCCCAAATCCCATTCTGGGTCGCGTAAGTGATGTCACAGGCATGCTCGGTGATTTATAATAAGACTCGTAATTAAAGCGAAGAAGAAGAATATCTCATAACTGATTTATTCCCTCCAATAAATTATAGATCGCTAAAAATAAATTCACTTTTACAAGATGCCTGTGTGCTTTGTACCAGGCTGTAGTCATAAAAGTGATCATACCACTTGCTCCTTCTATCGATTCCCGTCTGATGAAAGGACCAGGAGTCGCTGGATCAGACATATCAGGTAATATCATAGGTAATATACATGTTGTGCATGGAACATAGTCAAGTTAGCTACCTAGCTAGTAGCGACGAGTAGCGAGCACGTTAGTTAGCATTACATTACTTAGCCTTGTCATTTTTAGTAGCCTTACCATGAAGTTATTATTTTATTACATGAAGTAAACCAAAATGTTAAACAGTAACCAAACATGATGGTAAGTATTTCGTGAAACGTTTGAAGAGTAGCCTACTGCGCCCTCCACCGGGTGCTAAGGAAGCAGTTCAGGGAGAGTCGAAGGCAGGCATGGAGCTTTGCATGACATTCTTCTGGACGTGTTTCATTGTGATGACAATCTGTTTGTTGGAAAGACAGTCGTTGTGTGCTTATTGAGAGAAAATTGTTAGAAGAGATAATTATTCAAAGTGTTGTTACTTTAAAGTGTTGTTACTGACCTTTTTCTCTTTTATTTTCTTTACCTCACCTGTAACTGCTGAGACGTTGAGGAACATGCACACTGACCTGCTCTGGCAACCTGATTTCCACTGTACGTAATAGTATTTGGTTATGATATATTATTTATATACATCAAAGGCACAATGCACCCCCCAGAGACACACATGTATTGAGTGTGATATTTTGCATAGGTCATGTGAAATCATCTTTACATACTAGAAAACTGTAGGAGCGGCAACTTGTTTTGAAATTGAATTTTTAATATCCGATAATAAAGTTGATCTGTTTTCTTTATTCTTCTCTCTTCCCAGCTCCATCACCATTCTCTGTTCCTGCAGGTCCTGCTTGCTAATCAATGCTCATATTTTTTTACACAATTACAAATAAAGTCATTGTATTGTATGACATGAAGTTGTGCTTCATTCGGAGTCAATAATAAATTAATTCTGCCTTCAACTGCGCAATGATTGTGGACTGCACCGACATCCATGTAGCTGCCCCCCAGTAAGATGAACCAAGCAAAGAGGGTCCCCATCATGCCCAAGGACATCCAGCTGGCCCGCCGCATCCGCGGAGAGAGGGCTTAGACTGACCTGAGACCAGCACACCCAAACACAACAGCTCTTTTAAGAGCCACATACATTTTCAAAGAGTTGCAATCCTACGTTATTATAATGATTAAACTGGTTCATGTATCACTTAGTTTACTGAACCGTGATGAATGAAATAAATTAGTGAGGTAGTGGTTTACTGAAGTTACAAAGACATTAATATATGAGTAACAGGTCAGTGTAAACACAAGCTTCTGTCAATTATGGATCATTCAAACTATTTATATAAAAATATGTAATAAAGTTCTAAAACAAGTATTCGGTATATTCCTTGATAGCTTTTGGAGAAGGTTGTTTTTAAGTTTACTAAAATCTATCGTTTCAACTGTTTCACTTTATAAAAAGGGAACAGGTGAGTAAAGCATCATTGAGTTTCTTATTCTGTCAGTAAATTATCCAAATGAATGTTTTTCATTATTTTAGTCAACCCTAAACAAATTGATTGTACCTTTTAATGATGACCTTACATGGTCGGCAAAGTTAAATTAACTTCAGAAAATCAAATCTGTTCTGAGAAAAAACTAATAAATGTTTAAAGATAGGAACTTGCCATCCCACTGAAAAACAGTCCGTAGAGATTTAAAGGCGTAGTTGTAGTTCAGTCCAACGTTTCATTTGGATTCATTTGACAACAGTCAACTATTTTCATAAAGAATATATATATTTTTCAAAGTCAACTTTATTGTCAATCTTACTCAGTTTGAGAGATCAAAAAGACGTTTAAATACAATTATACAATTTACAGATATGTATACAAATATATATATCCTATATACACCATCATGTATAATGATGGTGTATGATGTAGAAGGAAGTGTGGTAGATAACAAGTAAATATAGAGTTACATACAGATCCATGTTACAGCAAAAGATGGAATAACTAAGAAGCACGCAGTATAATAATAATTACATGCAACAATTAAATAACTGCTCAGCATCTCCACCACAATCCCAATCTGCTGTGTCCTGTTTTCCTCCCCTCTGCATAACACCCCATCACACATACGAAACACAACGCAGAGTCCGAGGGTGTTAAGAGTATGTTTATTGAAATGTCCTCCTCTCTACTGGCCAACACAGGGAGCATATGCTGGGTGTAGAATTATTCCAGGAGGAGGAGATTTCCATGCCATGCAGGGTCTTTGGGGATGGGGATGATGATCGCCTCCTTTGTGGTCCACACAACAAAGTAGCAGAGACTCCGGTCTGTGATGTGCAGCTGCCCTTGGACCTGGTGCCAGTATGGGTGATTCTCCTTGAGAATATATGACCCACCCTCCTCACGGAGACAGAAGGATGGTAACTGGACTGCCTCCGTGATGGTCATGTTCCTCTGGCTGTGTGGACACTTCACCTCCAGCAGGGCAGATGGCTGCACAAGTCCATCGGGTGATGCTCCCAGAACACCCGACTCACTCACAAAGAGACCAGACTCGATTCGAACACTGTCACTTGATAGGCCTCCACAAAAGCCTTCACCCCTTCGGCCTCGTTTACAACCCCCCAGTTGACAGTTGGCGATGTCTCTGGCCAGTGGGTTGTATGTCTCCTCTCGCTGTTGGTAAAGTTGAGACACCGGCTGGACTACTTTGGAAGTGCCAGGCTTCCTCCACTGGCACTCAACATCTGTGGAGCTGATCTGCCACATGGCAAATATTGCCAATGCTGCAGCGTGGCTGCATTTGTACATCTCCTGTGCACAATCACAGACAGCGCTCTGCATCGCGCCATCGTCTCCCATGCAGATCTGTAAAAATAAAGTAAGTACCATTTGTTAGCATGCTATAATAGATTGAATGAGCAATAATACAAGGATGGTCCGGATCTGGGGGTGGGAGGGTTTATTTTTCCATAGTTTTGTCCTCTTGTCTGTTGTTATTGTTTGTTTTTCTGTATTTTTTGTAATTTGTGTTGTATTGGTTGTGATTGTACATTGTATTTTTCTAAATGTGTATGAATACGTTTTTGAAAAACATTTGATCAACAATAAAAAAGGATTTGGTCAGGATCTAGACTCAGTGTGTAGTTTATTAATTAATCAATGCTCTCTACATTAGGAAAACACATACCGGTGTACCAGAGGGAGTCACACACAGCTGTGACTAGATAACCAAAATCCTTGAATCGACACACAGCAAATAAACTCAAATGACACAACGAGAAAAAGGAGATCACACATACAGTATAGTCGATATAAAACTGGCCGCTTCAATCTGAAGAGCAACTAAAACAAAACACGGGAGTGTACCTTGTTCTTGTGAACACTAATGTTATCCACAGCATACACAGAGACCACGAAGTTCTTAAGGAGAAAACTAGTTGCTAAAACAAAACACGTTAGTGTACCTTGTTAGCTAATGTTAGCTAGCTGACATTAACGTTACACATTGCACTCATATTACTCACCGAAACCTTGTAAAGCCGGTCCCGCATGCTGGCTCTTACAGAACCGACTAACTCCCCTTTCATATAGGTACAGCTCTCAACGTGCCCAGACTTGTAGTGATTTTCACCTCGTAAAATACTTTTATTCTCATTCTGAAAGAATGTGGTGAAATGTGCTAACGTGACGGCCATCTTTATGTTGGTGACGCGTATTGTGCGAGACGAGAGACCTGTAGTTCACTGAGCGGTTTCACACGAAAAAATGTGTAACTTCACAGTTTTACGACACATTTTTATTTTTTTGACTTGCAAAATGTTCTTTTAAATTGACAAACATCATATGTGTCATTCGTGGCACAATTCAAACGGGATCAAAAGATAACCTTTCTCTCTCCATTGACTTCAATGTATAATTTTCCGCTTCCGGGGTCCCATGGAGGCTTTCGGAAGGGGAGGGACTTCGCCTCTCTATAGAGGCTACAACGTTAGTTAGTCATAAAGTAGCCTACTGTACTTGACCCTTTAGCTTTAGCCGTGTTCGTGGTGATTGTGCCTTTTAGGGAATATTGTTACAAATACCAGACAATTAAAATGTCGTGCTGTGCGCTTGAATGTACTAACAGAACTTCCAAGAAGTCTAAAATGATAATATTATACATGTTAACCCCGTTCGCAGGTGTTTGTGTGCTTGCTAGCTTAGCTTGTTACTTATTAGCCAGCTAAGGACGTAACCCTTTATGCATACACAGAGCTGCCAAGTCTCACCCTTTGAGAGTGAGAGTCACGCAATTTAACCTCTTCACACGCCTCACGCCACACTTGCCATTTCACACGCTTTTTTCCCCCTCTCACTACTTTATAATTATTTTTGTATTTAATGATATATTTCCATAACTTGTTGCTCGAGGCTTGCCGTAGTTCGAATCAGGGACAGGGTGAGTCCGCCCTATTCTGCCCCCGATTGGCTGACCGAGATATGTGATAACCAATCATCAGCCCTCGAGGCTAAATCTAACCAACCCAACGAAAGGCACCACGTATACAAACCAATCAGAGGCAGCTTAGGGCGGGTCATTGCGTCTCTATCCTATGAAGAACAACCTAACTCTATGGCGGAGAAATCGAAAAGTAAACGTGAAACGTCTGTGTCAGCGCCTCAATAATGCCGTGACTGACATTTTTATCTGAAGCGGGAGGTCAAACGGTAGGTAACCACATTATTTTTACAAATATTTTTATTTTGATAAAGTCAACGGTGGGTCTGACTACGTGAGACTTAACGTTACACAGGCTGCTGGTGAGCAGTGTGGCAGGTTGTATTTGCGTGTGTGAGCTAATGGATACTTACTATGAGCTAAGGGAATTTACAGTACTGTACCTGTGCTGTTTGAATTTCTGTCTAATAAAATATTCAATCAATCAAACAGCGATGTAGCTATATGTTGATCCAGAGGATCTGACTGTGGATGTGGGATACTGGTTTAAAGGAAGCACCAATACAGTATGCTAGTAATAATGTACTATGTTTGTTCCCTTTTTCATTAGCACTCTACTTCTAGGTTAAATGTAATTTTGAAAATCTTTTCTGAAATACAAATTTGTAGATACGGAGTTTCATCCGCAAGTTGCTCTCGAAGTTTCTGAAGCCAGCAGCACTGCAGCACCGGGAATTGCATGAAATCCTATAAGGACCCATCAAACCAACTGCCATAGGTAATCCTCCAAGTTTCACATCAGCAGATGCACTATCCACTCACTGATCTCACTCACATAATACTGTTTGTGTTTGTTAGAGGGCTGCTTGTGCAGACAAGTTATGAGTTTGATAATCTCATCTCATCACACACATAGGACCACAATGGAAACAAGTCCACAGGACTTTTTTACGTTATCCTTTTAGCCCAAATGTGTGACTGTACCTTGTGCTGTTTGCATTTCTGTCTAATAAAGTATTCAATCAATCAATCAATCACTGATGTGATGAAGATACTTAAAGGGGTGCTTTCAAGTTAGCTATTGTGGTTGTTGATGATTGCTAAAGGGACTCAACACCGGTCTTATTCCCAGTCTCATACTGACATGTTGATGTTGGGAATAAGAACATATTGCATCAATCTTTCTCCAGAATCGCATACAGCACCTTAATGACCTCTGTGATGTTGTTGATTTATTGTGTCTCTCGTAGGAGAAAAGCTGGTGATCGGCTTCACTACTCGAGCTACACTCAACAGGCTCCTTGATGCAGGATACATTACACCGCAGCAAGTGCAGAGGTTCCAGCAGGCAGCAGTGGCGTTTCTGGTGAGGGCTGTGGAGTATGCCATGAAGAAACTCCCCATGAGAGAGCCCCAGATAAAACATGCCATGTTTCTGGATGTCCAGCAGAGGGTAGAGTGTGGAGTGGAAGACGCCTTGTACTTTGTCGACAGGTTAGTTGGGGTATCAAGTCAAGTACATTTATCTATAGTGCCAAATCACAACACAAGTTATCTCAATATACTTAATAAGTAGAGCAGGTTAAAGACACTTGGCTCTTGTCACATTTTCTTAACATTTTCTTAATAGATTGTAAAGTTTAATGACCACATCTGAAAAACAACCCGTTTCAGCTACATTACTTGACCAGATCAGTGCACATTGTGTTCTTTTTAGGTTTCCTGAACTTCTCCCATACAACGGACCTGACGAGCGTGACAAACTGAGTGAGGAGTTTTTGGACTACCAGTCCATGGACATTGCCATGCCCGAAGACCCAGCCACGTTCGACATTGAGAGCTTTTGGGGGAACTTGGCATCAATGAAGAATAAGGTAAGAATTATTCTGCACCCTTTGAAATACCCATTGACATAATCAACTTAATTCTATACAAAAATACTTGAGTAATTAGGCTTCCTACATTTTTCAAAGGTGACCGGTATGAGCAGATTTGGGAGGCTCTCCCGTATTGCCAAGTTGGTGTTGGTACTTCCACATTCAAATGCTGATGCTGAACGAGTGTTCTCTGTGGTGGGACTGAACAAAACCCGAAAAACTGTTTGGCTCTTGATGGAACTCTATCATCCATCATGACTGTGAAGATGGCAAACCTTGAGCCACAGTGTTTCAAATGGGAGCCCCCTCCCTCTGTCATCAAGGCATCAACATCTGCCACAAACACCTACAACATGAGACATGTCATGTAAACCAAAACACACAAACAAAGACATGCACTTTATTTATTTATAATATATATATTATATATATATATATATATATATATATATATATATATATATATATATATATTATTCTGGTTCTAATTGTGTTACTCTTAAAAAAAAAATGCACTAAAGGAAAAGGCTGCTATTGGTTCTTAAAAGGCTGCTATTGTTTCTTAAAGGCTGCTATGTTTTCTTTATATTGACATTTTATAAATAAATGTATTTTATTTGTCAAACTTTTATTTGTTACAATTGTTTTCATTTCTACTTGTGCTGGTCAATTATTAACACTATATAAGCATGAGGAGGCCGACAGTGCAGAGAGAGCAGCTGGCATGGGGGTGAAGACATCACAACAGTCTTAATGTTCATTTAAATTGAGATATTCCTCTAAATCGACGTTAAAAAAGGCAACAAAAAAAAATCAAAACGCATCTTCCCCCGAAAGTCTCACTCCTACTTTTTACTGAAACTTGGCAGCCCTGTGCATACATATACATTTTAGTTTATGATTCAGCCTTGGGTAAGACTTTTATAGTCTATGGCTATGACGCACATAATGCTAAACGGGAGCAAATGTTAATAGGGGACCCAATTATCCCAGTGGTGGCCACCGGAGCTAACTGAGCCGCAGGGGGCTAGCTCCAGCCGGCGTCCCGGAGCTAGCCCACTGCGGCTCCGTTAGGTCCGGGCGGTGGAGTCCGTCTTTTCTCAACGTGTGAATGACAAGCATTAAGAATAACAAAATATAGCTAATTCTCTTGCAGATTGTCTCATTTGATTATGAATGTAACGTTTATATAGGGGAACTACACTGTTAGCAGTAACTGGGTATGCATGTATTTCATGTTAGCTTAGATTCTTAGCCTGAGCTAGCTCTGTTTACTTCCAGTTCGGAGGCAGCAGGTCCCGCCTCGGCTCCGCCTCTTTGCCCTTATTTGGAGCAGGCGGGATTAGACCCTGACGTCACAGTCGAGCCGTTAGTGGCCGACTCCGCCTACTAAGGGCTTCACGGCAACTCTGCAGAATTCTATGGGTGACGTCACGGACACTACATCCATTTATATGGTAAATACACAGATGAGAGCTGCCGTTTCATTCAGACTGTTTAAAAAACGGTAACAACGGACTATTTTTCTTAGCGGATGCATGTCAATTTAAATCAATACATACAACTATTTTTTAAATTAATAAAAACATTTTCTAAATCCATAAAAGCATTTCAATTAATATTGGGAGTCATGTCATTACTTTGTTGAGAATGTGGCCATGTAATAAGCGGGATAATTTGCAGCGACTTGTTCCTTATGGGGGAAATAACACCCTTCATGCAGCTCAAGATCCCTCCGCTATGCGTTGGGATCCTGATCTGCCGACGAGGCTCCATTAAAATATAAATATGTTTAGTGAATTACTGTTAATAACGTTTTAATGAAGTTGAATACAGTATATTCATATTTGTCAGTGATTTTATGTCGTGTGTGTGTGTGTGTGTGTGTGTGTGTGTGTGTGTGTGTGTGTGTGTGTGTGTGTGTGTGTGTGTGTGTGTGTGTGTGAAAAGCAGCGCTGTCTGCTTATTTGCAATGTAGGCTAGGCTAAACAGCTGTGGGCAGCATTGAGTGTCACGGACATGAATTCATAGATCGTGCACACACTCTCCTGTCTTGCCAACACTGGCAGGACAGTAGGCGCATGCCCGGCGCCGTGGGAGGGCCAGCTGAGAGCTGCCGTTTCATTCAGACTGTTTAAAAAATGGTAACAACAGACTATTTTTCTTAGCGGATGCATGTCAATTTAAATCAATACATACAACTATTTTTTAAATCAATAAAAATAATTTCTAAATCCATAAAAGCATTTCAATTAATATTGGGAGTCATGTCGTTACTTTGTTGAGCGACTTGTTCCTTATGGGGAAAATAACACCCTTCATGCTGATCAAGATCCCTCCGCTACGCGTCGGGATCCTGATCTGCCGACGAGGCTCCATTAAAATATAAATATGTTTTGTGAATTACTGAGTTTAGGCACGTTAATAACGTTTTAATGAAGTTGAATACAGTATATTCATATGTGTCAGTAATTTCATGTCAATTCGGCAAACATAAACATAAATGATCGTGGTGAAGATGATGATTAAATTAGGATTAAAAATCGAGAGCCGAGCTGCATTTCCTCCCGTTCGTTTTTTTAGACTAAACAACATTATTTTGTTAAATAACAACATGGTGATGTTTTGTAAATGATTACATGTCTCTTATTTAGCACAGAGTATGATATCCGTGACATATGGATCTTAACAAAGTTCCGCTGTACATCCAGCGTACTGTGTCTGACTTTATTTCACATGAGCTCCAGTGTGGAACCCCACTGCATCCCCTGGTGGATCAATGATCCATTGCAGCTGGCTTCATTATAATTACATTTATTTATCACGGGGGAGGTCTCAAGTCAAGCTGGAGGTTTTCCCTTGAGCGAGGGCAGATCACGTACCAATCACGGCCCTCGCGTTTCAAACTGTCTGAAATGAAGCGCTACATCTGTAGGTGCAGACGTGCAGTTGTGTGAAGTAACTACGTAGATTTACTCAAGTACTGTACTACACAATGTTGAGGGACTTGTACTTTACTTGAGTATTTCCTTTTTTTTGCTACTTTGGACTTCTGCTCCACTCTAATTTAGAGGTTAATCTTGTACTTTTACTACCCTATATTTACATAGTAGCCTACCTTTAGTTACTTTGCAGATTTGGATTAATAATGGGAAATATAATCAACTCTTTCGTTAACGGACACACCAAGCTGACACCAAAGAACTGACACCCAGGGTGTTTCTCAATCTCGAATACACTTGCTTGGTAGCACATGTCTTCCGAGTCACTTGATTCAGAAGCGAGGCAAGAATACTTCCTGGCATCCGGAAAACAAAGAATGGAACAGGCTAGCAGGTGTGCATCATATGAGAGGCCCCACCTTACATCTTCCTCCACAGATTTGGGGAAATTGGTCCGTGCGCAAAGCATTGTGGGGATTTTAAGACCGCGGAGTCTATACATGTGCATCCTCGAAATATCTCCAAACGAAGTACGCCGGGCTCGGTAGAATTCCAAGTATGCTGGACATTGGAACAGTACTTCGGCGGCACTCGATGACATAGTATGCTTGAAATAGTGGCTCTGGAGCAGCTTTACTCGAGATTGAGAAACACCCAGACGGACCCCCGACTGTTGTGTCGCCTTGCGTCTCTGCGTCTTGGCCATGTGTCGCACTGGAACACACCGCAAAGACTTCATCCGACGGCCAAGTAGCACGTACGAACTGTGCATGCGTGAGTGGCAATAACTCTCCTTACCAGCAGGCGGCGGTAGTGTGTATTAGTCATTCAATAGAGGCAACAACAGGAAGACAGACTGCGTGATAACCGAGAGAAGAAGAACAGACAGCGTGATATAAACAAACAACAAATAGCGTGTGCGTTCCATTTTCACTCTACAACGAGAAGCTCATGGGGCTTTCCCGAACCTGTGTCGAGAGCTGGAGTTAAATGAAACCTCAGATTTGCCTTCTTAACCTGTTAAGCCCCAAGTCTGTTTTTCAGGTTTCAGGCTCGAAAATGACATTCCCAGAACAAATGACCATATCTTCTAAAAGGGTTAAATTAATAATCTTTTTTCTCAAAGTAATGATAAACCTGTGAGTTGGATGTAGAAAAGTCAGAATCTATATAGATGTTTTTTATTTTAAAGAAAATTCAGATTGAACATGGTAAAAAACTATAAATTATAGTGTCCATCCAAAAGATATTTTGTACTTATAGTGAGAAAATTAACCTTAGATGATGGGTTAGTAGACTAAAAGCTTTAGTAATCCAAAGTACAACATATAATAAGTACCCTGTATCAAGATTGATGCAAAACAAGTGATATTTGATAGATTTAGCAACCTCTTCTGGGGCCATTTGGGTGGATTTTCCATATCTCTGGCCCCCCTTGTTCAATTTTTGATATGTGACATCTCTTTCTGACCGTTTGAGCCAATAGAATCCAAGGGAAATCGTCCCGCACACACTCATGTTATGCAATCTTGCTTCAGAGCGTAGGAATATCCCTGCTCTGATATTTGAAAATGGAATTGCAGTTTTATTGCTTAAAGATTATCAGAACATTTCAAAGGGGACGCAGTCACATTGGATTAACCTATAGATTAACTACAGCATCGTTTTTATCGTTTTAATGCCATTGAAGACCAGTTTTGACCAGACAAAACCAAGGTAAGCCATGTTAGCGTTTTAGGCTACCTAGCGCCACATGTTTTGATGTACGTTTTTGTTGATAACGTCGCGAGTTTGTATCTTTCAGTTTTGAGGTGGGCACCGTTAGATTCTGTGTCTTTACGATCATAAACGATGTGTTGGATGTGCAGCTAGGATAAGTAATAAGGGAGCTAGGAGTGATTTTTGGTTAGCATTTTTCGCTCGGGGCTAATTCAGATGGTCACTGTTAGCATTGTGTGTTTTTTTTTGTTTTTTTTTTAAATGAAAAAGATCAGTTAAATGAGTTTAAAATATTCATAGTTTATTAAATATTAAGATTCCTTAGACGTTGTTTACTGCAAATGACGCGATTTCGGCCCCGGAACCGGGTAAGTGGGGCTTAAGAGGTTTGTTTGGGTCCTTCACTTCCGTTTCACTTCTCATGTACTGATTTGCTAGCTGAACAGCCAATCAGAGTGATTTATTTTGCCGACAGCCTTTGGCCGACTGCAGCCGAAAAGGTGTCGGCACTGCTGAAAAGACACGACGGTGCGGGACACACCGATCTGAGTAGGGCGCGTCGACGCTCATCGTCGGCCTGACGCCCATCGACGGCCACAATCGGCTTGGTGTGTCCGGGCCTTTAAATCAGACTTTAGTTCCACCTGGAGTAAATTCACAAGCTGCCCTGCATTATACAAAGTCTTTAAAACTAGCTGCATCTTTACCAGCTTTGATAACACTTTAATGCATCAATAATTATAATGAAATATATTTATATATATTATTCTGAAATGGGCCAATCTACATAATGAGAACTTTACCTTTTGGTACTTAAAGTAAATTTGAATGCCAATACTTTTGTACTTTTATTTGAGTAACATTTTGAATCCAGGACTTTTACTTGTAACAGAGTATTCACTCTGGTTCTTCTACTTTTACTTAAGTACAAGATCAAAGTACTTTTCGTACACCGACTTTCTATTTCAGTCTTCACTGCTGCAAAGAGTGTATTTTTATCCACTTCTAGAATACACTGATGTTATGGATGTGCTGGCAAAATCGACTGAATGTTGCTGAGCTCTTTTTTGCTCATCAGTAGGCTGCTAACATCTTGCTTTGTAGCTGAGTTTTTGAGCCTGGGGATCACTTAATGGCAGCATGACATTGTCCATTACACCAAACTACCCATGTTTAATTACTTCCGTAGAGCCGGACCGCTCATGGGAAGGATTTTCTGCCACTGAGAATATCCCGTGGGAGGGGATGTCTTGGATGCGGAACAAAGCAGTAGAGTTGTCGTGGAAGATGAGTTGGAGGGACTGTGGGTCCACCCCCCTCTTCTTCCTCCTTCTTGTCCCCCTCACGAGACGAACCAAGAACTTTTGGGCAGCTTGCCAAACCACTGCCTGACAACAACATGGCAAGAAGAAACCCCAGCTCAACAGAAGAGGGAAGGAGAGGAAGAGTTCTTGGTGGCCACCACTGTGGGAATGTTGTAAACTGTGCTTTCCTGAGGCCTTGGGAGCCCCACTCCAGCGCTGGAACCTGCGGGCATGGAAAACGGGGCCTGCGTCCCCCGAGAGAGGGATGTCAGATGCAGAACAACATTAGTTGATCACTTGGTGTGGGGGAGATGGCAGTGACTCACTTTCTCTACTGTGCATCAAGGGCAAAGTGAAATTGACAAATAAATGGCTACTTTAGCACATAGCCTACATAACAAAATACAGTATATGATTATGATAGATTATGAGGAGGTTTCTGACTAACTTGATAAGTCCCATATTTATTTTCCCACTTAAACACCCTTGGACGCAAGGCTTGATTAACAAATGTGCAAAGTGGGGGACTTCCTTGATGCCACAGGCTATCGGTTTGGTCATAATCTTATTCATATTTATTTAAATTTGGTCAGTTGCAAATGTTTTTGTAAAATCATGATACGATTAAGCTGCATACTAAATCATAATGCCTTCTGCCCTTTGTAAAATTCAAGATTTATTAGCTTAAGTATTTTAGTGAATTTTTATGTGTCATATATATTGGCTGGTCTACCTGCATGTGCCATCTGACCTCTGCAGCTCATCCAGAATGCAGCGGCTCGTCTGGTCTTCAACCTTCCAAAATGTTCCCACACCACTCCGCTCCTCCGCTCCCTTCACTGGCTTCCAGTAACTGCTAGAATCCACTTCAAGACAATGGTACTTGCATACCATGCTGCGAATGGATCTGGCCCTTCCTACATCCAGGACATGGTTAAACTGTACACCCCAGCGCGTGCACTTCGCTCTGCATCACCAAACGGCTCTCTGAACCCGCACTGCGAGGGGGACCCAAGTTCCCATCAGCAAAAACACGTGGGTTTGCTATCCTGGCTCCAAAATGGTGGAATGAGCTCCCCATTGAAATCAGGACAGCAGAAAGCTTACACATCTTCCGGCGCAGACTGAAAACTCATCTCTTTCGACTCCACTTTGAGCGATAGCATTACTAACAAAGAACTGCTAACAGAGCACTTACTGTATACTAATAGTTGAGTAGCACTTGAAATGTTTTAGCTCTATGAAACCTGATGTACTTATATGATTCTGTTTTCTTCAAGGTTGTATCTTCCTGGTCGAATGTACTTATTGTAAGTCGCTTTGGATAAAAGCGTCAGCTAAATGCAATGTAATGTAATATATTTATTAAAAGGAATGTATCTAAATATTCACCATTGAGTCTCGCACATGCAAAGTTCCACAAGTATTTGTAAGAGGCCCTATAGGTGTTTAAACTGCAAAAACAACAATTGCAATTAAAAGGTAATGAATGTCACACACCACATTCTGTGTCCAACTGAATTATATTAAGGTGTGTCAGTTTGTGCTATGAACCTTTGGTGAACTGTAGCGCTATAAATGAAATGAAACAAGTATATGATAGTCTCCCTGTATGTGTAAACAGACTTTTACTTTCACACCTGGTAACTTGTTATGTACAGTTGTCGGATCTTGTGTTTTAGGAGGGTTGTAAAAATACTTGAATGCGTTTCTGTCGGAAAAAGGGAATTTGGACACCAGAAGATCTGACAAGCACTTATAAAGCATGCTGGGATTGGCTTTTACTCTGCTGGCCTGGAATCAAATCTCAGCTAACACTCTCTTTGTACACATGCAACCGTCTCTTTTACTTTTATGTCCTCTGAGTCACTGTCACCAGTTTTATTACATCTCACGATAATCAACCCCTTTCTAGACTGAGCCAAGTTTGACGCACATCACATATATTTTATTTGTTATTGTAGTATAGGGATCAATGAATTGCCAGAGAAGTATACACTTAAATAAGTAAGAATATAAAATGTCATGCTGATGAATAAGAATAGAAGCCTGCAGAGTGTGCATGTGTTTCCTTCTGCACAGGTTCAGCTGCGAGGCCACAGTGGAAACCCACATCAAATCGACCATTTCCTCCGCTGATAAGCAGCTTCTCAGATCTGCTAGAAAGAGCAAGAAAAGAGTTGAAAAAGACATTTAGGGAAATGGTTTTGGCCGCAGAAAAACTGAGCACTTACACACTTCAGAAAATAAGCCCTTTAAGCTCTTGCTGAAACATATAGAATGTGGTTTTATTTGTGAAACATTCTTCAGATGGTGTGAGACATTTTCACTTGTTTCCACCTGTAGCACAAAAAAAAGTTATAATTTGACGGATAAGTCTTTTATTTAAGGTCCAAAATGTCACTTGATTTTTATTATACATGCACATTTATAAGGGAGAGCTACTTCTGCAATGTAGCCAGTGTATTGCAGTGTTTATGTGCATGCATGTTTAACTGTAAACAAAAAAACAATGAAGAGTAATACACAGCCACAAAGTCAGTACAAAAAAAAATCCAGATGTACGTTTGTATTGGGCGGAACAAACACATGCAGGAAACACAATGACATAACTAATTGTATAATATATACTGGAAAACTAAATAAAAATGACAAGGTCTTGATCCATTCTGGCAGTTTGCAGCTCTGGATGCAGATACAGGATGATATAATGTGTAATGGGAATAAAGAGTGTAGGCTGGGATGAGTGCAGCATTGCGTGACAGTGAAGCCAACATCCTGTCCTCAGTGAATTCCATGGAGGAGTGTGCGGCTCCTTTGGTTTCTGAGGCTTTTTCTAGAGTCCCAGCGAACAGGGGTTGGGTGTTTGTGTGTGTGGGGAGGAGGAGAGTTACTTGATTTACGTTTCTTAAAGTCATCTCTTGTGCTGCGAAATTCCACTGAGACTAAAGTGAGAGGATATTTTAGTGTTTGGCATTAAAGAGAAAGCAGGGGCGGTGTTTTTACTGATACACAGGAACTGATGTAATAGTTTAGTTTAACCCTCTGTGATTAAACCAGAGTTTTTCTGCATTGAGATATTGATAAATGAAATTGTTACTGCAAATGTGGATGGATAAAAACAAGGCATATAGCACCGCTCAGTATCTTAAGTATCTGAATTGGACCCTAAAACAAAAAAAATGCCTAAATAGTACATTTCCGTCATCTTCACTAACTTTGGACATATTTCACTTGAACTTCAGTGCTTACTGAAATACAAAATAGAAAGTATCATAATCTTGGTTTTTGTATTTAATGTTTTTTCTTTTGAAATGTATTTTCTCTGTGTGTCTTGTCTTGTTTTACTTGATGTCTTTGTGTGTCTTCCTGTCGTTGTAATAGTTTGCCCTGATTCTGTCCACCTGTTTGTGAGCGCCTTGCTGCCCTTGCTCAGCTCTCCAGTTGTGTCTTGTTATATACCTGTCTGTCCAATTGTTTTTTGTTAGTCCGTTGTCATCATATCCCAATGGATGTTTCTTCCCCGGTGTGTTTCAGCTTCCCAAGTTTTCTGTGTCTCGAATGTTCCTTATCTCTTCATGGTTTTGTTTGCTACTTTCCCTCTGTTTTACCTTGCCAGCTTTTTAGTTGTGTGTTTTTGTTAACAGTTTTTGTTTTTTCATACCAGCCTCCACCTCTGTACTGCTTTTGGGTCCTGATTTCCTTACCCCAGTGAACTTTACTAAGTGCAAACTCCCCAAACCCATGTTGGTGAGTCCATTTTCCACTGTTCAAACATCACCAACTCTGGTTTGGTCGAATTAAACCTTTAATTCATTGAGTTAATGTAAAAATATCCCAGCTTTACACTTTCAGTGTGCTTTTTTTTTCATCCCCTCATTCTAGTTTGTCTTTTTATAAATAAGTAACTTAAGTAATCAAAAAGCTTTGATGAAGATGATATTACAACATTCAAACTTTAAAGAATTACGCACATGTATTGAACTGAAAGTGTATCCACTGTTGACACTAATCTAAATCTGATATTGGAGGACCAAGCCCAAAGCCAACCTTAAAGATAGGTTTGGTCAGGCAGAGTTTCTCCTGCTGTGCTCCTCTCTCGGCTTGGTTATCTGTCATATGGCCTTCCCTGAGGTCAGAGAACCAGGCAGCCATTGCACAAGCTCTGTCTTTAATCAAGCCGCTGGAGGAGGCACCACAGGATGCTCTGTGACCGCAGAAAGCCTCCTCTCTTATTTTCTCACCCACTTGAACGCCCGCTCTTTGGGAGAGTCCCGAGGTTTGTTGAATCCTCAGTGACGCAGCGTCAGGTGTATACTTTTTTCGACTATGTCGATTTAAAAATCGTATTCATATTCAAGTCAGCGTTCACCCATTCACACACATTGACTGTGAATGGCTCTGCTGCAGGTGTTCACATGTGTTGGTCTGTGGATGTGTGCATGTGCTGCTGATTGTTTTTGTGTATTTTATTTGGTTTTGTTTAAAGAGGAAAGTAGGAAACAGGCCTGCTCTGGTCTTTATTTTATGAAGCACCATATAAACATTTCAGATTCTGAAAATGTTTTATTTATCACAGCTCACATCCACATCATATGGTACTGACCGATACATTGTACCATCAAAGAGTATGACGTGTTGCATGTGCCAGGAAGTTGTTGATGAATGTGAATGTGTGTATATACATATACAAAAATATAATGGGTGTTAGTTGGAGTGTGTGTTCAGTATATATGGGGTATGACTGAACTGTATATTTGGGTCTGTTTGAGTGTTTCACATGCAATGTGGCAAGCTCTTAAGAGTGTGTATGTGTGTATTTACTCTGTCAAATTTGTCCCACATGTGGGTGTACGTCTAAGCCCAAACACACTTCCTTTCCTCTCCAATAATGCCTGGCCCCACCAAAATGGAGCAGAATGGATTTTGGGGTTCCAGATGGATGGCATTTTTCATACAAACATAATTCAATATCAACAACATAATAAAAGGGTAATTGTTTTGACATGGGTAGTGCTATTTATTTCTGTTTGTAATGATATTTTTAGTGATATTGATTATTTATTTTAAAAATACGCAACAATTGTAGAAAGTATTATATATTATCCTCATATAGGTTACTTATATAGGCCTCAAAACCTCCAGCTCAGATACAACTTGAAACACGCTCTCCTTCCCCTCATCCTCTGTACGTGAACTATGGTCACAGGTATACCACATGGCAGTGTACTGGGTCTCTTGCTTTTTCTTGTGGATCACTTATCTGTCTGTATGTTAGGTTGTCTTTATGCTAATGACACATTGCAACAGTCGGATTTTCAGAAATTGAGACATTGATACAATAAGTGAAAATGATAACTCAAAGTTATGGTTGTGAAATGCCTTTATGTTTTTCTATATACTGTGTAAATATTAATATGACAGATTGGATAGAGCAAGTTCCCAAAAAAACTCAAAACACATCTCTTATTCAAAATGTAGACACAAAGTCTAAACAGATACAAAACCAATAACAACAAATGCAATTTTACACAAAACGAAAAACAGATGATTATAGCAGATTTTGTTTTTTGAAGCTTTCACCACATAACACGGCAAAACACTCATCATGGCTGTAAAACCTAATGTGGCTGTGGCCTGCTATTTTATACTTAATACCCTGTATGTACCCACCAGTGAGGAAATCAAACAACCACCTCAAGTCAACCAACATGATATTTGTGATCTCTGTCGGCAACAGCTGAATGTAATGTCTCAAGAGCTTTCTCATACTTAAAGATTTGTTCAGAGCTCATCTTTCTTTAGATCAGGGCAAACACATATTAACTTAAAGGTCCCATGTCATGGCCATTTCTACTCATCATAATTCCATTGGTGAGGTCTACTAGAATAGATTTATATTGTGCAATTTTCCAAACTCACATTGGTTTCTCATACAGCATCTCTGTAAAGTACGTGTATTCACCGGTATTCACTCTCTGTCCTAAACGGCTTGTTGGTGCTCCTGCCCCCCCCCCTCCCTGTGAGCCCAGTGTGCTCTGATTGGTCGCGACGTTGGGAGGCTGCTGCGAGGAGCAGACAGGCTTCCGCGATACAGCGAGCACAATAGAAACTCATCCTGAGCACACACAAACACTCACAGCCGAAGTAAAAACAATAAGTGTGGCTTGATATTGAGTAAGAAAAAGGTTTATAACGCTGTGAGCATGGGTCTGCGGAGAACATTTCTCCGCGATCCCAACGTAGCCCGAAAAACGTTTATCCATTTAAACAGTTGTGGTAGATATTGTTTGTTTTAAACATCATAAATACACAAACAAAAATGAATACTAACAGGTTGTGTAGCCGAATCTCCCGCTGGTCCAAACAAAGTAGGAACAGCATCGTTCTTCAGTGCCCTCCGCTGTACATATCCGGCATGAATCGCTGAAAGGTTTGGGAAGCTTTGTTTCGTGAAAGGCTGGCAGAGGGTGTGGCCTCTGGGTATCCCCACGTCAGAGTAACCAGGAAGTAAACAATGGAAAGTGAGAAATCTCCAATGAGGCGTTTGGGGAGGTCTTTTCTGAGTTTTACTCCCTAGGGTGTACTTTGAGGGTTTTTGACTCTGCAGACCGTTTACATGCATAAAAACCTTCATAACACACAAGGGGACGGGTAATAACTGGAAAAGCATGACATGGGACCTTTAATCCATGTCATATCATTATGTTTTAACCAAGACATTGCTTGGTCCAGTGCTCTAAACAGTGTTGTAATGCACATCCTTTTCTCAGACACTCTTTGCCAAGTAATCTATAAAGCATGCATAATGTCTATAGGGAGAACGAGACCAAATACTTGGATGACCTTGCAAAAAAACATTAAATATTTAACTACATAAAAAAAAAAAAGTTGTACTAATTTTAATACTCATATTTTTTTACTTTTCAGAAATGTCCAGAAACACACATACATGCATACAGTCTAAAATACACAAAAATAAACTTTTGTTTTTGGAGGAAAACGTCTTGGTTAGGTTCAGGAAAAGATGGTGGTTTGCGTTAAATAACTACGCAAGTAAGGGTATTTAAGTATGGAAGCGACTAAAACAATTACGAGTTCAAACAGGAATTAAACAGCTGTGTGATGGCTGAAAGCCACTCGTACTTTCTAGTTAACCTACAATACGATACGATAAAATGACACAACATGATATAATACAATACGATGTGACAATTACGTGAAAATATTTAAGAATGGATTTTGGATACACAGAAAATGACAGGGCATTACATTTTTAATCTATAGCTGAGATCATTGTATAAGAACAGCCACAAACATTACAATGCCTATTGCCTACATCTTATTACACATCATCCTCTCTGATATCAGCACATATTAGCAATACATTTTGCAAAGTAAAAAAATAAAATAACAAAAGAGAGAAGAAGTATTTCGACTTGATTATATTGTATCTTTTAGGCCAAGTCCTCACTTTTCCATTCCAGTTCAAACTAAGGTCGATCAGGTCTCCTACTCAGGAACGTACGTAAGCATCACTCACCCCTACTCTCCTCCCTTCCTCCTCTCTCCTCCTCTCTTACCATCCCATCCTCTAATTCAAAGCATCTTGTGGGGTTACTGCATGTGGCTGAGGCAAATAAAATAATCATAACAAAAGGATCAAAGCAGTTCTCCAAATGTATTCCGTCTGGACATGGTGACTTTCGCATGAAACAAAAGAAAGTCAGACAGGGCGATGCATAGAAGAAGATGGAAGGGATGAACAGAAAGAAGAGGGGAGAGAAGGAGAAGAAAGGGAGATTCCTGAACCCTGTATATCACGGAGAGGGTCGTCGTCAGCTGCTGTTTGATTGATGCCCGGCTCCTCCATTCCAGCTTCTTTATGTGTCTCACTCTTCCCAATGTCGATTACACCCAGCCTCTTTTTGCGCATATGATCAAACAGCTGTATGAATTACTCAGACTACTTGTACTGCCTTTTATATTCAAAAAAATGCGTCATACATTAGTGATTTTCATGATGTAAAGCTGAAAACAAGATGGTACAAAACCATCCAGTTGGTCGGCATTGAGGTTATAGGTTACTACAACAACAAACAAATCATATTTTTATGTTTTTAATATCATATATAGTTGCAGTATTTGTCAGCTTTGTTTGTGTGACTGTGCATGTTCACACATACTGTATAAGGGGTAATTACACTGATTTTTTAAAAACAATGTTTTATGAGACATAACTCGTTTTTACTGGCATTTTCATTTCAGATGTTTTGATTCATTTTTGCTGACTATGAATTTTTGTTTAACTTTTGCACTCTTCACATGTCCTCACAGCACATGAAAAATACATTATAATTCCTAGAAAAATGTGACAGTCAACAGTTCAATGTTGAAAAAATTATGTTTCAGCTTTTATTCACACATATACAACTGAAACATTTAAGAAATGATGTTAAAAACATTACATTTTTTACATTTTAAATCACAAAAATGTGAAGATTTTCTTTAAATGTCTTAAAGACATGTTATGGTATACAGACATAAATGGGATACTTTGTAAAAGCCTCCCCATCAGTACTTCAACTGGTATTCTCATCTTGTTTTTTGCTAAGGTTATAAATGATAGATAGATAGATCCCACATTTGGAAATTATTTTGTGGCACCAGTTTCTTACCCTCATCTGGCAGAGAAGCAGGATTAACCAAGCCCTTTTTTGGGAAACAATAGGAAGTTATTGTTTAACATTTATTATTACAATTTGTATTGACATTATTCTTCAAAGAGGAGCTTTCAGAGCCTTCAAGATTGCAATTTACTACGTTTGAAATAAACACACTGATCATTTAGTCTATTAGTATACATTTCAAATGTTGGCACTCCAGCAATGCTATTCTTTCCCTGAGTTCCTCCCTGTTTCATCTCCCTCAAGCTGGAACAGCGATTCCTGCATCAAAAAGCCCAGAGCAAGCCAAATCTGCACTCCGCACGAACTGCATATTTACATCATGATGCATCGATCCTAGCAATTTACATGGTTCTGTCATTTTACACTCAATTTACAACAACTTACAGCTTGGGAATCCACAACACATTTTCCCAGACAAAAAAAGAACAAAGGGAATTATAGAAAAACGGGGCAAGAGCAAATCTGCTCAAAACGGGAACTGGCACTTAGACTGCACTCTCTGTTATGAAATACATCAAAGAATATCTGAATGTTGCCTAAATATCACAACATGACCAGTATCCACTCCTTGCAGATCCCAAGAGGTAAGGAAAATGTGTATTCTCAGAAGTATTATTCCATTCCAAAAATATACACAGTTTGAACAAGAGTGAGAAATACATATTCCAGATCCATCAGAAAAACCCTCATGTTAGGATCCAGCCATTTTTTGTTTGACTATGTTGGGATGCCAGGTGGCCCTGAGGGATTGGCAGGTTTACAGTTGGGGGGGTAAGTGGGGCTATTTGGAGAACCGGGTGTTTGCTGTGTAAAGAGCCACCTCCTGCAAATCTTGGTGCAACAAAGAAGTCGCTGTGTGACAGTTTAATGGAAGCTTCCCAGTCACTGTATAGGCCTTTGTAATCACCACAGAAGAACATACCAGCAGAGTAAGTCCATAACTCATCCACACAAACAAACTCTGATGTCGGTAAATGAGGCCGAACTCCAACCCCCGAAGGGTGAGACTTGGCTTTTGCGGTAAGGCTTGATGAAGGCAAACAATGCAGCTGTATACTGACGAGCGAACAGGACAGGAGACTGGAAAAGTGGCAGTCGTGAAATTTCCCATCAACACCATTTAGATTGCAAATGTCTTGATTGATTTGTTTGCATCAATTTTACAAGTCACATCTCATTTGTGCTGCTGGGTGTTTTTGCAATCACTTTGGCGTAACTCAATGGCAATGACAATTCTTTGGAACTGAAAGCTGCTGGATGTTGTTAGACCAATTGGCTTCATTTAATATTGTCCATAGTAACAACCCCTTAACAATCACAATGTACAGTCTTGACAAAAAACATGTCAGGTAAATAAATTGAATTTCTACATCTCCACCAAGGCCATTATTCATAAGTCAATAAATAATGTGCGAATCTGCCACATGATTTCTTTCCGCTTCAAATGTCCAAAGAATTCTTCCTTGGCTGATGACCACCAAGTTTCATGAAAATTGTGCAAAGTAGTTTTTACCAAAACTGTGCTTACAAACAAACAAACAAACCAAATGGAAATTGCATCAATTGGCGATTGTCAAATGTTCGCCCATTTAGAATATAAAGTTATAATTCTACTTGATATTAATATCTGTGACAGATCCAAAATACTTTTTAGTGACTCACGTCTAACAAACCGACAGCAGAGCTTAGGTGGCCGATGTCTCAGATTAATCTTTACGCTGATGTTGTGAAAAACCCAGCGCGGAAAGACCCCTGTTTCTGGTCTAAACTTATCAGAATATGGTTTGACACGGCTGCAAAAGACCTCACAGACTGCACTTGTAATGTGTGAGAAACACAGAGGCCGGAGAAGAAGAAAAAACTCAGCCAAGGCCATCCATGACAGCTGGCACACCACACGGCCTAAAACAATACACAACGTGTCCCTCCTGACTGCCATCAGTACACACTTGAACAGTCACGGCAGGGAAAGAACACACGCTTGCCCTGACATCTCCAGACAGCGAAAAATAAACGGACAGATGGAAAAAGAAGATGCATAATGAATACCAGTGGTCTGGCAGAAATGAAACTGATCTTCTTGTCCTTCGTACAGAACGATGTCTACACGTCGGGCATCATTGTGTAATAAAGATCTTGCTTGGCCTTTTACGCTCAAAGACGCTTCCACGTGCATGCTCCCTCAGTGTCATTGGAGAGTTTGCGCCAGGGCCATGAAAGCCCTAGCCGCAGGTCATTAAAATACCTTTGAGAATATGGGATGCTTATCAAATAATATGAACCACATTGCTCCACTTTCCCCCCTGTTTAAATGGGGAGTGGATGTGGGGTTGGGGTAGATATCTGTACCTTTTCAAGTGCTCTTTGAAGTCTGGGTATTGAAACAAGGGCCTGGGAAAGTGGAAAACTTTATACAGAAGTACAGCAGAGTGCGGCTTCTGTAAGGGTCATGACCTGGCTGCGCCGTATAGTGTCTTGTCTCCCGATCAGGAAAAAAGCCAGTGGAGTTGATGGTGTCAATTCAACTAATGATGGTAATGTATATGTTCCTTTGAGAAAACAGCTGTGAACACATTTTTTAGCGTAATTTGAACACTGAATCTTCTTTTTTTGTCACAATGCCTCAGTTTTTTTATGCTGTAAAAAGGCCGCCAGCTGGAATCACTGACCTTTAAGCACACCAGTGGATGCCCTGTAAAAATACCAATCATCGTCTACCCATAAAACAAAGGGATGGACATTCAGAGTGACAAAAGTTTTCTCTTTTGGCCTTTTTTCCAAGCTTCAAATGTCCAGCTGATTTAACAAGAGGAGAATACCGGAACAGCCTGTCAGGGAAGAGGGTGGAATCTGCCACAGTCACTTAAATTAATTCTTGCCATGTTGCTGTTAAACTTGAAAAAAACACACAACCTTAATTAGATTATTTTTCTTTTGTACTTGAATTCAAAGATTGTCTTTTTATGGTGCTATATGACATATGGTCCAAATATATGGAAGAGAAAAACACAGCAGTGCCAGATCACAATTAATTGTTTAAAATAATGTATGAGCAATACTCAGCTGAGGCAACAGTGGTGGCTCCAAACTATGGTAGATTTAGCTGTTGGAATATAAATAAGTGCAGGTGGAAAACTGAAGTAGCAATTGATTAGCTAATTTGGTACAGAACATTTAACAGAAATGCTAGTGAGCGATTAGTTGTATTAGCAAAATCATCATTGTTGCATTAATCCCTAACGGTAAATTACAGAGAAAGTATTCACCATGACGTAATCTGTTAGTTTTGGAACCATCGTTTTGAAGCCTTAAGTCTGGCATTTTTTGAAGAAGCCTGACAAGTTACCAGCTAACACTAGCATTAGCTAACTAGCCTTGCCGTAGTTCACATTAATTGTGATGCAAATGTGGATGCTAATTTGGTTAGCAAAAAAACATGCTAAATCAAAATGTATTTATAGGAAAAAACTTAACAGCCGAATCCATAAAGCGACCGCATGGAAACCACATGTTAGCAACCACATGTTAGCGTAGCAATCACATGGTAGCCGAATGGTCAACCCAGTCTCACGGCATTTCGTGTAATAGTCACGAAATACATTTAATCTATTGATTCGTGTTCACCATCACGATTTTCCAATTTTTTTCGTGTCACACAGAACGATTTTAAAAGCAATGTATTTCTATTGGTAGTATGTTTCGTGCCTGCACCACGTCTTTTTGTCCGGTCGGGTCTTGGAAGACCAGAAGCTGTGTGGTAAAAACATGTTCTTACTCCATATCAAGCCACGATTATTGTTTTTATTTTAAATTGTATAATGTCAGACCTTTTTTGCCGTCCGTGAGGAAAATAAATGGGGCTCAGAGCCTCAGAATACTGAAATCTGTATTTTTTAAAAATCTTTTTTTCCTTCTAATTTGTTATTATTTACATTGCTTTTAAAATCGTTCTGTGTGATACGAAAAAAATGGGGAAATCGTGTTGGTGAACACGGATCAATAGATTCATTTCGTGACTATAACACGAAATGCCGTGAGACTGGGTTGGAATGGTAGCATAGCAACCACTAGCGTTGTAACCACATGGTAGCTACTGGTCAATCACAAAGAAGCCACGCACCCTAGCAAACATCAATTTTTCTCTAAAAAGGTTCAATTTACAAATTAAACATCATGCTGTAATGAAAAACAATTGGAAAATAGAGACTGAGACCATTAACTAATTACGAAAATGTTAACTGAGGAAACAAATCAAGTGAGAGGTATGGTTATTTTCCCATAGACTTATTTTTGCAGCCAGTGGAGTCGTTGCCTGCTGGCCATAAAAAAGAATGCTGCAACTTGTGCATTATGTTCACTTTCAATTCCTCTTTTCTAAAATCAACAGAGCAACATCATGCATTGATAAGAGATCTAATTAACTGATAAAGTAAGGGTAACGTTTTCTCTCGCTGTTATCATCTTACCTAAACATGTAATTTAATACTGTTGGTCACAGGAGAAAAGTTTAAGTCTGTTATATAATAAATCCCAAAAGGCGGTTTTCAAATACATTTAAAACATTTCTGTGCTGCACATTAGTGACTTGACGCCAGTTCTGCTTGACTGATGCTCCGCTCTCGATGTTGAATTCCTTCACAGAGCAGTTTAATTAGGTATTAAGTAAACAGGTCCAGGGTACAACAGTCTGACGCCGTTGTCTGTCTTTGACATTTCCCCCTGATGCTCTCAGTCACACTGCCTTGGAATTCCTTCTGGATGGCTCACACTTCTCTAAACTTTGGGCCAAGCTGGATCTCCTGAGGCCCATTTTCAAGAGGAAATTATTTTTCATTGCCCCAAACAATCCACTTTTGCCAATTTGGCCACGTACCTAGAGTCTCCAGGTTGTTAGGCCAAGCTTCCTCCTGCCCATGAGGGGGATGCTCTGAGGTCATGCCTTCACCCTAGGCTAACTTTGTTTCTATAGGTAAATAAAATCTGAGTTGACAAATATGACATATGGGCAGGGGCGCCGCCAGGGATTTTGGGCCCCATGAAAATATATCACATTGGGCCCCACCACCAGGCCCAGGCCACGCCAACCAAGCACAATGCTGTAACCACACCTCCAGAACCCAACCGACTCATTTATGCTTTAAATAACTCTACCTGTACAGGCTTGCATCTATCTTGTAGTCCAATACTAACTGCACAATATTTACTGACACTGAGCGGTGAACATATAACACTGTGCAGACGTGCAACATTCTTCTGCAGTAGAATTCACTATTTGATATAACACTAACATTCCTGACAATAGACCTCAATAGTCATCTTTTATGGTGGACATGCCTTTTTAATAACATTTTTGAATGGAACATTCAAAAATCTAAATAAATATAACTTAAATATACATGACCTCTTAAATTAAAATAAAGTGAACATTAACACCAATATTATCATTTATAAAATGCTATAACAAAAAAAATAACATAAGCAGCAGATTTAATTAAATATACCAACTACAAAATATTAAAGTGTAAACGGACAACAAAACGGAAATGGAAGTGAAAAGGCCTGATGGTGGTGCTAAATCAGAGCCTATTACCTGTTCAGTCTTTTTCTCATCATACATCTTGTGTGTAGTGATCCAATATCGTTACCATAGCCTTGCCCTTTAACAGTTATTACGAGCCCTTGCTCAGCCTTACTCACCAAGAGCCCAGCACCTAGCCTTCTTACAGGCAAAGTCACTGATCAAGTCCTTGAAGTCCAGTTTTCTAGCCAACTGGCTTTCAATGGACAGCATGGCAAGACTGCAAAGCCTTATGGGGGGACAGGGCTGCGGAGCCTAAAGATGGATCTGTTGGTCCTGGCACCAGGGGGAGGGACAAGGCAACTGATTTAGTATGAATAGCTGCTAAAAATGTACCTGCATTTATTAAATGTCAGCTAAAAGAGGAGTGAAATGAAAAACCTCTGAATGTTCTGTGAAGATATTAACAGTACTTAAAGGTGGAGAAGGTAATTTTGGAGAAACCAGCTCGAGTGCGCTAGAATTTGAAAATACACAACCGGAAGAAATCTGCCACTTCCTTACCGAGCCCCTCCTCCAACACACACGAACGCGCACATGACCAATGAGGGCACGAGATAAGTTTGTGCACAGATGGAAGGCTGACAGGCAGGAAGGCCATCCAGTTATTTTAGCCGGGCCGGCTAAAATGATTGGTCATGCTTTTTACAGCGCCACGGCTTCCACAGATGAATTTTTTTTATGGATTTTTTGTCAAAACACTTAAGATATTCATTGCTATCGGGATGTTAAGAGCATTCCATGGAATATAACAAAAAGTGTATCTCGAGCCGGTTTCTCAAACTTACCTACCCCACCTTTAATGTCAGCAAAACATTACAATTATTATTTACAATGGACTACGCTTAGCTAACAGACTAATTTCCACCACTCATGGACCACACCCACCTTTTCTTTTGAAAAACTGGGTGACATACGGTCGCCCTTTAGTCCCTCTCTCTTGTCTTTCTCTCCTTTCTTTTCTTTCTTGAAAGCCTGACTTTGTTAGTCGTTTGTACGTACACACGTAAGTACTAGCATCCCTCCTTACATGCTCTCACTCTGCTAAAGGGCCGGTCACGGTGCCGCACAGCGTTTGGAGGCAGGACCAAACCATTACATGTAAATAGAGGTTCGATGCTTTGGATAATTCACTTTTGGAAGAAAATAAGTAAATGAATCGTAAGTTTAGTGAGTACATTATCAATATGACGTTATATTAATGATAATTATTGATGATTGACGAAAAGTTACTTAAACATTTTTTCTTAATGTTCTAAAAATGTTTGGGGCCCCTGTCAGTCACGGGCCCTTAGAATCGTCCTAACTTTTCACCCCCTTACGGCGCCCCTGCATGTGGGGTACCTCAAGGCTCCATATTGGGGCATCTTCTCTTTAACATTTACATGCTACCACTGGCTCAGATAATGAAAAACAACAAAATAAGTTACCGTAGCTATGCGGATGATACACAAATTTACGTAACAATTTCACCAGGAGACTTAGCTCCAATTCAAACACTGAGTAAGTGCATTGAACAAATCAATGACTGGATGTGTCAGAACTTTCTCTAATTAAACAAAGATAAAACTGAGGTAATGGTTTTTGGAGCCAAGGCAGAACGTATAAAAGTTAGCGCTGAGTTTCAGTCTGCAATGTTCAAAACAACAGATAAAGCCAGAAATCTAGGTGTAGTCATGGACTCTGACCTGAGTTTCAACAGTCACATTAAAACAGTTACTAAATCAGCCTACTATCACCTAAAGAATATATCTAGGATTAAAAGACTAATGTCACAGCAGGATTTGGAAAAACTTGTCCATCCTTTTATCTTCAGTAGACTGGACTACTGTAATGGTGTCTTCACAGGTCTCACTAAAAAATCTATTAGGAAGCTGCAGCTGATTCAGAACGCCGCTGCTCGAGTCCTCACTAACACTAAGAAAGTGGATCACATCACTCCTGTCCTGAAGTCTTTACACTGGCTTCCTGTGTGTCAAAGAATATATTTCAAAAATACTGCTGCTGGTTTATAAAGCTTTGAATGGTTTAGGCCCAAAATACATTTCTGACCTACTGCTAAATTATGAACCATCCAGATCTCTCAGGTCTTCAGGGACTGTCAGCTTTCTGTCCCCAGAGTCAGAACTAAACATGGAGAAGCAGCGTTCAGTTATTATGCTCCAAATATCTGGAACAAACTCCCAGAAACCTGCAGGTCCGCTGCAACTCTGACTACTTTTAAATCCAGACTAAAGACTTTTCTTTTCGCCGCTGCTTTTAATTGAACTATTCACATCTTAAACTGCACTGTAACTTTTATCCATGTATTTTTTCTTTTAATGTTTATTTTATTATCTTTTCTTTTTAATGACTGATTTTAAATGCCATTTTCTTAATGTCTTTCGTTTTTTGTAAAGCACTTTGAATTGCCTTGTGTTGAAAAGTGCTATATAAATAAACTTACCTTGCCTTGCCTTGCCTAGGCTCATTTGTGTACTATCTTGAATGTAATTGCCTGACTTCTCGAAAACAGTAGGAGCATCCAAGCCTTTTTCACTGGGTCCCTACAGAACATTTTGTCAAGCTTGATGTTACTATCATTACATTTCAAGTGGGAGACACAGTGGTTGTTCTGTCAAACAAGGGTTTCATGTTGTATTATTACACTTTGTGTTTCCAGTGGTTTTAGCTTTCAGGACTGGGAAAACCCTTAAGCCCCTGTCACACTGTCCCGAAATTGATACCCGATGGACATACGAATATGGAATTGTGAATTTCGCACGAAGATGGCCCCGAACCACATACGAAGGCAACATTTACATTACATTTAAGACATACAACTGCAATGAAAGTACCAAAAACAATTATGTTACAGTACTATGATACTGTACTGA
Source organism: Gymnodraco acuticeps (assembly GCF_902827175.1). Classification (NCBI taxonomy): domain Eukaryota; kingdom Metazoa; phylum Chordata; class Actinopteri; order Perciformes; family Bathydraconidae; genus Gymnodraco; species Gymnodraco acuticeps. Next base: position 2,133,233 of record NW_022992344.1, on the reverse strand, counting down.
TATCTTCAGACTTTGTTCTTTACTTTATCCGTCTTTATATGTAGAAAATATTACGTTTTCTCCGTAATGTTGTTTCCATAACAACAACAACTTCATGTCAACTTTCCTTCAAAATAATATATTATATCCTTTTTAGTTTCACAGAACACAAATTGGGTTATTTACATAATATATTTACATGATTTTGTTGTGCAATAAAACAACCCGATGGACACACGATAAAGGAAATGTTCAAATTCGGCTGTGATCGTAGCAACATCGGGCCATTCGTGAGGGCATCTTAAGCCATCGTATGATCGCTGGTGGAGTTTCTCAGGCAGCAACTTCCTGAGCGGTGGCAAAATCTTTGGCATGCCAAAAAATTGCTGAAGGACCTTGCGAAGGTTCATTTTTGTGTTGAATTTGTGTGTCAATTTTGCCATTCGTAAGGCCATCGTGAGGGCATCTTGTTATCGTGGGTGCCATCGGGCATTCGCCCCGATCAGAGTGAGGGTGAATGCACCGATGATAACACGAAGATGACACGATTTGACAAGATGCCCTTACGAGTGCCTTACGAAGTTGCTGCCGGAGCCTGAGAAACTCCACCGGCGGTCATACGATGGCTTATGGCGCGTTTCCACTGCAGCGGGGTAGCCCCGTTTAAGCGTCCCTAAGCGTCCTCGCTCTGGCCTCGGGCTGCCTCACTGGCCGTCCGAGGCCGTGGCGCATTTCCATTACAGTTTAGGACCTGTGCTAGCAACGCAGTGTAGGCGGGGCGATCGGCTTTGTTTTTGTTCACATTTCGAGTTGTTCCGTCGAGCTCCCGCTGGATTTTATCATCCCCAATGAGATGAAGGAACGTCGTCACCTCCTCGGTCGACCACGGTGTGCTTTTCTTAGAAGTAGCCATTTTTGTAGCTCCTCCGTTTACAAAATGCTGTGTATAAAAATGCTGCAAGCTTGCTTCTAGATATATATGCGACGCTAGGGATGAACTCGCGCGCAATCTTGTGACGATTCTCTCTGACCAATCAGCAGTCGAGAGTGTTGACGTCACTAGTTCAGCCCTGGCCCTGGTCTGAGGGAACCACGATTTTATGAGGCCGGAAAAAGAGGGAAAAAGTACCCGCTGGCCGGTACTAGGCTATATGGAAACGCCACCAAAAACCGGCCCGGCCGCTTGAGGACGGTTAAGGACGCTTAAACAGGGCTACCCGCTGCAGTGGAAACGCGCCATTAGATGCTCTCACGAATGGCCCGATGTTGCTACGATCACAGCCGAATTTGAACATTTCCTTTATCGTGTGTCCATCGGGTGTCAATTTCGGGACAGTGTGACAGGGGCTTTACCAAAAATATTTCACTTTAAAAAGTCTGAAGTGACTGAAAATACATTTTTGTTGTTCTTGTGATTTTTGTTATGAGCAAACACAACATGGAAAAAAATGTTTGTTTTTCACCAATTTGGCCGAAATTCTATTTGATGTTAATCCAGTAATGGAGAGGTTCGGATGACAAGTTGTGACTGCGACTTCAACAATGCAATGACTCATCAAATTGGCTAGATGACTCCAGTGACTCAGGTGACTCAGCAGGAAATACAAAGACGTTATTGATCACAGTGGCTTTCCAAAATGTTTGACGCACAAACTACATTGTGACATTTTCCGAAAGACAGAAGCTGAGAGGAGACAAATGGAGGGAGCAGAGAAGACAAGGGGCCGACTGGAGTTTATGTCACTTAGCATGATTATAATGATATCAGCACTGTCATATTGTTCAAATATTGGGTGAAATATAAAAGTTAACCTTTCCCCCATTTTAGCTTCACTGCACTGGCTTCCCATACATTTGAGGAATCATTTAAAAACTATTGTATTTACTTTTAAGTCCCTCAACGGCCTGGCCCTGCCCTACCTCTCTGAGCTGCTACACCCCTACAGACCCACTCACTTTCTCAGGTCAGCTGATCACCTGCTCCTTAATGTGCCGAAAACACAGCTAAAGCTCAAAGGGGGCCGTGCTTTCGCTGTGGCCTCCACATTCACTCCACTGTCCTTTTTAAAATCGCGTCTCAAAACCCACCTCTTCTCCTTGTGCTTTTATTGCTTTTTATTGGTGTATATTTTTTTTACTATATGGCTGTTATTTTCATTATTTTATTTTGTGTTCTTACCTTTTATTTGTTTTTATTTTGTAAGCAAGCACTGGGGGCGCTTTTATTTCTCTGTATATCACTTTGGTCTGAAGGTTTTTAAGTGCTTTATAAACAAAGTTGGATTGGATTGGATTTTGATAAAGAGTTGTTCAACTGTTTATTCAAAAAGTATACTTCTGCATTTAACAAGTTGTTTCTCAAGTGCTTTGATTCAAATAAAAAGTGCATACCATGCCGAGCCAAGGGAAACACAGAATCTTTGAAGACAATCTGGTTAGCATATTGACTCGAAACAGTCAGAAATAGCTATCATTGTTCCATCATAATGTAACAAAATAACAGGACTTCTTAAGCTCACTAGTTAAACATGCATCTCAAACATAACACATGGTTTTATAGTGGTGTATCTTCCACACCAGTTATTTTGTCTGGTGCAAATTGTGTTGAAAGGGATAAACGTTTCCCAAACCATCACAAAAAGTTGTGAAAACATCACATCAGTCGGTGCTTAAGCCAGGCCATACTATAGACGTTATCCTTAGAATACATTTTATCTCTTTCTTTCTACCTTTTTGTTTTTTAACTTTACTTTGTGTGTGATGAATTTAATATCATGGCACTTTATTCTGGCTTTTTGTCATCTCTAGCTTTTACAGAGAACACTTGTCTTCGGGACAAATTGGGGTTTCAAGCTGGACATTGGCGCTTTAAAATCTGGCCTATTCTTTCAGTGTATGATGAACAATTGGAGGATAGATGGAGAGATGATGATGGAGAAAGATGGTGGTGAAAAGACTTCCATGAAGCCAAGACAGAAGCTCCTGTGGTATCTGGCAAACCAGGGAAGTGTCGGGTGTCTTTCCTCAAACACACTGGTCCATCTCTGGTGGATTATTTTCTTTCTGTCTTCATCAGCTCTTTCTATGTTTCCTTCTCCATTACATTTTTTTTTCCTGTTCTTCCCACCTTTCTTTTCCTCAGCCATCTGTGGCAGGCGAAGAACAATGAATCATTGATACTCAAGGATGCATTTTCCAGCTCCTGGGAATCTAATTTCCTGTTTCTGCTCCTGTCACATGATTGGTGTTTATGTTTAACAATCTGTTTCTTATAAAAAACCCTTTTGTTTTCCAGACTTTATTTCTTCTCTCCTTCTCCCCACCACTTTCTCTGATTGTTCGTCAATTTTGCTTGTCTGTATGAAATGTTCCAAGATTAGGCCTCCTCAAGGATAAAGGGTTTGAGTTTTTGGCAGTGGTTGAAGCACTTTGATGGCGACACCTACAACATGAGCTATTTCATCCAATCCAAATGTTCATATTGGGCAATGAGATTGGGGTTGTCAGAATGAGAAACAGCACATTACTTTAAGATGATGAGCTGTTCATTTTGAGGTTACAAAAATCTCATTTCAGTGCCATTCATCCTGACTTTCAAGAAATGGTGTGCAAACATAAATGCACTAACTATAAGAACATCTGCTTTTAAAAACACTTGAGAAATCAATTTAATGAGGCACAAACCAGAACCATCTTCAGCTCTTGATGTGTTGGTTTGTCTTTTCTTTCTCGCAGTGTACAATTTGTAAGTAATTAAAAGTGAAAGGTTAATTAGAGTTACACAGCCTCTATGGGAAACTTTTCTTTCTTCTGCCCTGCAAGTGGAGGCTCTCTGCAATCCCCTGTGGAATCAGTTGTTTCTTGGAACTGGGCCATAATCCAATTCAACCTCGACAAGGGCAACATCTTCTTTACTTTATTTATCCTGAGAGGATTTACTGTGCACATGTGTTCCTTTTCAGTCATGCCCTGCTTCACATGTGTACAGTTACAACCCAGTCTCACGGCATTTCGTGTTCACCAACACGATTTTTAATCTATTGATTCGTGTTCACCAACACGATTTCCCCCTTTTTTTCGTGTTGCACAGCACGACTTTAAAAGCAATGTATTCCTACTGGTAATGTGTTTCGTGCCTGCACCACGTCTTTTTCTCCGGTCGGGTCGTGGAAGACCGGAAGCTGTGTGGTTCATAAAAACATGTTCTTACTCAATATCAAGCCACAGTTATTGCTTTTATTTTAAATCGTATAATTTCTGACTTTTGTTGCCATCTGTGAGGAAAATAAATGGGGCTCAGAGCCTCAGAATACTGAAATCTATATTTTTTAATATTTGTTATTCTTTTCAAAATAACACACTGTTATTTACTCACCAATAACACACAATTATCCTTGCTTTTATTTATTGGTTTAATTCCATAATCTCGGGCTTTTTTGGCGTCCGTCAGGAACTGAATTTTTTATCAAGCTCCACATTTGTGGAATCAGCTTCCAGTTTGTGTTCGGGCGGCAGACACCCTATCCGTTTTTAAGAGTGCGCTTAAGACCTTCCTTTTTGATAAAGCTTATAGTTAGGGCTGATTAGATTCAGCCCCTAGTTTTGCTGATATAGGCTTAGTTTGTCGGGGGACATCTTACTTCTTCCTTCTCTCTGTCTATACCTGTGTACTCTCATGTTCCGATTAATCCAGCTTCCCCAAATGTCTTTCTTTTTGGTGTCTATATACGCCGGGATCCGGAGTCATGGATGATCCTGCGGTCCTGTGTCCTGGATCGCGAGCCCTGGATCTTGAGTCGTGGCTGTGGTCCTGGATCATAGGTCCTGGATGGATATCCTCGTGGATTCATCTTCCTATTATACACACATGCATTTCCAAACATTTGGACTACCTATGTTGCAAATGTATTATCTTTTCAATTTACACACGGCATCTATTGCACGTCTGTCCGTCCTGGGAGAGGGATCCCTCCTCTGTTGCTCTCCCTGAGGTTTCTCCGATGTTCCCCTTTAAACTGTGGGTTGTCTCTGGAAGTGTTTCCTTGTACGATGTGAGGGTCTAAGGACAGAGGGTGTCGTATTGTCATACTGATATTCTGTACACACTGTGAAGTCCACTGAGACAAATGTAACATTTGTGATATTGGGCTATATAAATAAACATTGATTGATTGATTGATAGTCTAAGGAGCGGGACATCTCTAAGCGGTTGACCAATCACAACAGAGCTAACCAATCAGAGCAGACTGGGCTCTGGTTTCAGACAGAGGGTGAAAAGAGGTGCTGCAGCAGTATGAGACAAATAAAGAGATTTTTTAACATTAAAGCATGTAAATGTGTCGCAGTAGAGGAAAAAAATACAAATATGAACCTGATAAGGCGGATTATAGATTCATTTTTGATAGATATATAGATCTTTACAGACAAATGCTGTTGAGAGTTTTGGAAAATACCATATGAACACCTTAAAGTTGTACATTTGCGTACATTAGAGTGTGTGTCTCCATTCACCTGCTTTATTTGGTTGTATAACAATTCACAAAATGTCACCATACAGGCAACTTTAGATTGTGTGAGCTTGAGCTGAAATCAAGATCTTGATAGGAATCAGGTGCAAATCAATCATGGGCTTTATATCTTCCGCTGCAACCTGAAACTCTATCACCAGTCTCTCCAGCATTTGGTGGACGATTCAAGAAGCCAGTCAATCATTTCTTGATCGTTCCCCAGTCGGTTTCTAGTTTTATCTTTAAAACCACTGTGTTAGAGCTGCTGTGGGCCAGTTTTAATCTCCTGTGCAGTTGTGATTCCTCTCAACCCCGCAACTTTGGCTCCATCGTGCCGACTACCTTGGGAAGAATAAAGCATCCATCATTATTATTTCAGATGGGACCTGTTTGAAAAAGCTCTCTATATCTTTAACAGCCTAGCTTGGTCCTTTGTGCACCCACTCTCCTTCCTCCCTCCATATCCTTGGCAAGAGCAGGGATGTCCTCCTGTTAGGGATGTTTTTGTCATATGCCAGTTGATTCATTCATAATCTGCAACCCTCTGGCTGCTTGGCTTTCCTGGACTTTATTGATTTGACGCTCTGTTTGCAGATTATTGGTCATGATAGAAATATTATACAAACAAAATAACTAAAAACTGTGAGATAAAAGCAATTAATTGTTGCTCATGTTTATCAAGTATTTAGACAATTACACATTAGAAAAGTGTTGCTTTAGATTGGACATTTTACACATAAGGGATTGGGTTCTGGTAAAGTGAAAGCTTGGCTCCATGAAACAAACGTATGTCCTTCTGTCTAACCCATGCAGAATGTCAACCATTCAAATGTTCTATCATAGGACTTGATGTGACAACTGGTGTCAAAAAAGTCATTCATAACCAGATATTTCTTGCTCTATTTTTTCACAATTGACTAGCACTGTAGTCGGACATTTAGAGGAGAAGATCACACCACCCTCATATCTGTACAGTTTATATGAAACTACAACCATCACCATGGTAATGACAAGACTCCAGGAAGTTCCAAGACATATTTCCAACCACCAAAACGTTGTCATTGTATGAATCACACAAGGTCTAATGCAATAATTTTCATTAAAGTGACGATATCTTTCAAAAAGTAATTTTTTGTGCGTTTTACTAATGTCTAGAAACAAGATCAGTGTGCCTGGGAAAAGTGTTTGTTTGACCTCCATCCCATACTCTTCACTACGTAGACTTATTGATCCTGACTTCCTTTGAGACACACGACCTGAATAGCAATTAAGTGGGCTTCATTTGAAATATGGAACGAAAAGTGAATGTAAACAGCCGGCCCTATGGTGAGCCTATTGGTTGATTTAGTTAACGATGGTGTTTCCCAAAGCTAAGTGCACTAACATTGCATATGCAGCCATAACTTAAAAAAATACTATAAAAAATAAATGATGAAATTAGTTACAACTGAAACATGTAAAAAATTTAAAATGACTGTTGCTTGCAAAATAATTATTTAAATATTATACTGAGTTTCCATTTTGACAGAAATTGTACATTTCTTGAAAGATATGCATAATAAACAGCTTAACAATATTGCTTTAAAGCTGGATTTTGTTTGTTTCACTAATGATATTTTATCTAGCTATAGTTAGCAAAGATCAGGGATACATAAAGGAAACGTTGTCCCCTTTTCCTTTCATTCAGGAAAGGATCTGTCCCATTACAGACGTGGAGCATCTGTCAGCAGAGAGGCAGCATTCATCTGCAGTGAAGAAAAGAGATGATTGGGTTATCAGATAATCACCCAGTTAACTATAGAGTGACATCAGAGATGTTCTCTGTCTGCATTCTTTGTTTTGTCGTCTCTGAGCATTCAACAACATATCCTCCCTCAGTGTGCTCTATCCCCCGTTCAGCCACTGCTTTCTCCTTTCATCAGTTCGCTCTGAACACCATATCCTATCGGCCACTCGACCTGTGAAAACAGAGGACCGTCCTGAGTGTGAATGTCCAAAGTGACAGCGTTTCTTTTCAGGTCTAAATCAAATATAGAGCAGAGTTCGTTCCAAGAAAAATAGCTCCTTTAATTTTCTCTTAATCAAGATGCGAAAACGTGCATCACCTCGCTGACCTGAACAACAGGGTCAGGACAAAGAGACATGAAGACAGCTGACACACAACAAAGCTAGCAGCTGGTCTTTAGGCGCAGTGTGTCCACCGGCATGTCTCTGCAGTGACCTACGACGCCCTCACGCCTGTTAAGACCATCTCAGAGTATCAGGCCAGTGTGTGTGTGTGTGTGTGTGTGTGTGTGTGTGTGTGTGTGTGTGTGTGTGTGTGTGTGTGTGTGTGTGTGTGTGTGTGTGTGTGTGTGTGTGTGTGTGTGTGTGTGTGTGTGTGTGTGTGTGTGTGTGTGTGTGTGTGTGTGTCTCTGTCTCTGTGGACCTGATAGGGTTTTGTTCCAAGGAAGTAGAGTTGCAGGAGGAGCATTTTCACATCTGGTGTCCCCATGAATGACAGCCTGCAGGCTACAAAACAAATTCATCATGCCTGAAAATCTTTCATATAGCAGACAGTCCCAGTCAGAATTACATATTTTGATACATTTGAAAAGATTGAGCTCCATCAGTGGACACATTATTATTCAAAACAACAGCTGTTTATTAAATATAACCATACGATCATGTGAATCATATCAAATATCAGATTAGATCACGTACAAGACTGTCTATCTTTCCAGTGATTTGATGTTATGTGATGATGTCATCAGGGTTATCTTGGTTTTAAAAAATGGGGATGTGTAAATCTGAGATTTCAAAAGGAGAGCGCCTCCCTGCACTCAATCCTTTATTATTTATTTATTATTATTATGTACATCTTACTTTTCTTTCTGTATTTAAATAGGCGTTATTCTGCCTGTATATCATTGTATGTAGATATAAACACTGTGCCTGTGACTTTGTTTATGTACTAGCAGCTCCAAATGCTAGATGCACAAATAAAACAGCTATGAAAATGAGTCTTGAATCAAAAAGTACTTAAAGCAACACCTCTTTATAAATTAATTAAACTTGAAATTGAAATGTATGTGGAAAAAAGAAGCTCAATAAAATGTATATTTGAGGAAAAAACTAGGTTGTGCTGTTTGTAAGATGTGGGCATGTATGTAGCAGATACATGTTATTATGTATCTTAAAGGCAAATGTAGGATCCAAAGTTTCTGGGAATGACATAGGGCTAAAGGTCAGAACATTTCAATCTCTGCTGCTTAGTTTTGATCTCTTTTTAAAAGTTCAAAACTAAATTACTGCATTTCTCCTTGAAAAGCAATTTCATTCCCTTCTCTGATCGCAGGTCTACTTTACAGCATTTTTCACAGGTGGAAAAAAATGCACAGCTGGCATTCTTACATCATACTTTAACTTTAGAAGGAGTTTTCTTGCTTTTAGACTTAGAGTGGGTTTGTGGTACAATCCATTGACACATGAGTGAAATGTTCTAATTGTATCTGGTTGTATAATGCTGCTGTCACACACTAGACAGCATCCCCCATCTTCAATTTTATTCTGACACTGTAAAAAGTTATTTTATAATTGCTGATATTGCTGATCGCAGTATAGTATAAGTATATTGAACCCCACCAATAATGTCATGGAAATAACTTTTTCTTTCTTTTTTCTTATTTGACCTGAAAGTTGAATGGTGTTTTAAAGGGTTGACTGAGTTTCATTGTCCTTGCGGTCTGGAAATATACTTTTTTTTTAAAAAACAGTTTATAATTCCAAATAAAGGAAATTAACTTTCTTTTTCACAATAAACTCCATCTTTTGCAGTCAGGTGATTTTACAGGGAATGGTATTGACAGCTGGTGCTCTGCAGGTGTCACTGATGGTTACAGTCTACACATTCCTGCAGATATCCCACAGGCTCTGTTCACACATTCCACTGAGACGCACAAAAACTCTCACAATGATCGCACAGATTGGGATTAATATTGGAGAGAAGGGGAAAGCTTATGATGTGTTGTGCACACATATGAAGCCATATTATCTAAATACCACCTGTTGTCAAGCACCATATACACACCCATGCTGCAGAAATAATGTGTTTATATCAAGCCGGGGGCTAAGATCCAGCCTGAGGCGTTCGCCGGTCCATGGAGAGGGGTGGTGCCCCCGGAGGGGTGTTTGCTTAAGGCCCACTTTACGACCATGATGCTTTTTCCAGACCAGACCTGGGCCTGAAATGCAGACAGGAATGGGCCCGCAGCCAGCAAGCTGCTGCTCAACTTTAAGGTTCAGAATCATTTTTTGACAGGTTTTGTAGCTTGTCTTGGTCGCACTATGCCACTAATCAGGTGAGCTGTACATTTAGTGAAAGAATGGGGAATACTAGAATGATAAAAATGTTTCAATACATTTAATGGGGCCCTTATGCTAATGATCAGTTTCATATTTTATTTTGTGTCTCTACTTTGACATGTCTCCATGCTTTAATGTTCAAAAAGGTCTTTATTTTCTCATACTGTGCTGCAGCACCTCTGTTCACCCTCTGTCTGAAACCAGAGCCCTGTCTGCTCTGATTGGTCAGCTGGCCGGCTCTGTTGTTAATGGTCAAATGCTAAGAGACAATATGTTGGAGCACTAGCCAATAGCAGCACAAGTGTTACTTAGTGATGTCACTATGCTATGGGAGTAAACAGAGGAGTCCAATTGAGGTGTTCCAGGCAGGGGGGACTGTGTGGGTGACCCTCGGAGGGAACCTTGGAATGTTAGCCTTTGCAGACCATTTACATGCGCAAAAACGTATAACACACTACAGGAAAAGGAAAACCCCAAAAAGCAGAATAGGACTGATTACATTTGTCATTGTAACAGAATACATTTTAAACGTGACTCTCCACACCCTGGGTGTCACACATATCATGGATAAGGTCATTCATGAATAATGTGATATTGTCCCAAAGATGCAGCTGAATGTAACCCCAAATACTTCACATGCAAGAGAGTTAGCATGCAATCAGTCTCGGCATTTCCTGCATTATTTTCATGCAGTTGGCTGCCGTGGCCTTTGAAGCTGGGCACATACTGCTCATTGCATTAATGCTCATTGTAGCTTAAAGGTAAAAGCCTGAGGCCATCTGAATCTGTGGTCAAGGGTAACTTCTGCTGTGTGCTATCGCTCCAATGTGCCGTGACACTCTAATGGCTCGGTCCCAGTGCGGATCAAAGAGCTGTTTGTGGCCCGCGCTGAAGATTACACTACTTGGCTGCTATGCCATTCTCTCATTGCAGAGGCTTCCAGAACCAAGATTTGTATCAGCCTTGTACCCAAACAAACAAGACATGCCTCAACACAACCCTGAAATGCTAATCTTTGTATTTGCTTGGGGTATGAGGTAGAAATAGCGACAGACATTATGAAAGAGAAAGAAAAATATAGAGGTTTGGCCGTTGTGTATTTTGGCCCTGAATCTAAAAAGAGTTCAGCATCACCATGCGGTAATTTGTAGGAAATAACACCAGCCCCAACACCGTTCACACTAATCCCCCCCAAATATGTCACTGATTAAAAGTCATAATATCATAGAGGACATGAAAGAGCAGGTGTGGATCCATTCTGATGTGCGTTTGATTCGCTGTTCCATTAACTTCCTTGTTTTCCACACAGTTACTCCCAGGTGGGAAACGGCTTCAAAACCGCAGTCCTAATTGCGAGCAGGTGCCTCGTGCAGAGTCCAAGAACCGCACTTCACTTGTCCATGCTGTCCGGTTTTCTTGGCAGAAGACTGGATGTTATAGTCCGTCTTTCGGAGAGGAGCACTTTGGATAGCACTATAGCCTGGATAGTATTTAATGAGGCACCACACACATGGATGGTTCACTGAACAGGCCTACTAGGCAAAAAGCTAAGAGTTCCAAAGTGTTAGGGGCACCTAGGCCTTCCCCTACCAAATATCACTCAACCAGGAAGAAACTCAATATGGCGACAAAGAAACATAAAACAACCACAAAGAGCCACACAAAGACACAGCGGCTACGAAAAGAAGGGAAAGTATTCACAAAGAAACACAAATTGACTACCAAAAAGTGACACTAAATATGACCACAAATATGAACGCAACCACAGGGACTAAAAATGACTATGTGAAGAAGGCAAGTGGAGCTGCGTTCATATTAAAAAACACAAAACAACTACAAAAAGGGGCAAAACAACCAAAGAGACAATTCATATCTATAAATAGCAAAAAGGGAGATGTGTAGAGACGAGAAGACAAAAACACTAACGTAAAGAGGCTAACCTGCACATTGTAACACCCTATAGCATTTCTGTTATGTTCTTCTTGCACTATTTTTAATTGTTTATGTCCTATATGTATTTATGTTGCATTGTTGAAGGAGCCTGGGATTTAACATGTTCATTGCCATAACTGTAGCTACTGTGCATTTGACAATAAAACCTTTGAATCTTGAATCCAAACAGCTATAAGGTCTTTATATTGTCTTTCTCCCTTGTATGAAGCTGGCAGGGTCTTAAATGTGTCTACGCCCAGGGGCCCATTATCTAATCACCCGCCTATGACCACGCCCGCCTTATCAACTGTCATTGAGACCACAAAACATATATTTTACGTCTCAATAGGGAGATATAAAACCAAATGTCCCCATAAGCTCAGTGTTGAGATGTGAATGTATCTTATTAGACTGTGTACTCACTCCTGGCACATTTAGTGAAGCGCTGCTATCGTTGGTTCCTTTTTAAACCCTTCAGCCCTCTTGAATTGTTGCAGGAACAATGGAGCAGATCTGGATCTGACAGGCAGTCTCTTCAGCCCGACCCTCCGCACCGGGCCGTCAGCTGCAGGAGGGATGCTGCTGGCAGCCTGCAGAAGGTCCTGACAGCCGCCCCCCCCCCCCCCCCTCAGAAACCCCAACAAACACTCGGTGTGCTGCAGAGACAATGTGTTTACTATGATCTGTAAAACAAATACAAAGTGGCTCATGGGTCTTCAGGTAACTTAAATGGGACTGGATCTTTGATTATGTGTTATTTACATTAAGGCTGATTACTATGTTTTCACATTCCAAAATATGACATTTTAAACATTTTCCCCCAATAAAATATTTGATTTATTATAGCATAGTGCCTTTTAGTTTTGTATTCTCTTTGCTGCTTTTACTGTTTTTTCTCTATTTTAAACTGCATAGAGAGAAGTCAGCTAATCTCATTGTACATAATGGCAATAAAGGTCTGCTGATTATATACATTCTATTTTTATGTTGTGGTTAAACCAAGCACGAGAGCTCACACATAATATTACACTTTAATTTGAATTCAGGCATTATCATTTCTACCTGCTGTTATTCAATAGAAATACAATTTAAACGCTTAACGCCACAGATCTGCGTGATGAAACACGTTTTAAAGTAGAATATATTCCAGACACTAGCCAAATAAATCCCCAACAGCTTTTAAAGGACATCCGGGATCACGAATGTAAGGAAAGTGTACTTAATGACTCGTTAATGAGAAATCAGTCATTCTAAACCCAACGCAAACACTCACCCTTCCCGCCTAATTTACACTCCACACAGGTTTGTATTGACTCTTGGCAGAGTTAAACCGAGATGCCGGGCGGGATAACAATGCTCTCATTATTAATCAGGATGTTGTCCTTTCTCATTTCTCCTGCGAGTCAGTGTAATGGGTTCATTGAACTGTAGGATGGACAGGGGTTAAAGCAACACTGGAACTGTATAGGTTCATTAGCCGGTGTAACTCGATACTAAAGGAAATAGCAGCAACTTTGATGTGTTTTCCTGAAACAAATACTGAGGTCCCTGCTGGGAAATCAAAACTCACCGAAGAAGAATGCAGATCTGAGGCGTTTATGTGTTCCTTAAAAAGAAAAACAACGTGTCTGTGCGTCAACTGCAAGAACACAGTCATACTGGGAGAGGTGGAATGTAGTAAAGTGCTCACGTTTTCTACTAAAGTACAATAATGAGGTGTACTTATGCTGTATCTTCATTTTATCAATCAATCAATGTTTATTTATATAGCCCAATATCACAAATGTTACATTTGTCTGAGTGGACTTCACAGTGTGTACAGAATATCAGTATGACAATACTGTCCTTAGACCCTCACATCGTACAAGGAAAAACTTCCAGAGAAAACCCACAGTTTTCTTTTATGCTACTTTATACTTCTACTTTACTACATTTTAGAAGACAATGTTGTCATTTGTATTCCACGACTTTAACTGACAGTTGTAGTTACTTTACGGATTTAGATTAGCGTATAGAAAGTAAATAGAATTACAAGCTGTGACACATATATGCATCACTATAATCCAGTAAAATAACATTGTTGTGAAATGGGACATTACACATGATGATGAGTAGTTTTACTGTTGATACTTTAAGTATATTTTAAAGCCGATACTTGATTACTTGAATAAGATTTTGAATGCAGGACTTTTACCTCAGTACGTGTTTGTACGTCAACTTTAAAAACACATTGATACTGGGAAGTGTTGAAATGTAGTGAAGTAGCCTATTAACTCAAAAGTTCTAGTACAATTGTGAGGTATTTGTACTTAAGCTGAATATTTTTATTTTAGGCTACTTTATGCTTCTACTCCACAACATTTTTCCAGCGAATACTGTACTTTATTCATTTCATTTTTTACAAAATAAACTAATAAATCAACAGTGACATAAATGTAAGGTCAAGATATCCACGAGCATAGCTATACAAAGTAAATCAAATGATCCACCAGCTGTGATAAATATAGACGAATCAATAAGTGAAATTATATATGAGATTCTGAAATGGGCAGGGCGGATTTAGCACTCCGGTCCTGTACTCAAGCAAAACAAATATTATGGTCTTAAAATACTTGATTACAAGTAAACATCCCAAATTCTAAATGTTAATTAGGTAAAGTTAAAAAAGTATTTGCATCAAAATGTATTTGAAATATAAAAAGGAAAAGTACTCATTCTGCATATTGGCCCATTTCAGTAACATAAAGTAGTGAGGTATTATCAACTAAAAGTACAACAAGTATCAAAAGTAAAAGTATGCAGAATAGCTCTTTCATTATTAAATAATATTATATTATCCTGTTTTTCATATTTACAAGCATTTGAATCTTTTAGGTTGTCCATGTGGAGTCAATTGTAGAGACTTTTTAGAATGCATAGTGTGAGCAAACAGAGGAGGGAGAAGCACTCAGATCGTGTACTTGAGTAAAAGTACTAGAGTGTAGGAATACTCTGTTACAAG